>NC_080088.1:22205610-22522694 GCF_950005125.1 Chionomys nivalis
GCAAAAAGCAGTAAAGTTATCAGATATGCTATTGTTTCGTCTCTATTCTTGCTTCTTCCCTTCTGAAACATGATGTACTCTCTTGGGTGTAGTGATACTTCATTTGTATTTTAATGAATAAAGCTTGCCTGAAGTTCAGAGAGTAAAATAGCTGCAGCGATCGACTCTACAGACCAGGCAGTGGTAACACACCTTTAATCCCAGTAGTTACATTAGTTTGCCATAGAAACTGGGAGGTGGTAGTACATACCTTATATCCCAGCAGTAGAGAGGATTATAAAATGGGAGGAGACAGCTCTCAGACAAAGTTACATTCTGAGATTCCTGGAGGGAAGATCACCATTTCAGACTGAGGTAGAGGTAAGAGCCAGTGTCTGGCTGTTTTGCTTTTCTTACCTTTGGGTTGAACCCCAATTTATGTCTCTGGATCATGCTATACTTGGGATTGTCTTTCTACTGTAAACTAGAATGATTGCTGGAGCAGACATTTGTGTTCTTCAGTTATGGGAAGTGTTTTAGAATATTATACACTTAGTACTTTTCTGTTTACTGAAATGCTTTTCAGGTTGAATTTCCTGGACTATTTTTCTAATTTAGTTTTATCTATCATTTTTCATGTCTGCTTTTGTTATTGTGCTTCTGGTTTCAGTTTCTTACAATATAACTTCTTATATCTATAAATCTTTTTTAAATTCTTAAAATAACTCAAGAGCTGCTTATAGATTAGTGCCTTATCCAGCCATCATCAGAGAAGATTCCCCATCAGCAGATGAAAATAGATGCATAGACCCACAGCCAGACATTATGCAGAGAATCTGAATTGGAGTTCTCCATCAAATCCCTCCTCTTGGAGCTCATCCTGTGGAAAAGGAAGCAGAATGATTGCAAGAGTCTGAGGCGATGGAGGACACCAGGAAAACATGACCCTCTGAATCAACTATGCAGGGCACACACGAACTCACAGAGAATGAAGAAGCAAGCAGAGGGCTTACACTGGTCTACACAGATCCTCTGTGTATGTATTCAAATATTAGCTTATCATATTTATGGGACTCCTGACTGTGCAAATGAGTGGGTCTCTGATTCTTTTGCCTGCTTTTGGGAATCTTTTTCTCCTGTTGGGTTGCTGTGTCAACTTCAATGTAAAAGTTTTTATTTCATTTTTTATATTTCATTTTATAATGTTTTGTTCTTATCTCTTTGAAGTCTGTTATTTTCTAATGAGAGACAGAGAGGGAGTGGATCTGGAGGGGAGGAGAGGTGGAAAGAAACCGGGGGGAGTAGAGAAAGGGGAAACTGTAATCAGAATATATTATGCTAGAAAAGAATCTATTTTCAATAATTAAAAATGGGTGTCTTGTTATTAGTATGAATTTATTGCAGTAAACTATTCACTTATTTTTGCAGACACAGTGTTTTTAATCTTTGAAGATAATAATTACAGCATTTAAATTTCTCTTCTAATTCCAGGATTATTGTTTTACTTCTAGGCTCATACACTTCATTTACTAAATTTTGTTTGGAGGTAATTTGATTAAAATACATAATAGTCCATCATAGTAAGATTAAAAGTATGGGGAAAAGATAGTTGATTAATATGGACATTTAATCTGATTTTCTTGTGTTACTGCACACATTGATTCTGATAGTGTTTCTCTGTTTTAAATGAAAGATTGTGCATCAAGTCCCATTTAATTTAGAAGATAGGACACTGGAAGTCTTACTTAAATTATGGATATAGACTGTCACTTTTCAAAAGGTCTCCTACATTAGTTACATAATTTAGAAATCCAGATTTATTCTTCAGCACCTTTATTTGAGTTTTCACTGAGCAGCTACTGTGACTGTGGAATGGTACACGGGTGGTGGTGAGCACGGAGTGAAAGGATGAACATCTCAAAGAATATTACAAAGCTCTCGCGAATTCCTTTGATAACTTTCATTTACTTCATTTCTGCTCTCTGCTACTGTGACCATGAGCTTCACATTTTTCCTTTGCTTGACTAAGCACCTCCTTCTTCTGCAACAGCTTCTCCAGTATTTATTCCGGACTACAGATCCTTCTAACCTTGGTTCTCTAACCATATAATCGCTTGCATAGACATTTATCACTCTGAAATGCCCTGAAGCATTCCCTTTTATATTTATTCACTGTCATCTCTCTAGACTTTGGTGTGGTAAGTAAAGTAAATGATCCACTCAGTCTTTTTAAACTGGAAGCAGAGCACACTCCTTAAACACTGAGCTTGGAAAATGCAGTATCAATATTTTACAGGTTGTCCTAGAAAAGGGAAGCCCCTAATGGGAAGACATAAAACTCAACAGATTAGGATGTGCAGACTGCCCCGAGAATCAAAAGCAAATAGGTGAGACCCAGTGGAAAAAATGTTCAGGGTTATTTCTTTTTTGGAAAATGACGTGAGATCTTTATTGTTGTTATAAAATATAAATGTAAAGTTTTCTGCTTCGGTAGTCCAATTTTGCTGAATGTTAGGCCTCTGTGATATTCATAGCAAACCTCTACTATTAATATGTGAAAATGGTACTTGGGCTTTAAAGATTTAGTGTGTGTTTGTGTGTGTGTGTGTGTGTGTGTGTGTGTGAGGTGCACATGCGCCTCTGCGAGTTAATGTGCATCTCATGCATGCAGGAGCCTGAAGAGACCAGAAGAAGGGCTAGGAACCTGGAACTGGAATTATAGGCAGCTGTGAGCCTCTTGATGTGGGTCCTGGAAATTGACCTGGGTCCTTTGCAAGAAGAATAGAATTTCTTAATTCCTGAACTACTTTTCCAACAGTTTTTTTATGTTTATTTTTTTAATTGACCTGAGTTGACATCAATGAGCCTTTCATTGGACCATGTTCCATAAGAAGAAGCTATGTTTTTGTCGTATGAATCCAGACTTTGACAGAAATGCAATCTTCAACTACAGTTAAAAAAAATAAACACACTCTTTAGAGAAGGTAAAAGATTTAAAATGTAAACATCGAAAGTAAAAAATAGAAATGTGTGCATTCTAATGACTGCAAACCGCACTAAACAGAAAGGCAGACAATCAGGACAAAATCCTTGCGCTCTCTTGGGCAAAGCCATGATCTATTGCCTTGGTCACAAATGCATCCTATACTTATTGCTGCTTCATTGAAAATAAGAGTTTATGCTTTGAGAGTAATATTTTAAGTACTGAGAGCACTGAAAATATCCTGCAAAAGATGCTCTAAAGTGTCTCATTGGATTCATGCAGATGGAGGAGGCAGGCACAGGCAGATAAATTCAAGTGTAAAGAGAGGATTCTTTTACCTATAAAAATTGAACACCTTTATCTGTTTTTCTGCATGGGCTAAAAACCTTGAAGCCAATGAATTTGACTCACTGATTTAAAACCAAACACATTCTACAGCCTATCTCTCACATTACATGTGCATGTCACATGCTCATCCCCAACAATGGACAGCAGCAGGACACACCTGTCCGACGGTATTTGCTTATCTCCACATTAAATCACAGTCACGTATTAAAAAGAAGAGCAGAGTGAAGTAAGACCCCTAATGAGTTTTGTATTCCTTGATTTTAATTTTCAGTCACGAAATGTAGGTGAAGGAATGAAAAATGCTCCACTCTGCCATACAAGTTTAAGCTAAAGTCCCTTGAAAGCAGAAGGCAGAAGAATGATATTCACCCGGTCTTGTTTCCACACAGCAACAGACGAATTCTCATTTGATGAATGCTCTTCTCCTGCTGGAGCAATATGATTCTTATGCTCAAGGCCAGGCAGTCAAGTCCAAGAAAATTCAATGCAGGCCTCTTGCAAATCTGGTCCTTAAGGTGACCCTGTAATTTCCTCGTTTGTCACAAGCGACAATCCTTTGTCCATTAGTATATAAACAACCTACCTGACCCACTCCTGTTCCACTACAATTTTTATTCAGTAAATGTGTGTGTGTGTGTGTGTGTGTTCATCTGTCTTATAGCACCTTGACACTCAGGACTAGCTGTAAAGAAACTAGCAGGTTACTCAGGAGAAGCATCTCACAGTTAAGAGCATTGGTTGCTCTTGTAGTGGGTTGGTTCCCGGAACACACGTGGCAGCTCACAATCATCTGAACCTGAGTTCTAGCATAACCAATACTCTCTTTTAGCCTCCATTGGCCCTAGGCACAAACATGTGCTCCATAGACATATACTCAGGCAAAATACTCATTCACACAAAACAAAAATAGAGAGAACATTAAAAAATCAAAGAGAAACTCTAATAGTAAATGGGAAAAATTCTGCTTTACTCTGCTGTTTATTTTCTCTGACTTCTTTTTTTATAGATATTACAGCATCTATATAGCTCTGTTATTTCATGTGTTTCTTTTACCTTCTTACATTCTTGTTCTCACAGCAATGCAATGATTGTATCTATGTTTTTATTTAATACTACTATACATTTGAGGGTCCTTTTGGAAGCCCTTTTGCACATCCAACAAGCACATCCTACTTGTTCTCTAATCTTTAATTTGCAAACATTTGCATAATTTTCTGCAACTTGTTTTTCCCCCATTTCCCTTTTGATTATGTTTCCTTGCCTATACTGTGGGTCATCTTTCAATTTTTTTTTTGTCCTTCATATATTGCTGGCATCTCAGAATGGTATTCAACATCGAGAACTTTCTTTTCAAACTCTAAATTTTTATTTATGTTTTCTTCTAAATCACAATTTTGTCTTATTTTGATGACAGTGTATCATGGTACTGAGCTTACCAAAGTATATTTTATGACATCAAACTCTTGACATATTTATGGGAGACACACACAAACATATGCATCTGTATCTTCATGAACAAATGGATTTGAAAAGCATTTTGCTAAGCAGAATTAAACAGCTTTGTTTATTGCAAAATACATAAGTCCTTTAACTAAGAAAATGCAAATTTCAGATTCATAGAAAAACACATTTATGTTTCCTAAACCTGTTAAGCCACAGAGACCTATGTTTGTGGAGAAAACTGTTTTCTCTAAAACCCTTCCGTGAATTTTACCTAGCAGTTAAGGACATAGCTCGGAAGTCAAGCAAATAGGAAGTCAAATCCTAACTCCAAAATACCTCTGGTCATTTTATTTGCTTTTTCACTACTGATAAATAATAACAACATTCATTACACTCCCATTTTCTACTCAGAACTTTGCTACACAGCCTGTGTATAAGTTTATTTCAAACACTGGAACAATATTGGTGTTGGCATTACCTACATTCTTTAAGTGATGACACGAAGGTTTTAAGTTTAGTGCCAAGGCTCGTGGAGCTTCTCATCAAAATCTAGGGCTAGTGAACTAGTTGGTTATCTTGAATCACATGAAGCTGGCATGTGTCTTAATTCAGGTGTGTGCATGCTGCTGGGTGTCTATGTGTGCAGCAGGTGTATGTGACTGTAATCATGTGAGGGGAGGCTGCAGAAGAATGGCAGGTGGTGTCCTCAATCATTTTCCATCATATTCCTTTCTGATAGGATCTCTCACTGAACCTGGATATCTCAGTTTTTCAGACAGGCAGTTTGGTCAGCAAGAATCAGCAATCAGCCTGTTTCTGCCACCACCCCAGCACTGTTATTATAGTATGCATGGCCATGCTGAGCTTCTTTTGTAGATGGTGGCAATCCAAACTCAGGTCTCCAGGGTTGCATAGAAAATGCCTTACAGAATGAATCATTTCCCCAGTCCCAAAACTCCCACTTTGGAGAACCAGAGAAGGTCATATACAGGAAATTTAACAGGGCTCTTTTTGTACAGTTGAAATCCCTTGGTGTTCTAGAACAGAGCAAACATTCAACTGTTGCCATTGCTTAATATTGGTCTATTCCCTTGACCAAGAGTTACCTGTCATTTCCCTTCATATTCTTTAATACTCTGTGGTCTCTTTAGAATATTCTAAGTGAACCTCAAATTTATAAGATGTTAGAACTTCAAGGGAATATAAAAATTACCTATCATGAATTAATTATCTTACAGAGAATGCAAACTACTTATAAAACTCTTTCAAAACATTCCCTGTTATAGGAAAATATTCGAACAGTATATATAAATGTAGTCAAAACTGAGTACACTGTGTCGTTCCCACCAGTGCAGACTTCCTCTCTATTTTTGTCATTGTTCTACTAGATACTTTATATAAATACATCCATTCCTCCTTGATTCATGTGCATGTATGTTTCTGCGTGTATGTGGTCAATTACATGATCGTATGGGAGATATTTTTTATTCGAACCACAGCAATATCTCCTTGACAGAAGGTTAATGGCCACATCATAATGCAAAATGCCTTTAGTGCAGCTTTGAAAATTCCCATAATCTTTAACAGCCTCAAAAATGTTCAAAATTCTAAAGCTTCTTCTGGACTCAGGGCATCTTTTAACTATGACACCCCTGTTTAATTAATAAAATACAAATTACACATTTCCAGCAAACAGTAGCACACACTATACATGCTCATTATGAAGAGGAGGAAACACTAGACTGAAAGAAAACCAAAACCAACAGGGACAACACAAATACGTAGCTTTGTGTCAATGGGATTTACATGGCTCCATACCTCCACCTTTCCTGTCTGTAGCATACATCTCTATCTTGAGCTGGTTCTGCTCTCTGTATACTGACTTCCTTGACATGTGTCGCACAATTCCACTGCAGCCCAGGCTTTGCCCTCACAACTTCACACAATGACTTCTCATGGCATTCTTGACTCTAGCCTTAGTACACAGAGACTGCCCTTACTCGCTTTCTGAGTACAGAGATTCCATGAGCCCCTCACTCAAAACTTCTATCTTCTCCCAAGTCTTCTCTGACTTTACAGGGATCCAGGATATCACCTGACTCAGTCAGAGCCCATTTCCACAAGACCTTGTCAATAGCATCACCTAATCATTCAGAACTACATAATTGGAGACATACTTGGAAAAAATGTCAGGGCATAAAGAAGAATATGGAAAAAAGAGAGGAAAATAGAGAAAGGCAGAGGGGTTAGTAAAAAGGCAGATGAGGAAAAAGAAATGGAAGAGAACACAAATTCACAATCTATATTTCAGAGACCATGTGTTGTAACATGTTTGTGAATGTTGTCTTCTTTTCTCAATATGTATGTGGTAAATATAACTGTTTTTCTACAAGTTGTATTTAATGTAATTTTTGAAATTTTTAAACTTGATGTGCAGGGAGCCAGCATGTGCGGCCGCCATTACAAGATGGCGCCTGGCCCCTGCAGGGCTGGAGTAAACAACTCCATATAAGGTCCTAGCCAGAATCACTAACTCAAGCATGCTCAGTGCCCTCAGTACGCTGGACCAATCAGGGAGCCTGAAGTGCCTGCTGAGGAACCTGAGCCAATGAGAGGCCTGCACGCCTCCCTAGTTCCTATATAAGCAGCTGCAGCTGGGTGCTCAGAGCCCCTTGCTTTCTGCTCTCCCTTCAACCAAGAGGCTCCAACGAAGCGTGATTTGGGAAGAATCCTCGTCTGGTGGTTATCTTTTCCTGCTGGTCAGGGAGTTCACCACATTGATGTTTTCAATTTAATGTGTAAAGAACATTGATATTCTTCCTTAATAAAGTTAGATTTTATAATATATCATTACATTTTATAAAAGAAAAATATTTTATTGTTTTAATATAAAAGGTTTAACAAAGCCTTTATACCAGTTATAGCTTTTCTGCTTCAATATGACTATTTATAATGACAAGTTTGAAAATATTTACAATGCTTAATCTTTTTAAAACTTAAATCATTAAACTAATTTTAAAGTTTTAAAGGAAGAAACTGTGCCCCTTTTTTAAATGTCTCTCCATAGCTGCATAAGCAGGATATATTCTAAATCATTGCTAAACATACTATCATGTTATTCTTTAGAAAGCTGATTTTTGTATACACATCTCAGCAAATCACAAGATGCTCTCACTTCTTTTTTATTTACTGCAATAAGACATTCCTTGTTTCCTCTCCTCCCTATGGTAACAACAGCAAGAATCTATGCATGGAAAACTGTGGTACACACAGTGTGCACGTCAACTTTAGCACCAGAAAAAGAGATACTCTTTTACAGGCACTTTTTTGTTTTTGGAATGGTATGATTCAGGTTAATTACTGTCATCATCCTTCAAACCCTTGGCATGGCTTCTGTTTGGATAAGCAAATTTAGCATTGGTGTTAAGCCAAAAAATTAATTCTTAATGTAACTGGACATAAAATGCTATGGAATCCAACTGTTAAAAGGGAATTAAGTCTTCCTAATTAGATTTAACTAACAAAAACCAATAATTTATTGGACACCAGAGAGAAAGTATTGCTTTTTCATAAAAAAATGTTTACTTTCCCATAAAAATATTTCAAAGGATTCTGAAACTTTGCTGTAAATAGCAGGTTTCATTTGAGGATTTCAAAAAAGCAAACTATTTTATTCTGGTAAAACATTTAAAAAATGATTATTGTTCTATTTATATGAAAACTTGAGTAACACACATCTATGTATTTTTGCATGAAGGGAGTAAGGTTCTGAAATCTCTTTCCCGGCACTAATCACATACTAGTGACTGTTAAGTATAGACAATGATGGATGAGTGATGAGCAAAGTCTGGAAGGAAGCTAAAAAGAAATAGTCTAGAGGGTAAGATGGCATTCTACTTTGTTTTAGTCAAAGGTATTGTGACAGATTTAAGGAAATCAACATTGCATACCTTGTAATGCAAAAAAACTGCGAAAAAAAAAAGAGTTAAAACATTTTAGCTTTTATTAGGAAACAGACCCAGCATCACCCTGTGAAATCAACAGTTCTATTTTGGGTATGTAAGTTGTGAGTATTTTTCAGACATTTAAAAAAGGGACTAAGAATGTCAATGTCATCTAATCCCAGAGATCAGAGGCATGAGCAATACTAGGGACATGTATTTGGAATAATTACACACAGAGGACATATATAAAGGCATAGGACTCGATGATGAGACTTAGACATCAGGACAGATGCAGCCCACAACAAAAATGATAATTCAAGTTTATCATGACCTTATAGAGACAGAGACATATAGTATGTGTAGAGTTCCACCCCTCCATATTGGTAATATCCACACACCCTTAGCACACCTTATTCTTTCAAAAAGCACTAAGTTGAATGACTATTACTATATGAAGTTTAACCTTATACAGCTCTGAGCTATTGGATATTGAAGTACTTGTTTCCCTGTAGCCTTGATCACTTCTCATCAGTTATCACTAATGGCTGTACCCTGTGCTTCTAACCATTTATCTATGGATCCCTTTGTCCTAGAATTTCCTATTGTCAACCTTTTGCTTGAGTAACTACAGGGAGAAAATTGGGAAAGACAACAATAATTAGTACAATTTGTTCAATTTCTTGTTTCAGTTGTCTATTAAGGATATAAAATAAGAATCACAATATAATACGCAAAATCCAATTATATATAATATATATGTCAATTTGTACTACTTCTCCTACCTACCTATTCTTTATCCTTTGTTTTCTCTCTCTGCCTCCCCTTTTCTTCTGAAGTAGAGCAAATCAGGACCAAAAGCAAATCCATATTTATATTTCTATGTCACTTACCTATACCTGGTAATTGTTCTAGACCATTGAGGAATTCATAGGTCTCAAGCTCATTTTTAGATTATAGGAAATTGGAATTGTTTTCAGAAATCCAGTTATATTTGCTTAATGCTACTGGAATTGGCTAAAGGGAGCTGACGATCTAATGAAGATATGTTTTCCAATTTAAATCAGAGTCATCTTACTTCAAAAATTAAATTTCTTCAGTTTAGAATTAGAAACTAGCAAGCACATTTTATGTCCATTTTAATAACTGTATCCCTTTTCTAAGATGGATTTTAAAAGCTAAAACAAAGTAAGTTGATAGTATTCTGTGAGGCTGGTGTCATTTTAATACTTACCTATGATTTTATCTCAAGATTTGGTCTTTCGGTGTAGTTCTGGAGTTGACTAACCTGATTTACATTTATAAATGAGAAAGAGAGAAAACTTATAAATGATTTTATGTGACAAAATATAACTACAATGAGAAAGTAGATGAATTGAATCCCAGAATATTCTGGGATACCATTTGTTTTCCCCATTTCCCCATTTCTCCCAAAATGTAATGTACTGAAAAACTTGAGATCTGATAATGAAAAACTCCATAAGGAAATTCTTATTGGAACATTAGAATGATGTTCTTTTCTGGAAAGACCACCGGTCAAGAAAAACAAAAAAACAAAAAAACAAAAAACAAAAAAAACAAGAATATAGTCTTAAAAATAACACTATTAGGCCAGCAAGAAGCTCAGTTGGGAAAACATCTTCCTGATAAAGCCTGATGACCTAAACTTGGTACTGTGAAGCTATGACAGAAAAGAGAACCAAATTCCAAAAGTTGTTCTCTTACTACTACATGGTTGCCATGGGGTATGCAGCCACTCTCCATATAAACACTGCAGTCATAGTTTTACCAAGTTTCATATATGCATGTGGTTATTATTATGGATATAAGTAAATCAGAATAAGTTCTGCAAACCTGTCTTATATCATATAAAGATAAAATAGATATAAATATTGTAACTGTAATTGTAATTGTTGCTTGATGGCTGTTTTGTTATATGTAATTTTACTATGTTAAAGTTAAAGCCTTTCTTTTATGTTTAAACAGAAAAAGGGGAAACGATGTGGGAGCCTTCTGTTTTGTGTTGATTTCATTGGTTAAATAAAGAAACTGCCTTGGCCCTTTGATAGGACAGAAAATTAGGTAGGCGGAGTAGACAGAACAGAATGCTGGGAGAAAGAAGCCGAGTCAGGCAGCCGCCATGACTCTCTGCTCCAAGATGGATGCCCATTAGACTCGTCCTGGTAAGCGACACTCAAGTGGCAATACGAATATTAGAAATGGGTTAGATCAATATGTAAGAGCTAGCCAATAAGAGGTTATAACTAATGGGCCAGGCAGTGTTTAAAAGAATACAGTTTCTGTGTAATTATTTCGGGTTAAGCTAGCCATGCAGACAGCCAGGTGCCAGGAACGTAGCCTGCCATTCTTATTACAACATTTGTCTATATGCATTAAAAAAACTCCTAGTTATAATATTTGAAAATGCAAAAAAAAAAAAAAAACCAAAAAACTCCTAATTCTCAAACCTACCCTGTTAGGAAGTTACTAATTTCCTTTATTCGACAGTTAAAAGATAGATATTGAGTGGTTAAGGCCAGACAAACCAAGGTTACATACGTAGAACTAGCTGGGATAGAAGCTCAAGTATTTGTTAGTAAATTCCCTGGTAAAGCAAATAGCCCAGACCTAGGCAAATTCTCTACCCCCATATGATAATGCTCAAATTGCTAAAATTTCTGATTTCCTACATATAAAAAGAATTTAGATTTGGAGATCTTCAATGACACATCTATGAATTCTAGGCAAAGATGTTTTTACTTCTAGGGCTAATTACTCATTTAGCCTACCCTTTCTAGAGAAGAATTTTATTGAACTCTACTAATTTAGTAAAACATGGTCGGGAGCACAGTTTAGAAAAATGACAATTCAATTTCAGGCTTTCTGCCCAAGGCTCTAATAATATTTAAATTTAAATATTTGTGATGTATGGTGTACTTTCACATGCATTGTACAAACAGTAGAGCAGAATGAGCTCAAAAGGTAAAGAGAATAGACAAACATACTCATAGTTTGCAGAAGGGAAATTACCACCCAAAGAGGATACATGACTTGCTTGATATCCAGATTGTCACTGAGAAGGATGGAGCATGGGTGAGTGAATTGATTCTTAAACCATTTGGGAAAAGGATACTTGAATCTCCTCCATATTCAACCACAAAATGTGAGATGCAGAGGACTGTACTGTTGGCACAATTTCTTGGTCATGTGACTTTAAAGATGATTAGAGAAAGCCAGAGTAGTATTTTTTTTTTCTTCTAAGGCCCTGGACTATGAGACATGGCTAGGTTAGAATAGGTGCCAGGTCAGTTTTGCAGGGACATCACATTGAATGTTAAGTAGGATTTTAGCTATTATTTGTTGGGGTGTTTTAGATCATTGAAATTTATGTTTTGTAATGAGAAGGGGGTTGCATTCCCGGCACCAGGCTAGCTTAACCCCCCGAAATAACCACATGGAAATTGTATTAATTAAACACTGCCTGGCCCATTATCTCCAGACCCTTAGTGGCTAACTCTCACATATTAGTTTAATCTATCTCCATTAATGTGTATTGTCACTTGACTGTGACTTACCGGCATGAGTCTAACCAGCATCCATCTCAGAGAGGGGAGCCATGGTGCCTGTCTCTGCTTTCTTTCTCCCAGAATTCTGTTCTGTCTTCCCTGCCTATCTGAGGGCTGCCCTATCCAAAGGCCAAGGCAGTATCTTTATTCAACCAATGAAAGCAACACACAAACACAAGAACCCCCTACACCAATGTTTGTCTTGTATTCTAAGGTGGCTAACGTACTCCTATAAACAGGTATTTATTTACCTACCAACCATCTATCTTCAAACTCTTTCTGTAAGAAAATATTTTAGGGTTGATATTTATAATCTAATAGCCCCAAACTCAAAGTCTCAGAAACTCTTGCTACAAAAAGATGTATTTTATTTCTAAAAAAAAAAAAAAAAAAAAAAAAAAAAAAAAAAAAATCTTCCTTTACCATCTTTCAGATTGATAATTTGACAAGAATTTCAATTACGTTTCTTAGAACTCTGCCATCTTTCTTATGGTGAAGTGAAAGCCTACATCTATCAACCTCTTTTTAAGCCTGATGTCTTATTTTTAGTTTGTTACAGTAAAATACTTCAGATAGAAAAATATCTCCAGGAGCAAGGAAAGCATGGTGCTTGTGTGGGAAAGATGGATTTAAACAGCAGCAAATCCAACAACTTCAATATGATATCTTGTTCATATTTCACTGCAAATCAAATAAGAGACCTAAAATTTACATTCTGCATGTTTTTATATCTGTCTTTCCAATGACAGACAATATACATATTATTTATGTAGTGTTTAAAATAAGTGGAAAAAGGATACATCCACTCAAAAATTTTCCAATTCATACCACCCTGCTGATTCCCAGGAATACTGTTTCCACTGCATCTGTAAACAAAGCTTTACTCAGGGTTTGGTCTATTTGGCATGTACTACCAAAGGGGCAAAGATAAATAAAGTGGACTCCTTCTTTCTCATGATGCATCAAATATTATAATACTTCCACAAATGGAATGTTTATAACATGCAAAGTAGTAAAATGGTAATAAAAACCGTAAACAATTATTGCCCACTAGATTACATCGGAAAGAAAAATATTGTAGCCAATGACTGGAGACAGAAATGAAATAAATCATTCTTATACTGTTATAAGCTGGCTTCATATTCTATGACCATTGTGTCCAGGAAAATTATAAAGTGAGTTAATAAATACGACTTTCCGTAGGAATTGCTGAGACATAGGGTTACAACCAGTGAAACCTGAGATAGCTACTTAGTTTTACATTTTACAGTGCTGTTCAGGAAGTTGTAAGAACCTGATTGCAATAGTATGATGGGCATGAGAGAGCAGCCCTAGCTGTACAAGATATGATGGGACATCTCCCTTCCTGAATATCAGACTAACGTTGGATTTCCAACATCCATGGAGTCTAAATATTAGGTGAGGATCAATGCACTTTCTGATTCAAAATATCAAATTTTAGAATTACAGTTATAAAATTAGTAGATAAGACCAAATTGCTTTTTCTTAAAAGATACACAAATAATTTATTCTTTTTCTTTTTAATATTTTCTCTCCTCCAATATGCAGTACTATATTTTAGATAATATATCTATAGCTTGGTCCATGTGGGTTTATACTTTGTATTATTAATAAAAATGTATGTAGGATTGTTGTTAGACTCCTTGTGTCTAGACCTAAAAGAAAATGTACAAATCATTTAATTAATAAAAAAGTACATGTGATGATTGTTAGACTAGCTTTCTAGATCTGCAGAGAATCTTAAATCATCTAAACTCTTATTTTCTACATAAACAGGCAATGACATTAAATCTGCATTAAAAAAAAAACCAAGAGCTTGTTTTATATCCAATGCATACCATTTGCTTCTTTACTTTAGAAAGAAAGAAACTCAGTGCCAATCTTAAACAGAAAGAATGAAGAAAAAAAATGTATAGCAAGAAATATGGTGATCTGTGGGCAGATTATATCTTGTTTATTTTCTGTTTGTCTCATTACCTTTTTCTTGTCCGCTGAAGATCTGAAGCAAATTAGTGAGGATTTTGGTTTTGTACTTGAGTTTCTGGTATGTTTCCATGTGGACCATGCTGCCACTTTCTATAAAAATAATGAGACCGGTCAGGGGTAAAAGTGAGTCACTAACATATGAGTATAAAAAGCAAGTATTTCCATTGCATAGGTTACAAAACCTCAAGAGTTTTGCTCAATGTCTCTAGATTTCTCAGTGGAAGACAACCTTCTCCAAGACCAGAAAAAAAGAGTACAAACCCCTCAGTTCAGCTTATTTTCACTCATTCAAAATGAATCAAAATTTCAAAGAAAATTCAAACAATATTCATATCTACATTCTTTGTTAATTTTCTGAAGTGCCTAGTACCATCATTAATGGAATATTTAAACCAAGTCAATATTTGTTGTCTTTTTTAAATCTATAATTATTGTTTTATACATATGCATAAAATTATACTAAATATTTTTATCTTGAGTACATCTTATAAGTAAAGATATTTGTACATTATTTCTTCAGATATATCCCTTTTATAGCCTATGAATTAATTAACAGAGCCTCATATTAACAATTCTGTAAACACTTTGAGGAAAGCATATGATTTTGTTTTTAGATGAGTCTTCTAACAATTCTGATTCTTAAGTTAATAAGCTTATTTCAGACATTGATGGAGGAAGGTCATTGGTTAAAAAATAAAGAAACTGCTTGGCCCTCATAGGTTAGAACATAGGTGGGTGGAGTAAACAGAACAGAATGCTGGGAGGAAGAGGAAGTGAGCTCAGATGCCATTTCCTCTCCTCTCCAGGGCAGACGCAATGAAGCTCCAACCCAGGATGGACGTAGGCTAGAATCTTCCCAGTAAGAGCACCTCAAGGTGCTACACACATTAATAGAAATGGGCCAAAGAATACAGTTTGTGTGTTGTTATTTTGGGGCATAAGCTAGCCAGGCACCAGGAGCTGGGGTGGCAGGAACACAGCCCACAGCTCCCCACAACAGAATGGACCCCAACGTGTGGACAACTGAATCCACAGAAAGCCTGAGAAAGCTTGGGAAAGAATAAAGTAAAGCATGTTTTCTTGGTAGCAACAATTTCTCGGGTCTGTTCTGTTTGCTAGAGGCAAGCAAGTGCTCTCATCTAAGAGAGGCTTCCTGACTCAGCTTTTGCTGCAAAACCCTGCAGCTCATTAAGAAGTCCTGCCACGAAACACTTAAATTGTATTGATAAAAACTGAATGCATGCTTTTTGGTTTTCAGCCGTAGCAAAAAAAAAAGCTACGCCATTTAAAAATGCCAGTTTTCTGGGCCATCCGGCCAGGGCAAACTCTGACTTTCAAGCAGGCGGTCCTAACTATGGAGCTTTTGAGTGTTGCTTAATACTGTTGCAGCTGGCTTGCTGGCAAGGACCTTGAAACATTGTAGAGTTGTGGCGATAAACAGGGCTCTGGCGGGTACTTCAGCCACAAGGCTGGAATGGCAGAAATCTAAGGAATGGGCTGGATCCAGCCGCCAAAGCCACGGCTTTAATCCTACCTATATTGCTTGGTAAATTAAAGACTCATGTGGTCAGAAAAACAGAGAGAGATACAGTAAAGAGAGTGGAGCATCAAAAACAAAGAAAACTTCTAAATGATTTACAGTGTGTTAAAAATATATGCAGGCTAAAAGTTAAAGTTTTTAAAAGTAAAAAAAAAAAGGAAGGAAGAAAGTAGTTAGGTGTGGTAGTACACACCTTTAATCCCAACACTTGGGAGGCAGAAGGAGATTGACCTTTGTGACTTCAAGGTGTGGTAGCACACGCCTTTAATCCCAATGCCTGGAAGGCAGAGACAGAAGGATCTGTCTGGTCTACAGAGTTATTCCAGGATAAATATATACAGAGAATATAAAATAAAAGTAAAAATAAACAAAATAGAGTTTAAAATAAAGTGCACAAAGATGGAAAATACACAGAGAATTTTGATACTGTATGCTATTATGCTTTGTTTGAATTGTTTGAATACTGAGGAAACAGCAACAGCTGCTAAAAGATATTTGTTTATAAATGCTACTGAACTAATCCAACATAGATATTTTGACAATACCTTGACTTCAGAATTTGGATCTAAGTATATGATACTTTGGAAAAGAGATTCTTCTTTTGTTTTCACAGACGATGACACCCTGCGGATTGTTTCTATCCCAATATGGTATGATGGACCACACCCTCCTGAAGGGTTGCTGTGAACACCTTCAAAAAATCACTTCACTCAACTGCTGACTGAGATAAATCTAGCACATAGGTTATAACATGAAAGACCTGAATAACAGCACCCCCATTCAGCAGGAAGCAGTTTGGAGAGAAAAAAACTGCGCCCATATTCCCAAATATTGTTTATAAATGTTCTTTTACATTTAAAGGGTGAGATGATATAGGTATGAATAATTTGCATTGCTATAGATTTTAAGGTCAATTTTGTTATATGTATATGTATTTCTGATATTGATTAAGGTATTGTGATTGTGTAGTTCATTTAAAAACATAATGTATATAGGTTGTTAATGGATAATCAATAATAGTCAAGCTTGTAGTCATGTTAGTTAAGATTTTCTAGATGTACATAGATATATTTTAGATAGACATTTTCATATCTTTCAAAGACTACAGAATATGGCATTTTTAAATGTTTTAATAACTTAGGACTTTTCATGACAATGAGACACATCTGCTCCTGGCAGCACCAATCTACAAGAGGAAGATGGGCATCGAAGAGGATCCTTATGGAGTTTGATAGCCATTTGGGCAAGAAACTGCTCTTGTCTGGACTTACATAAACTGGACACAAAGAACCTGAAGAGAGAGGACTGCTGAACTTGCCTAAAGGTGAGATGATCTTTCGGGGTTCCTGATTCATGAAAGAGTCTGCGAGACATTCTGCAGGACACAGCAGATAGTGACTGAACTGACTTTGAAATTTCCTGCTTCATGGAAATGTCTGCTGGAAACTATGGGCCTGTAGGCCGAAGATGGATGCTCCAATGGTACAGAGAAACTTTGGGTGACTGTCAAGGTAGCGAGATGTCTCTATCATTTCTAGTGTTTGAAAGTTGCTTATTTCTTGTTTGCTTAGGTAATATTGTATCTTTCTGGAGTCTTTGATGGAGTTGAAGAATTGTTAGTTATAGTTTTCCTTAGTTATGATAAAGATAAAATAGATGTAAATATTGTAATTTTTACTTGATAACTGTTTTGTTATATGTAATTTTGCTATGTTAAAGTTAAAGCCTTTTCTTTTGTTTAAACAGAAATAGGGGAAATGATGTAGGAAGGTCATTGGTTAAAAAATAAAGAAACTGCTTGGCCCTCATAGGTTAGAACATAGGTGGGTGGAGTAAACAGAACAGAATGCTGGGAGGAAGAGGAAGTGAGCTCAGACTTGATAGCTCTCCTCTCTAGGGCAGATGCGATGAAGCTCCGGCCCAGGATGGAAATAGGCTAGAATCTTCCCGGTAAGCGCACCTCGGTGCTACACACATTAATAGAAATGGGCCAGGCAGTGTTTAAAAGAATACAGTTTGTGTGTCGTTATTTCGGGGCATAAGCTAGCCAGGTGACCAGGAGCTGAGGCAGCAGGAACACAGCCCACAGCTCCCGCTACAAGACATTTTGAACCCAAAATTCCTTTGCATATAAAACAAAAATATTGTCTGTCTCAGAAGCTTGGTAGAACTAAAGAAATTTGGGAAAAATTAGAACATGTAAGCACAGGCAAATTCATCCCCATTTTTGTTCCCTTCAAAAAACAGTTGCATCATCATTTTTCAATATGAATAATATTAAATTTTAAATTGGGAATAAGAGATAAAGAGTTTTTGTTTTGACAAGTAGCATGTACCAATATACCACTTCTTGAAACATAACTCAAATCTCTTATACAGAATTCACTGTGACACATGCATTCACTCACTGAGAATGTATAGTGAAAGAGCAACCACATGCGCTTGTCACAAGCATGAAATTAGAAGAACCCTGGCTGTCTATAAACATTCACTGAAGCTTATCTGAGAGGAGGATGCAAACATCCAATCTTTTTCCAGGTGAACTTTGATTAGTCTGATTAAACAGAGAAAAAAGAGGGCAGAAAGTTTTGAGTCAGTGCTAAGTGGACCCCATCATCCCAGCCCCGCAAAACTGCCCTCTTCCAGCCCTTTTAAAGAACTGCAAGAGATATGAACTGGAAATGTAGAACCCACAGAAAAATGACTGCTGAAGTTGCCTAAAGAAGGTGAGACAGTCCTTCAGGGTTCCTGCTTCACAGAAGAAACTGCCAGACATTCTGCAGGACACAGAAGAAAGCAAATGATGAACTTTATGAGTACAAGGCAGAACAGATCTTCAAATTTCCTGCTTCATAGAAAAGTGTGCTAGATACTGTAGGTCTGTAGGCTAAAGATGAATGCCCCAACATTAGAGAAAAACGTTGGGTGAATGTCCAGGCAGTGAGATGTGTCTTTCATTTTCCTAGAAGTTTGGAAGTTGCTTACAATGTACTTCCTGTTTACTTAGGTAATATTATATCCTTCTGGGGTCTTTGATTGAGTTGAAGACAGTTATAGTTTTCTTTTCCTTAGTTATGATAAAAGATAAATTAGATATGAAACTTTAGACTCACAAAGATAAAATAGCTAATAGTATATTTCTCTAATTTTTCCAGATGCAAATAAACTAAATATTGTAACTGCAATTCTGGCTTGAATCTGTTATTATATGTAATTTTACTATGTTAAATTAAAACCTTTCTAGACAGCAAATGGGAGATGACGTAGTATTCCCCTCTATATGCTTTGAATACGTTTTATTGCCATTGATTAATAAAGAAGATGGTTTGGCCTATAGCAGGGCAGAAAATATTCACTGGAAAAGATATATATAGAGAGTAGGCAGAGTCAGAGAGATGCCGTGTAGGTGCCAAATGAGAAATATGCTCAGAACCTTTACCAGTAAGCCACAGCCTCATGACAAATACAGATTAACAAAAATGGGTTAACTGAAGGTGTCAGAGCTAGCTAGATATATGCCAAGTCATTGGCCAAGCAGTGTAGTAATTAATATAATTTCTGTGTGATTATTTGGGTTTGGGCAGCAGGGAACAAACAATGAGCAGTTGGGAACAAACAAGCAGTCTCTGCCTACAGTTCTCTTTGCGCATGAGTCTGTTTTCCAATCTGTCTTCTGTTTGACAAGATCTCCAGTGATGTTGGGGTAGGATCTATCTTAATGAGATGCAAACTTATTTAGCTTTTTCTTTTTTTTCTTTTTTCTTTTCTTTTATTACTAAAAAAAAATACCAATCCAAATTCCCACTCCCTCTCCTCCTCCCAGTCCCCTTCCACTCCCTCCACACTCCCTCCCACCCCACCCCTTCCAATCCTAAGAGAGGGCAATGCACCTCACCCTGTGGAAAGTTCAAGGCCCTCTCTACTACATCTAGGTTGAGCAAGGTATACATCAAAGAGTATAGGATACCAAGAAGCCAATACAAGCAGTAGAGACAAATCCCAGTGTTACTATCAGTGGCCCCTCAGTCTGCCCCAATTGTTAACCACATTCAGAGGGACTAGATTGTTCCCATGCTTGTTCACTCCCAGTCCAGTTGAAGTTGGTGAGCTAACATTAGCTCAAGCAAAGTGTCTCAGTGGATGAACCTATCATGGTATTGACTTCCTTGCTCATATTCTCACTCCTTCCGATCTTCAACGGGACCTTGGGAGCTCATTCCAGTGCTCCTATGTGGTTGGTTGCCTCTGTTTACATCTGTTGTTGGACGAAGGTTCTATGGTGATATTTAAGATAATCATCAGTTTGACTACAGGGCAAAGCCAGTTTGGGTACCCTCTTCTCTATTGCTCAGGGTCTTAGCTGGGGTCATCTTTGTGGATTCCTGGGCATTTTTCTAGAGCCAGGTTTCTTGCTTTTGAAAATTACCTCTATCTACAGCCACATTCTGAGCTGTCAATGTCAATATATGAATTTTAGGGGAACAAAAACCATAAAATTGTATTAAGACAGTTTGAAGTGCATATTTTCTATTAGGGAATCAATCCTTGATATGGAATTCCACTATGCATTCTATGTATACCATTGGTTAATAAAGAATCTTCTTTAGGCCTATTGCAAATCAGAATTCGGCAAGATGGGAATTCCAAGCAGATAGATATATAGAGAGACTAGGCAGAGTCAAAGAGAAGTCATGCAGCCACCACAAAAGACAGACTCTGGATGCTGGATGAAACCTTAATATAGGCCACAACCACGTGGTGAAACACAGATTAATAGAAATGGCTTAATTTAAGATATAAGAACTAGCCTATAGGAAGTTTGAGCTAATAGAACAAGTAGTGTTGTGATAATATAGTTTCGGTGTGATTATTTCAGGTCTGGGCAGTCAGGAAAGAAAGGAGTGGCCTCTGCTTTTAAGTTCCAATGGAAGAAAAAGAAGAAGAAGCTGAGAGACAGTTGTATTGTGTAGCATGGCTGACAAAGGCTTGGTCTACCCCTAATGTTTGCTTATCAGTTTCCCTATCATTAGGATGAACATGAGTGGGGTCATATCAAGGAAGCTCTCTGATAGTCAAACTCAACCTTGATTACTTGATAATGGTAGTATTTCCAGGAAATTCCTTCTCAAGCAAAACCTGTATAGGTAAAGTGTACATTTATCACTGTTCCTGTGTATTCTTTTATAAAATATATTTTTAAATAGTATAACAGACTTCTGTATAAAATGTAATTGCAACTAATGATTTTTTTCTAAAAATGAAGCCAAGCTGCTTGAATTGAGAATTACCTACTAGAATTGGAACACACTTTACACTATTTAAATAGAATTGTTTGAATATTTTGAGGATTGCACACTGTATAGCAATATCAATCACTTAAAGTACATTCTGGTGCAGGTTTCTAGGCAACCATTAGCCTTTTGGTGTGCAGAAAATACTTTTAGAGTAAAGAGTCATTTAATATATCTTGTTGTATAAGCAAGATACCGAATGGCTTGTGATAGAAACAAAACAAAACAAAACAACAACAAAATCTAATAGAATTCAAACCTAATCTTAATTTCAACCTGGAATTAAATACTTCTGAATTAGAGTGAAAGGTGAATAATCTAATCGTCTATTAGGACAGCATCTTAGAACAATTTACAGGTGAAAAATATTTTGAATACATGTGCTATATAAAAAAAGTTAGGAAGAAAATTAAGTTAAAAAACACAAAGAAGATTGATGGTAGTAAGAAAATTATTTTAAAAGTTATTATTTTAAGGGGCATGGTCTTTTTATTGAAACTACAATAGTGGAGAAACATCTGATGAGCTTCCAGAGATTTGTCAAGTTTTTCTATATATTTTCTTTCCACCCGTAAAGCAAAATTCCTTTTTGGTTTGATTCATAATGAACAAATTAAAGTGAAATTTTTGAAAGTTTAAAAATGATTCCAAATCACTGTTCCATCAAGGAACACTGAGTACTGAATCTGCTTTAATAGTGCCTCATATAAGCTTGCAAAAAAAGGGGGGAACCAGTTTTCCAAGAGGGAATTGGTGGCCTCATATTTTGAACACTGATATAACCCATGCTCCAGTGAACGTAAAACATTGAAATACAGAAGGTCGTGTGCAAAAATTATAGAGGATATATGGTTCATTCCCTTGTAACAGTCATTTTATTTAACTGAATATTATCAAGATAAAATTTAATAAAGTCAAGATTTTCAAAATAAAAAAAAAATTTAAGGTGGCATACTCCAGATTTTGCCATTGATTAATATCAAATGCTTTCTTTGATACTCCAGATTTTGCCATTGATTAATATCAAAAGGTCAATAAATGTAACTGTAAAACCCTTAGCCTCTTTAACTTGCACATCTATACATTAACATCAATAAAGTATCTACTGACTGATCAGAAGCAATGGTATTGTCAAGGTTTCTTTTATCACCATGATCTCACTGGTTACAAGCATCCAAACATTTCAGACATATCCCTAAATGTTTCAGTAAAAGATGCAGCCATCAAAAGGAAAGCACTGGTAGGCATAGGTGTCTGAAGAACTGGCTATCTCTGTTGGGACCTGACCGGGTCTTTGTGTATCATCTTATTCAACACCTACCCCAGGGTTTATGGCAAATGCGCCAAAAACTTCTGTTTGAAATTATATTTATCTTTATCAATTCTTAGTTATTTTTCAAGATCAACTCAAAGTATATCCTGTTCCAGATTTTTTATTTTCTTCTTGCATAGATCAGATTTTGATGGCTATTGTTTTATTCACTTGTGACAGCTTACTTAAATATTGGTCACTATTGTTTTTATTTAGTTTTGTTTTTAGCACACTGGACTCTAAACTGTGAGAGAAATGTCTTATTCATGCCCATTTCCCTCATACTATAGTTCTAGATGCACGTACTACAAGCTCAATAATTTTCTAGTGAAAATAACTGAAAGCACTGAACAAAACCAAAACAAATACACTCTTTATGTGTTTCCAGGAAAAAAAACACAGTCATCTTAAAAGATAAACAAGAGGAACTACAATCATGAAGATCACAAAGCTGGTAGGGTAGCATATTTATAAGTAAAAAGTATATGTGCATTACATTAGTTGCTTAAAAAACTGAACATGAACAGTTCTCAGAAAAAATTCACAGGAATCACATTTGATTCTAGGCTAGGCATCATCAATAAGAGAGGAAGAAGAGCATAATTTAAATCCTCATCCATAAAGCAGTGGTTTTTAACCTTGAAATGCTCCAACACTGTAATACAGTTTCTCATGTGTGGTTACGCCCAACCATAAAATTATTTTCATTTCTACTTCATAACTGTAATTTTGCTACTGTTATGGATTGTAATGTAAATATCTAATATGCAGAATATCTAGTTTACAACCCCTGTGAAATGAATCCTTTGACCCTCAGGAGTGTTGAGACCCACAGGTTGAGAACCACTGTTCTAAAGGATGAGAACCAAGAAGTATATAAGATTATGAAGATGTTCAATCATACCACAAGGACATGTGCTCAACTATGTTCATAGCAGCATTATTTGTTACAGACAGAACCTAGAAACAACCTAAATGTCTCTCGACCTAAGAATGGATAACAAAAATGTGGTACATTTATGCAGTTTACAGAGAAGAAAAAATAATGACATCTTGAAATTTGTGGACAAATGGATGGATCTAGAAAACATCATATTGAGTGAGGTAACCCAGACCCAGAAAGACAAATATAATATGTGCTCATTTATAAGTGTTTTTTAGACATAAAGCAAAGAAAAACCAGACTTCAATTCACAATCCCAGAGAACGTAGAAAACAAAGAGGACCCTAAGAAACATACATGGATCTAATCTACATGGGAAGTAGAAAAAGACAAGATCTCCTGAATAAATTGGGAGCATGGGTATCATGGGTGAGGCAGGAAGGGAGGGGAGAGCAAGGGAGCAAAGGGGAGAAAAATATATAGCTCAATAAAAACAATTAAAAATAAAATAAAAAGATTATGAAGAAAGAGATATTATTTAGAAAGAAAAGGAATTATTTTCGCTAGAGAGGAAAATAAAGATAAAGAGAAACTGGTTTCAGACGCATGATGATATATGAGGATCGTGTTTAATCTAATTGTTAATTACACCTAAAGAAAAATTCACTGGAAAATCCTAGGATTCAAACCAAAGCAATACACCCAATTAAGAACTTGCTGAGGACTTACAGTATTTTACAGTCTTTAGAAATAGAACAAAAAGCTGAAATAAGACCAAGCTATGGTTCAAATTCTTTGTCTTAAAGTAATCTATTATTATTTCCCCTATTTTTTGTTTCCATCAAAGATCCTCTTCATAAAGAGCTCAAAGTATCTTAGAAGTGTTTGCCATAGGGAACCTTGTAAATAGAAAACTAGAAAGCTAATCAAATTATACTTCATATTCATTCATTGATAATAGGCTAAATTCAGTTAAAAGAATCAAATAGTTATTATAAGCCTTAAAAACAATTAATTGAATAATTTGGAGAGTAGAATTTTACTAATCCATCCATATCTAATCAATTTGATGGATATCAGAAGGTTTTATAAACTAGGGGTTACTATTAAGTACTTGGGACTTCAATCAACTTGACAACTCCCTTTTGGTACTGATGACAAGTTGGTTATTGGCATTTCAACTAGGAAATGATAGAAATTGGGTAGTTACTATCACCTGTCTTTTTTTTTTTTTTTTTTTTTTTTTTTTGATTTTTCGAGACAGGGTTTCTTCGTAGCTTTTTTGGTTCCTGTCCTGGAACTAGCTCTTGTAGACCAGGCTGGCCTCGAACTCACAGAGATCCGCCTGCCTTGCCTCCCGAGTGCTGGGATTAAAGGCGTGCGCCACCACCGCCCGGCCTGTCACCTGTCTTCAACTCCTATATGTTTTCCATTTTCTCAAGAAGGGCAGGTAGCACAGATGGTTTTACGTAATGTTCCCCCCCCCCCCACCAGACCTATGACAGACACTAAATCTCCTTCTGGATTCTTAATGCTCTAACTGCATGGCAAAAAGAGGAGAGAAATGACAAGGGACATATTATTTTTTATTTTGAGCACATTTAATGAACCGTGCAAGGTAAAAGTCATTGTAGAAAGCACAAAAATATATCTCACATTTTTCTATACACATCCGGACTTTGAACTACGCAGATGACAAAATGAAAGGTGCTTCAAGTGTCGGAAGTATGCAACAAATATATCAGTAAAATACCATAAAAATGAAGTGTGAAGACAGTGAAAAAAATCTTATTAGTTTCAGAATATTCATCTTATCACACTCCAAACATTGCTTTAGAATTCTACACAAAAAAATCTTTCTAAAATCCCCTTAGATGAAGACTTACTGTTTTTTAGTATAGGAAACTCTGTTTTATCCCAGGAGAGAGAAGCATTAGTAGACCCAATGGCATGATCTAGGAAGAAAGACAAATTCACTGGTGCATTTTATATTAGAACCAATTACCTTATACCCAGACGTCCAATAAATATTGAATGCTGTGAGGAAGCGCTGACCTCCTGTGTAGTTTGTTTCAATATTTTGAATAAAAGCTCCTTAGAGTTCAGAAAGTCTATCAAATGACTCAATGATAGTCTCATGTATCAAATTAAACAGAAGGAAATTTATTTAGGGTTCATTTAAAATGTAAAGTATATAGGATTTATTATGGCTTACAATGTGATTAAATATTGTTGTGTAAGTGTAAAATATTTTTATGACTATCAACTATATAATTTGAAATGTTTTAAAATGATGAACAAGCTCATCAATTGGGCATATCAGAAAAATGTAGTTTCAAGACCCAAGCATCAAAACAAATATCTATGCAGAAAAACACGAGAAGAAGCCAGAAATGCTCCTCATTATTCTTGAAAAATTTTAACTGGTTAATCAGTAGTTGTAGGAATATTGGTACATTCCAGGTTTGTTGATGGATATCTGAGAGTTACAGATATTATGTTACAAGTTGTGATGCTATAATACATATATACATTTATATGTATATATTTTAAAACAATCACAACAATCAAGCTAATTATCACTTTATGGTTTGTTTTCTGTGTGGTGTGAATATTCAGTATCTGCTCTCTAGGGAAATTTCCCACACACACTCTGTGACCATTGACCGTATCCCCTTGCTGCTCATTGGCTCTCCAGGACACATTCTCTTTATCATCTCTTCCCCCATCCCTCCTTCTTACCCTTTGCCCAGTTCAACCATCCTATAGTCTATGATTCTACAATTATTGTGCACTGCACATATCAAGTAGACGGTACAGTGTTTGTCTTTCTGAGCCTTGTTTCTCAGTGGAACAGAATGCCCTGTTGTAAATACAGGACATCCTTATATTCAGAACCAGTTAACACCCCAACGTACCTGTGTGTCGCACACCTTTTTATATATTTTCCCCTGGCTATTGGACAGGTAGGCGGATTTCTCTTTCTTGACTACCGATATGAGACAGTGTTGTGATCTAAAAAGTTTAAGTTTAAAAAGGAACTTTAAGATTTATGACCAAATTCTGCTACCAGTGAAAACCAGAGCAATAGTTTGGGCAATAATGACATAAAATTATCCTGAAGCAGTTATAAAAACTTAAGCTACAATAAAGAAAAATAAAGCAAATGTTTTTCATAAAAATACCATACATGAAATCTGTAGTTCATTTTTATTCTGTGCCACAATTAACAGACAAGGTGTAATGGGCTGTTCATTTCTTTATCCAAGGTATCATATCAATACACATAGCTTCTGTTTGCTTTTCTTTATTTCTTCATCTTTATACACTTGGAAATGTATTATCTATACCTATGTCATGTCTATATATCTATATCTATCTATCTATCTATCTATCTATCTATCTATCTATCTATCTATCATCTATCTATATCTATATATATCACATATATATACCATATATGATCTGTGATCTATATATACACACCTATATAGGTACGTGCATGTATGTGTGTATATAGAGAGATGATATGTATCTCCCTTTTAGCTCCATCATATCACCCTTTTCATACTAGGCAAGGTGTCAATCACTGACTGAATGCAACCACGGCAATTGTTTTTTATTGACACTGATGGTAAATCACCGAGCTTTGGAGGACACTGTGAAACATTTTCTTTGGTTAGATTCTGATTTAAAAAGCAAAACGAAACTGTATCTCTAAGAAGAGACTTTTTTATGTAGTAGTAATAGTGACCTGTGGAAACAAGACTTAAGAAAATTGCATCAGCAGTACTTTCCTGCCCTCTGCTGGTTGTTGCAAGTAAAGAATGTGAAAATTATAGAATTTAACAAAATGACTTAACTGATGCATCTTTTCATGTTTTACTTTAGTCAAATAATAATAAAACAAAATAAAATGAAGATAACATTCTTATAAGAAAGGTCTTGTTCAAGTCACAAAAATTCCCTTTGTTAGCAACCTAGGCTTGAGGGAAAGGTTTCAACGGAGGATGTATTAGGGAATCCAAACATAATCCACAAATTTAACTGAGTACATGTTTCACAGTGAACAAGGAAGGCATTGGTCGGAGATCCCTGTGTTTTTCAAACTACTTTATTCAGTATAGTATCTAAATAGTTTCCAGGGATTACAAATTACAACTAAAAGCAGGAAGACTTAGGAATCTTGCAGGTGTACTTATTGCAGACAAGAGGTAAACTCTGTCCCTGCTTTATTCACTCATTCAGTGCTGGGGAATAAGGCTGACTCCCTGGGGAGACAGTGGGATCCACTTTCATGCACAGCACCTAATTATCCATTTTCAGTTGATAACAGAAGAGAGACTTGGGAGAGTGCAGTGGCCAACTCCAGCTTGCAAAAAGTCAAGGAGAGCAACTAAAACTTAACAAAGAAAATAATGGGTTATATTGAATTAGTTCTCTCTTTTGATAAGATCAAAAACAAGTAATAAATATATGATCCCTTCAATCTGTAATGTTCTCTACTGCTCATTTACTCAGAGTGACTAATTTTGAATGCAGTGTTAACTATACACAGATACATACACAAAGGAGATCCAAAAATAAATAACATAAAACAATGTCACCAATGCACAGATTTCTAGAGAGAAATGATCCTTAGTTTCAATGTTCTAAGGATGTTCCTGGAACACCGCTGAGATCCTGGCTGGTCACAAACAGGAATTATGAAAATATTAAACAAAGACATAGAGATGGACACTTGGATGACTATTTAATTGTTTCCTACACCCGATAAAAAATAAATGCTGAAGATTACCATGGACACTCCAAAATAAAGAAAAATCCCTTCAAAAATGTTCATGCTTATCACAATACATTTTAAAAATAAAAATTGGAGAGAAAGGTGTTAGCACTTTTTCTTTAGTGAAATTCAGTACGGCTGTTGAAGGAGGCAAGGGGAGCATGCAAACCCTCATCATGCAACCACGTGTCTTAAACAAGGACGTGCTTAAGACCCTGGAATCAGATTTTTTAAAGACATTTCAGAATTTCACTAGAGTTATAATCCATGTTTAAAATACATATGAGTTCACCTTTTCTTTAAAACAGAGAAGCTGCTCCTGTAGAGAACCCAAGTTGTTGAAGCCAGGTGTGGTGGCTCACACATTTAATCCCAGCACTTGGGAGGCAGAGAGAGGTGAATCTCTGAGTTTGAGGGCAGCCTGGTCTACAGACTGCAGGGTAAATTCCAGGACAGCCAGGGTTACACTGAGCAAGCACCCTATCTCAAAAAGGACAAAAAAGAAAAAGAGGGAATTTTCACGAAAATACTGTTACCTCTATTTCCATTTCATTTATTTGTTTAAAATGACAAATTAGGGATGGGCTCAGTTTCTGAGTTTTAAAGAAAAGATGTCTATGGCTGGGTCCTATTGACTTCCTCAAGGGAGGGAGTGAGAAGACGCAGTGTCAATGACACAGGCGTCAGTAGTCAGGTGAAAGGGAAACAGCAGACACATTTAGTTAACAATAGGAAGAACCTTATATACCCTCTGAGGGAAGTGTTAAGATCAGTTCCCATTGTGTGGTTGCCCCTCGTTGGCTGGCTCGGCAGGATCGAGACCTCTGGCAGCACCAGACAGACTCCACGTTGGTTGTCTCTCAGTCTGGTAGGCCCTAACTTTGCACTGATGTCCACAATATCTATTACTTTATTTGAGAAATGAGAAATGAGATATTTATAAATAAAAATTTATACCAGGAAACAAACTAATAATGACATTACTTAAGACCAGAAAATATTCAGTAAATTATAGCTGCTATTAGGTATTATTAGTATCCGCAGAAAGGGGTTCCTGGCACCTGGCACTACTCCCCAAACATTTTGATGACTCACGCTTTGAAATTTATACTGGGTCACCTTACCCAGCCTTAATAAATGGGAGATATTTTGTCTTACTGAAACTTGATGTGCCATGTTTTGTTGATACTTATGCCCTTACCTAAACAGAAATGATGGACGAGTGGATGTGGGGGTGAGCAAAGAGGAGTCTTGTGGGGACTGAGAGGAGAAGAAGGAGGCAAAACTGTGGCTAGGATGTAAATAAAATAAATTAATTAATTAAAAGAAGAAACTATACTAGCTGACTATTGTGTGTATTTCTACTAGGTTTTGAGACTGTTCTCTGCCGTGAAAGCTATTTTATGCCTTGTACTTAACTCAGATCCTGAATAAACAGGTTTCTGCGTTACCTACAGAGTAGTACTCCTATGGATATTACACATTTCCTTTTGTGAATATTGAGCTTATGAATTTATAAATATATACTTCTCTGCTGATCTAGGTGCCACCAAGCAACACAACAGATTAAGAACTATATTTTGATTTCATTAGATCTTTAGTCATCATGAGTAATATTTAAGTAATGTAATAATAAATATAAGTTGCCTACAATCACTCACTCTTACTTTCAGATGAATAAATTGATGTGCACTCCTTTTCAAGATATTTAATTTGGAAATTTATTTCACTTCCATAATTTTCCATTTAGTGAGAATTCTACACACCATACTACAATAAAACATTTGCTCTTCGAAGGCAAATCAGTGTGTACGTAATGGATGTGCTCAGTATACATATATTTGAAATTAGGATTTATAGCTAAAAATCTCAGGCATAATAAACACAAAACAAAAATAGACAGGTTTGCATTGTGGGCAAGGGAAACAAAGCAAAGAGACCTACTACAGATTAGAAGAAAACACTTGTAAACTTGACTCCTGATAGCAGGTGCCAGGAGGGTAGGTGGGAAATGATGCCTTGCTCACTGTCAGGAATGCATGCCTGTTCTGGCAAGTTAGAATAGAGGTTTGTTCTGCTTTGAACATTAGATTTACCACAAGGTTCGTATTTAGCATCCTTGGTCGGAAGCTAGTGATGTCAGTTTGGAAAGTGTTGGAAACTCTGGGGCCTAACTGGTGGAGTGGTGAGTGGTGATGTCCCTTTGAAGGTATAGCTAGTCTCTGCTCCCATCCTCCTTCACCAATGCACATGATGTAAAAAGCTACTCCTACCATGTCCATCTCAGCTCTGTTGGTTCTAGGTCAAGGATGTGTCTCTATCCAGTGATCTACTAGAGTAGGGTCCACATACTGGGTTATAAATATATATCACCTTTGATCTTTGTTCGTAACCTCTATGGAATCTTTAAAGTTTTATTTCTAGCCTCTGTAACTAGGGAATATATGTTCTGTCAGAGAACTCATCCGAGACTCCCTGATTTTAAAGTGTTAGATCACTTATATTAATTTTTATTGCAATTCACTCTTTTTCAATTAGAAAATCAATTTTCCTCAGATTAAAGTCTCAGCAAAATTGAAAAGAAGACATTTTTCATATATATTGTCCCTACACATACATGAGCAAGGCAGGAACTCAAGAAAGGAACATGGAGGCAGGAACTCAACACAGGAACCTGGAGGCAGAAACTGAAGCAGAGAGCATGGAGGAATGATGTTTACTCATTTGCTTCCTGTGGTTCAATCAGCTACTTTTCTTAGACAGGGTGGCCTATCTGCTTAGGAATGGCATTGTCCAGAGAAGAGTGGGTCCTTCTACATAAATCACCAAGCAAAAGAATTTCCCCGTAGACATGCAACAGGCCAGACTGATGGAGGTTTTTTCTTCCTGATTTGTTGACAACCAACATATATGTCCTACATGCTGTGACCTTCACTTTTTCTCTTGATCAGGACTCTTTTCTCTTTTGTCAGTGCAAATGGCACAGCATAAGCCGCTTAACCATTTCATTCATATAAAAGTGAGCCTTCCCCCTAAGGGAACCAAATAAAGCAACACATATTTTCCAACCTAATTTTTAAACTCTGCTTAACTTTTCAATCTGGTTGTACTCTCGGAAGAAGATGACTTTGAAAGCATCTAAAAGGACACACATAAAAACACGTGCACACACACACACACACACACAGAAACACACTATAGGTTAAGACAGTGAAGCTTCATTCTCTCTTGAGATGCTCAAAGCCAACCAGTTGGATATTTATCATCCATTTTAAAAATAAATCCCAATTTTACATCATCCTGGAATTCTTTTCTGTGACAAAAGTCCAGACTCAAGCACACATGGGTAGAGGTCCCTAAGGGAAATCCCTGGGGCTGTAGAGAAATAATAAGCAATGGCCTCTTCACTGACCCTGAAAAATGATAATACTTCCTCCTAGTTAGATAATTCTAAGAGATTTCTCAGAGGTTCTTTGGAAACTTTATATGAAAACCCTTTTAACTAAGTCCACCACTTGTGTATTTTGTACTCATCTGACCAATAAAGGTTTCATGTAGTTTTACATATTTATTATATGTGCTAACACACCCCTCCAATTTCTTGAAGGTCATGCCTTGTTCATTCATTTACTTACTGAGTCATCTACCATCTACAGATTAAAAAAAATCACTGGTGTAAAAGATAATGATAGAAAAAGCAAACAAATTTCTGTTTCCATTCTCAAAGAGTCCACAGTTTAACAGGAGCACAAAGTACAGAGCAAAGAACCCTTGTTGCTGAGTAACCAGGGGTAAAGGGAGTTAAAAGGGAACCAACTGCTTATAAATGTGATGCAAGAAAAGGTCACTATATGGTAAAGAAGCAGTCTGAATTTTTTTTTCTTGAATGAGCAAATTTAAACTTTAGGCTCATGATGGGATTGAGGGTGAGTCAAGTTTAGTGTGGAAGACACAGACCACAGTACTATATAGAGAACAGCTTGCTGCGTGGAAAGATAGTAACGGGGAGCAAGACACAGAGGGTGTGGAGGCAGAATGAGAGTGGAGAGATTGTACTCAATATACAAATATGGATAATATAAAAACTAATACTTTCTGAGACTGGTTAAGTGACAGACAAATCTCATCACTTAATTTCCTGGATTGGGGTTTATTGAAAGTTGTAGGGACTATAGCAGAGGAGAGATGATGTAACCAAAATTTATGTCAATAGTGAAACTGAAGTGTATTCACAGTGCACCTTAAGAACAGATTCCCCTGGGAAAAGGGAAATAGACAAGATCAATTGATGAAATTATAAGCGTGGTTGTGGGGGGGGGGGTGAAAGGAGAGGAGGGGGGAGAGGGGGAGCCGGGAGGAGAACTTGAGGGAACTTGGGATAGTCAAGATGCAGGAAGGACAGAGATGAGAGCTAGGAAAGAGATATTTTGATTGAGGGAAGCTTTATGGGGCTAGCAAGAAACGTGGCAGTAGATAAATTCCCAGGAAACCACAAAGATGACCCTAGCTAAGACCCTAAGCAATAGAGGAGAGGGTGGCCAAACTGGCTTTGCCCTGTAGTCAGATTGATGACTATATTAAATATCACCATAGAACCTTCATCCAGCAACTGATAGAAACAGAGGCAGAGAACCACAGTGGAGCATTGGGCTTAGCTCCCGAAGTCTGGTTGAAGAGTGAGAAATGAACAAAAAGCTCTCAAAACTGTGACAGGGACACCCATAGAAACAGTTTACCTGAGCTAATTGGAGCTCACCAACTCCAGCCAGACAGGGAAGAAGTAAGCATAGTACCAAACTAGTCCCTCTGAATGTGGGTGACATTTGTATGGCTGAGGCAGACTGTGGGGCCACTGGCAGTGGCACCAGGATTTATCCCTGTTGCTTTTACTGGCTTTTTGGAACTCATTCTCTTTGGATGGATACCTTGCTCAGCCTAGATATAATAGGGAGGGCCTTGGTCTTGCCTCTGTGGAGTGGTTGGGGTATGAAGCGGGGTGTGTGGAGGGGATGGGAGCAGGGGAGGGAGAGAGAACTGGGATTTGTTATGTGAAATGAAAAGAGATAGCTTGCTTTCTTTTTTAAAGAACTAAATAAAAAAACCAGAAAAAGAATTTTTTAGCAGACTATTTTTCCTAATTCTCATATTTAAATCATATAAGAAAAATAGTCTGTTTTGTAACCGCACAATCCTTGAATTTTTTTTTTTTTTTTTTTTTTTTTTTTTTTTTTTTTTTTTTTTTGGTTTTTCTAGACAGGGTTTCTCTGTAGCTTTGGTGCCTGTCCCGGAACTAGCTCTTGTAGACCAGGCTGGCCTCGAACTCCCAGAGATCCGCCTGCCTCTGCCTCCCAAGTGCTGGGATTAAAGGCATGCGCCACCACCGCCCGGCCTCCTTGAATTTTTTTTGTTTACATTTTTGTAGATCAGTCTCTTTACAGCTGTTTTAACTTTTACAGAGTGGGCACTGACATTGCTGAAGGATCAGGGTTTGTGAAAAGAGCACTACAAAAATGCTAACTGTGTAACTGTAGCCGCTGCAGCCGACATCTGAGCTGTATTCAGAGCATGGGTATGTGATGGAATGTCAGGAAGAAAATGAGAGCAGCTAGGACATGTTGCACATCTAAGTCATTAAATGTGGGTGAAAGTTAGGCATTATTAATACATCACACACAAATATGTGCACGCACACACACACACAGGGTATGTGCTCCTCTCTTTCACACACACAGTTAGATATACTTCCTTTTTGTTTTGTAAGTCAAACATTAGATAATAAAGTTAATTCAACTAATCATTGTTTTCACACTTTTATCAAATCATTAACTCTCTGCTCTGACTTCAGTAGAACTTGTGAGGGTGCTACTTTACAACCCTCTTATTAAAAATGGTGTGTTTTCTCAAACGCAAGACAGTATGGCCATGGAAATTTAAGTAAGAGGCTTCTTTCTGTAGAACACACACACACACATTTTTGAAGGCCTGGTTCATATCTCACCTTTATATTTACTTTGATCCATATCCAATTTCTCTCTCTTCTCTTTCCACATTTACTCAGGTGTGGTAATAATAATATGCCCAGGCACAGAAGGCCAACAGTCCCATACTCCTGATCATAATGTATTTTGATGGCTCCTTCTGCTTTACATTTTGATAAATTCTAGTACCCCATTGCACAAACACTTTCTGTCTTTCAAATTGCATCTCTGTAAATAAAGTCATTGTAAAAACATTACATTGATCTTGGCAAAATGATGGAAACAATTTGGGCCTGTACTCATTTCAGTGTAAGAGTGAAATGTCATTTCCCAAGTATGGCTGAATGTGTGTCGAAGATCCTGTTGCACATCCAAAGAGAACATTCTCTGTCCAGGATGCATTTGAGTCAGTGACCCTCTAATGACTTGAGCAAATATGAAACTGTTTCACAGCTGAAAGGGGTCATGACCGTGTCCTCCCCACAGAGAAGGTAAATCTGAGACCCCTTGGTTCCTTCCTCTTGGCTCTTGCTGATTTTGTGGACTTGCTGAAATAAAATAATGTGGCAAAAATAGCATTGTGGGTTTTCGGAGTTTAATTCATACAAAGACTTGCTTGAGCCTCTTGGAATGTTCAATCTGGGGAAAAGGAAGAAGAGAAGAAAGCAGAAGAGAGGCCAGGAGAAAGACGAAGGAGCAGGAGCAGAAGAGAAGGAAGAGAATGAGAAGAGGGGGGGAGAGAAAAGGGAGGGAGAAGTACAGAGAGGGGACAAAACACAGAGCTAGAGATAAAGACAAACAGATGTAATCACACAGCAGACACAGAACCAGAAAGACAGTGACATAAAGGATAGTCACAAATGTAGTGGTTAGTGTTTGGGAGGAGAGATGAGGAGACAGATACAGAGAGAGCAGACAAACATGCACAGAGGAAGATAAGAAAGGAGTAAGAGAGATAGATAGACTGACACATACAGAATACGAAAGAGTCACATACACAGCGTGTGTGTGTGTGTGTGTGTGTGTGTGTGTGTGTGTGTGTGTGTAGAAGAACTTATGAAACTATTTGCAATGTTCCAGCAGAGGGGACAAAAAGGAATGGAGCTCACTGACAAAATGAGGTCAGTATATGTGTCGGTATGTGTGAGTCTGCATCCCCTTCTAGCTATTCAAGATTCTAGTTATGTCCACGCATACAGAGAGGGACAATGCCTGTTTGAAATTCTGACCCTAGAAACTGTGAGCACGATGCATTTTTTGATGGATTACCCCAGTGAGTTTTGCTGCTGATAATCCTGTAGTATTTGATAAGCAGATCAAGATAGCAGAGGAAGATGCTGGTTAGAGATGAGAAACAGACACAAGGAAAAGGGGAAGTCTTGTCCGTGAGACTCTACATACAGTGGAACTAGATAGAGTAGATTTGAGGTAAAAATGATAGTAGCACTTTTCTAGGAGCAGTAAGCACCTTATTCCTTTGGGTTTCCTGACACTGTTGATTCTTGATTCTCTGTCTTCTTCACTGACCAACATTCATCTTCATAGAATCCCCATGTACACTAACTCTATATTTTGGAAAGCTCATTCTTTGTGGGTATCTTTACTTTTCCTCACTTATGCTAAAGCAGTTTCATCCAGAAAAACAATTCAAGATACTCAATCCAATTCAGAGCAATTCCAATTTATCACCCCTGCCTATATCTTTCCTAGCTCCAATCTGTAATACATAGACACTTGCTTACTCAACCTTTAATCCAAATTGCTGTGTCAGGAATCTACAAGACCACTCAGTGATTCATTAGGAGAACTTCCAGAACTTGGCACATGGTCATACGTATGGCTATGATTTATTATAGTGCAAGGACACAGAGCAAAATCAGCAAAGAGAAAATATGCATGGGGCACATCCTGGAGAAAATAAATACCAGATACCAAATTTCTTCTCTCCTGGTGAAATCCAAAAAATCAACAATTATACCAGCAAATATCTCTGGCAAAGTGTTAAAAGTTACCTATTAGTCAGTCTTGTTTAAAGTCTTTATCCAGATTTTGAGTGGTGGATAGGCACTTCATTTAATCTCCCCTTTTAGAAGAAAGGTAGGTGTCAAACATGCCATGTTGATTATGTAACTATATTGGATTTATGGATTCTTTCCTATCAAAGGAATGAGAATTCTTGTGAAATCTAAGCTTATATGTCAGCATAAGACCACTATCATCGTCTGGCCTTCGAAATTCCATGCTCATGTCTGCTACATGAAATCTTTTATGCTTGAGAAATAATACATATTTCAATAGATATTTGACATTCAGAAAGTGCAAAAGCAAGTTCCATTTTATAGCACAATATTTACTGAAATTTTAAATTACTATTTATTGTAATTCTATTTATTTGACTTAAGCAATTAATCCCCTGGAAACATTCTTGACTCTTGTTGTCTACTCTCTACCAACATTCAGTTTCTCAATATGTTCTGTTGTCTTTACCACTAAACCAGAGCCAGAATCTGGTCACTTTTTAGAACTACCACCACTACCACCTACTTGGAACTACCATTGCATTTTGCATTGATTCTCTTAATAGAGGTCTCATTGGGGAGGTTTCTTATACTTTTGATCTTTTTTACTTCCCAACCACATCCAGGGTAACCCTCTAAAATGTAAGACTCTTTATGTCTTTCTTCCTCAAAATCTTGGTTTTCTTTTCATATGGTAATCACAATCCCATCATATTCAGTAAGCCTGTCTAAAAGGGTTTCTTTCCCGGAACTTCTGACAGCAATCTAAACTCTCCACGGTTCTGCTCCAATCACGCTTGTCCTCTTCTAATTCCTCAAAGATACCAAGAACACTCTTGGTTCATGGTTCTGACTTTCTCCATTCCTCAAAATTCTAACAACTATCATTTTAAATGCCCTATAAACAGCAATGTGCTCTGTACGTATCTTACATGAAACAGTAACTTTTGATTTTTACCTCGTTTGCTTTTCCGCAAAGTACTATTTATGCCTGAATATTGCTATTCATATTTACTTATATTTACTATGCAATACTACTTTATGTCAGAGATGTGGTTTTGCTTTGGATTTTTCTCTGTCCCCATAGTTTTTAACAGTGTTTGCATATAGTAAGTGCTCAATGAATGAATATTGGATTAATGTATTTCTAGATATTATTTTAAGTTTAAATAAGTCATGACTAATTGTGCAACTGAATTTAATGACTAAATATTTCATTAAAAAGCTAACAGCTAGAAAACATTGAATGATTTTAATATAAAAATACTATAAAGCAAGTAAAACATTTTTTCGTTATGTTTTTTCATTTCAATATATCTAATTGACTTTAAATTCTTAAGGAATGATATTTTAGAAATGTTTCATATCATATAAATATGTATACCTATTAATGAAATAGACATATACATAAACATTTTAGAATACAATAGAATAATAATGTGTTATGATGTGCCTATGTATTCATTACACACATGTGCACACAATCATAATTTTTACCTACAAGCTCATTTCCCCAAATAATGAAATAGAGTGGGGATGTTTATCAAGGGTTTGTGATGGAGGAAGGTCATTGGCTAATAAAGAAACTGCCTTGGCCCATTTGATTGGCCAGCCTTTAGGTGGATGGAGTAAACAGAACAGAATGCTGGGAGGAAGAGGAAGTGAGCTCAGATGCAGGGCAGCTCCTCTCAGAGCCAGACGCAATGCAGCCAGCCACCAGGTCAGACATGCTGAATCTTCCTGGTAAGTGCACCTAGTGGTGCTATGCAGATTATTAGAAATGGGCTAAATTAATACATGAGAATTAGCCTAGAAGAGGCTAGATATAATGGGCCAGGGAGTGTTTAAAATAATACAGTTTGTGTGTTGTTATTTCGGGGCATAAGCTAGCCAGGCGGCTGGAAGTTGGGTGGCAGGAACGCAGCCTGAAGCTCCCTACTACAGGTTTGGGTGAGTGATACAGGGGTAGGTTTACACTGAAAATGATGACTTTTGGCAATATTCTCACTGTAGCTTGTGCATTGACATTGTGATGATTGTGAATCATACAGAATGAAGATTCTCTAAGTGCAGGGGCCAAACTTTTGAACCTACTGAATTCTAGAGTGAAGTGTTAACCATCTTTTTGGTAACTGATTGGGTATGGGATGCTGTATTATAACAGCAGGTAGATTGTCACTGTATTTGTGAAAAGTCAAATAAATAGAAATGAAAGTGGGAAGACAGAAAAGCTTTGGACCTTTAAACATTTCTGAAATGGTTTATTAGTCTAAGTTATTAGTATAGAGAAAGAAATAGTTACTCAGTTTTAGCAACATGATTGAATTGTGAAAACACATTCTAAGGACTTAGAAACTGTAAGGATATCATGGAGAATAATTACAGAAACCTATATGATGTAGGCCAGTTACTTGACATGACCTCTTGTTTCATGACACAGTATTCAAGAAGGCTTTCAAAGACTACTACTTTACTTTTAGTTCTTTAACAAATAGAAGCAACATATTATAAAACAATGATTAAAATATCATACAGTAAATACATATGCCAGAACTAGTTATTTAAGATAATTAACAATTATTAGGTTATCTATGTGATGTCCTATTTTTACAATAGGTTGTTTAGTATTACTATTTAAAGTTGCATCACCATGAATATAAGATCAAACACTGTGCTAAGGTATTGTGACCAAATGTCATTATGTCAAAATTAAACATTGCCATATTCATTTACTTAAACTATTACCATTTAGCTGTTCTATTACTTGAACCCAAACCAACTTTTATTTGATATTAGATATACTTTTTGAGCATGCTGACAATACTGTTTGGGTAAGAAATTAAATTTATATTTAAGTCCAAGTCTTCTGGCTCTCTAGCTCCCTACCTAATACATGTTAAAATGTATTAGCCCAAGGGATCATAAAAAAGTAGTGCACTACTCTGCATTGGGGCTGTTTCATTGTCATTGTTATAGAATTGATTATCCCTGGGATGGGTATAAATCAAGTGACTATCAAAGTATCCTCTGGTTTCATTTTTGCTTCTCTTTTGCAATGCCATATCACAATTCATATTTGACAAAAGGCTTAACAGTAATAAGAAAGGACTTTCAGTAATCATGTTTCTGTTGGCTCCAAGATGTTGGGCACTCTCCTACAGTTCACTTTCTTAAGTATATTAAGCAATGGACTCTTTTCATGTCATATTAAATCCTTCTATTCCATTTCAGAAAATAAATATTCATTTTCCAAATAAGGTTGCATTGATTTTTCACAAAACCATTTTTAATAACATTTACTGTCTCAGCGTTTCAAGTTAGAACTCTGCAAAACTCAGCGGTTTTGGTTCAGGGATAAGTGACCCCTGGCTTTCACACTGACTTTCCAAATATTGCAGCATCTTGAACTAGCCCTTCCTCTGAAGATGCACTTCTCACAGTTTATTACCTCGCCACTGTGGTCCTCATGTATGTACCACCACTCCAAATTATGCTGTCCATTGCAAACTTAAGTTATCTGGTCATGTGGGCTTTCTTTTTTCCAAGAGTTCATGGAAAGAAGCAAGAAGGAAGCAATTTCCTTTATTTTAAGGGCTGACATCTCTTTGGACAAAGGAACCAGGATCTATGGTTAGAGTCTCAGTGAGTAAACCTTTGCCTACACCAGGCACCATTTACTTGTTGGATTTATTTTTTAAACAATAGGATCCATATACACTTAGAATTCTTAAAAATGAGATTTCTTTTCAAAAGACACCCATTTCGATAAACCCAATCCTGGCAACTTCCCAAATCAGGCAAAACAGCATCCATTCACACCAAAATGCCAAATACCAAAAGCTCCAGGGATATTTCATAATATTTTCCATGAAAAAAATCAATGATAACAAAATTTACATAGTCCCTTGGCTCCATTTTTAATTTTATCAACCAACAGAAAGTCAACTGTTTCTGTCCTGCCCACTTCCCGCAATCGTTAAGTCCCAAAGAAATTACACAGAGGTCTATATTAACTCTAAACTGATTGGCTCATTAGCTCAGGTTTCTTATTAACTCTTATAACTTATATTAGCCTATTATTCTAGTCTATCTTAGCCACATGGCTCAGTACCTTTTTCAGTGGGGTAGGTCACATCTTGTTTCTTCTGTGATCAGGTCAGGACTGCAGAGGAATGGGCTTTCTCCTTCCCAGAATTCTCCTGTTCTCATTGACCGGCCTCTACTTTCTGTATGGTTCTCCTACCTAGACTTCCTGCCTGGCTACTGGCCAATCAGCGTTTCTTTAAAATATAATTGACAGAATACAGACCATTCTCCCACACCAGAAAAATGTATCTTTTGCAGATGAATAATATTTGAATAGGTTAAAGACATGAACATGTGATCGCATTATCTACTGTGACAGATAACTATGATAGATAAAATGTTTAATTATGCTTTAAACATTTCTTAAAGGAGGGAATAATTTGTGTGGAAAGTAATGAAGTTAATTTATTCAAAAATGTGTTATGGGAAAGCTAATATATGCACTTAATCATGTGTAAGGAAAACAACATATTTGATAATGCATCTTTGGTTAAAATAATGACCCAGCTGTATCCCATAAAGAATATTACTAAACCTTTATACAAATGTAGATTATTCCATGGCCATGGCCATTATGCACCAATGATGGATATTGTTTTCTAATACATGGTTCTTAATTATTGGAATACCAAAATGATCTAGATACCCACTGCCTCAAGAATTATGATGTGATCATATAATCCTTTAACTAATGTATCATCTGAGCATATTTTACTTGAAATGACCACATAATGATGAACACTCATAATTGGTCTAGAAAAGAATTAATGAAAGTAGGTTTTTAAAAAGAGGACATGAATTTGAAGGAGAATGAGAAGTATCATACGGGAGTATGAGATGACTTGGAGGGAGAAAACTAAAGGGTGAAATATTATAATTAAATATTAATCTCTAAAAATGGAAAAAATTAATGACATTTCTTTATAACCACATAAACAGTACCATAAATATAAATAACCATTATTTTCAAAAGAAGACTCTTTTAAACAATAGTTATTTCTTTAATGCCATGTGTTCATTTACCCATAAAAAAAAACCAAACTGGATTCATACCAATGACAGTTCTAAAGAGCAACCTGTTATGAAAATACATCATTTCTAATTCAAAAATATTAAATTTAAGAAGAAAAGAAACATCATAAACACAAAATAAACATCATAGTCAACAATTAAAGAGTATTGGTTAGTTTGATTAGCATAATATAAGAATTTTAAGACAATAAATCATGTTTTAAAGTGTAAAATTTTTATACTTGTTTTTAATCTAAATTTGCCTTTTTATTTTGGGAGTCATCAAAATTATATTTCCTAAATTTAGTATGTATTTATATAATTTCACCTCGTTATAATTAAAGCCTAAAAACTTGAACTAATTTTAGTGATATTATTTAAATATTATGATGACTGTAATTCTAAAATGACTCCAAAAAGTTTTCAAATCCCAAGCAGAGAGAAGTCTTTCAATTCAGAGATGAAATAGGCTCACAAACACTGAATTGCCACCCAGGGAGCCTGCATGGGACTAAGCTAGGCCTTCTGCACATTTGCTACACTTGTGTAGCTTGGTCTTCTTGTAGGACTCCTAATTAGTGGGAGCAGGGTCTCTCTTTTACTTTTCTGCATTTGGGACCCATTCCTCCTACTGGGTTGCCTAGTCCAGCCTTAATAGGAGAGGAGGAGCTTGATATAACATGGTTGACTGATATCCATAGGAGGCCTGCCATTTTCCAAAGAGAAACAGAGGAATGGATGGTGGAGTTAAGGGAGGTGGGAGTGATGGACTGGAAGCAGAGGAGGGGGAGATGAGGAGGAGAAACTTTGATTGGGCTATAAAAACAAAACAAAACAAAAACCTAACTAAATAAAAAAAAAGGTGAAGAAGAACAGAGGAAGACACCAAAATACTGACTTCTGACACCCATAGACATGAGCTCTAGTTTTCATCAGAAAAGAGATGGATAAGATGGATATTAATTGTAAATGTTTATGTTAAGCATGAATGATCTCCTTGTATAGGTGCAATTCACCATTTCTTTTTTAAATTTATTTTTTATTGCAAATTTCCACCTCCTCCCCTCCTCCCATTTCCCTCCCCTCTCCCCATCCCCCTCCCCCTCCCTCTCCAGTCCAAGGAGTAGTCAGGGTTCCCTACCCTATGGGAAGTCCAAGGTCCTCCCTGCTCCCCCCAGGTCCAGGAAGGTGAGCATCCAAACAGACTAGGCTCCCACAAAGCCCGTTCATGCAGTAGAATCAAAACACAGAGCCATTGTCCTTGGTTTCTCCTCAGCCCCCACTGTCAGCCACATTCAGAGTCCGCTTTGATCACATGCTCCATCAGTCCCAGTCCAACTGGCCTTGGTGAGCTCCCATCAGATCAGTCTCTTCCCTCAGAATAAACAGCACTGGGGATGTTTATGCCTTCTTGCAATGTCTTCCCCAGGGAGCAGGTCTTAGCTGAGATTTCCTTCTTTTCCATCCAGCATATATACAGTTTTTTGTTTTCCACACCGTCTAGGTAGCCTTGAGGGTAGGCTCTACGGGAACTTAGTGCAGCTTGTGTAATGGCTTTGCAGAGACTTTCCGAACTATTTGTTCATGGCCGTTTCTCTGCCACTTATGAGAAACCTGGTCCATGGAAAGGCTCCGGATGACTTGAGACAGCTTAGTCAGGATGACTCTAGAGCCTGTGTCTGGACCACAGTGGTTAGCTCCTCCCTCCTTTCCTTCTGACTGAGAGCAGAATGTATTGGTGATGCACACCTTTAATCCCAGCACTTGGGAAGCAGAGGCAGGTGGATCTCTGTGAGTTTGAGGCCAGGCTGGTCTACAGAGCAAGTTCCAGGAAAAACTCCGTAGCTACATAGAGAAAACCTGTTTCAAAAACTAAACCAAAAGACAACAACAATAAAACCCAGAGTGGAGAACAGGGCGACTAAGTACGGCCCACTTGGACCAGGTTCAGATTAAGGCGATTCCTCTCTGCTGAAGAAGAGAGCGGCCCACAGAGCAATGTTCAGTTGATGGAGATTCCCTGCATGGGGAAGAAACATGAAGAGGAAAGGGGCTTTGCATGCTCCCCAATCCAGTTAAAACGTCTTCCCTGTAGGCAAATGAGTGACCTATGAATGCTGTCAACACTCAGTAACAGTGAAGAAATAATTGTTTGAATCTTACAGGAAGAGGTGTCTAAAATTCAGGATGGAAATTGTTTCAGCTAATGATTTCTCATATCACATGGTTGTAATTTGCTAACTGTGGAGTACAGTATAAGAGCTGTTTCACCGATGGTGTTAAGCTGTAGTGACTGAACAATCCTGTCATTTGTACTTTGCAGTCTACAGGCATATTGTCTTGATGGGGTGGGGTCACCTTTTAAAGAGAGTTATTCTTGGGGTGCGGTCACCTTTTAAGGAATTTTATTCTAAACTCTACCACTTCATAGGCTTTTAAATGAGCTTCCATTTTACATAAGCTTCCGTCTGTGATCAAGAAACCATTTCCAAATGTCATCCACTTTCAGAAAACAAAAATTGTTTCTCACCGGGTATATTAACCACCCTTAAAAGTAAACCTTGTGCCCAGCAGTAGATGGCCAACACAAAACAAACTTAGTGGTATTTTTGTAGATTCTTTACCTCATATTAATTTGTTTGGACACTTTTGGTTTTCTTGGTCTTACACTTGTATATTATAGTTTCCAATTTTGTGTTTTTATCTTTGTGTGTGACTGTGTGCGAGTCTTTCTCACACTCTCTGTATGGTTCTTGGACTTTTTCTTATTATTTATTAATTTATTATTTTTTTATTGTCTGTTTTATAAAGAGAGACAGAAAGAAGTTAGGCTTAGAATTGAATGTGTGGGGAGGTAGGCAGGATCTGAGAGGAGATGGTGAAGAAACCATAATCAGAATATATCATAGGAAAAAATATTTTCAATTAAAAGAAAGCACTTTACATAGGATTTACAATCCTTTTAAAACATTTATAGCTCTATTTTACACTTAACCATACTTGCTTTATTTATTGGACACTTAATGGCTAAAAACACTAGATCAGAACAGAGGATCAGATCAAAGTACCCAGCATCTTGCTTCTTTTTGTCTTCCCTGACCCCTGTTTTCTTCAGCCCCCTTTACCTCTCTCCCTCTCTGTTGCTCTCTCTCTCTCTCTCTCTCTCTCTCTCTCTCTCTCTCTCTCTCTCTCTCTTCCTTTTTCTCTCTTCTTTGTGAGTCCTATAGAGCAACTTGTCTAATAGGTTACTTTAATGTACAAATCTTGTATAGTGATAAGTGAAATGGAATTTTCACTAGGTAAAGGGTTAACACACCATTTAAAGGTTACTTCTTTGGCTACTGTCAGGATACACGACACCTACTGTGGAAACAAAAAATAAGGTCAATGTGGCTTAGAACAGAGCGCAATAAATGCCAGCCTTCCTCAGACCTCAGTGTCTTAACAACATTGTTAAACACTCTGCTATTTGTCCCAAATTGTGGGTGAATATTTATAAATGGATCACAACCTGGTTGCAGAATTCCCTCCAACTTTGACCATTTCACAAATGAATACATGGAAAACATGATTAGAAGAGTGGAATCATGAACATCGAGTAACAGTAAACATCTGAGTGTGCAGTGTGGTGCTTTGAATGACAAGTGCCCCCCCCCCCCCACTCTGGCAGTTGTACATTGGTTTCACAGCTGGTGACAATGTTTGGAGGAGCTATGGGGAGGTGCAAACTTGAAGTATGTCACTGAGAGTGGACTTTGAGATATAAAAGTCAACCTCATTTCTAGTTCACTTTCTAAGCTTTCTATTCCAGCTGTCTGCTGCCATGCAGTCCCTGACAGTACATATTTTAATTCTCTGAAATTGTAAGCCATTGTAAATTTTCTTCCGTAAGTCGCTTTTGGTCATGGTGTTTTATAATAGCAGCAGAAGAGTAATTAATAAACACAGTGGTCATCTGGGGCTGGGTTACCTCACTCAATATGATGTTTTCTAGATCCACCTATTTGCCTGAAAATTTCAAGATGTCATTATTATTTTCCACTATGTAGTACTCCATTGTATAAATGTACTACATCTTCTTTATCTGTACTTTCGTCAAGGGGCAATTAGTATGTTTCCAGGTTCTGGCTATGACAAGCAATGCTGCTATGAACATAGTTGAGCACATGTCCTTGTAGTATAATTGAACATCCTTTGGGTATATACCCCAAAGTGGTATTGCTGGATCTTGAAGCAAATTATTTCCTAATTATCTGAGAAAATGCCATATTAATTTCCAAAATGACTGTACCAGTTTGTATCCTTACCAGAAAAGGAGGAGTTCCCTTTACCTCAGATCTTCTCCAGTATAAGTAGTCATCAATGTTTTTGATCTTGGCCATCTTGACAGGTGTAAGATGAAATCTCAGAGTTGTTTTGATTTGCATTTTTCTGATGGCTAAAGATATCGAGCATTTCCTTAAGTATCTTTCAGCCATTTTAGATTCATCTGTTAAGAGTTCTGTGTTTAGATCTGTAACCCATTTTTTATTGGATTATTTGTTCTTTTGATGACCAATTTCTCAAGTTCTTCATATATTTTAGAGATCAGTCCACTGTCCGATGTGGGGTTGGTGAAGATCTTTTCCCATTGTGTAGGCTGCCATTTCTCACTCATAAGTGGCTTTAGATATAAAGCAGAGAAAAACCATCCTACAATTCACAAACCCAGAGAACCTAGACAACAAAGAGGACCCTAAGAAAGACATGCATGGATCTGTTCTACATGGGAAGTAGAAAAAGACAAGATCTCTTGAGTAAACTGGGAGCATGGGGACCATGGGAGTAAGGAGAATAGGAGTAGGAAGGAATGGGGAAGAGAGGAGAAAGATAAATAGCAAATAAAAATATTTAAAAAATAAACACAGTGGCCACAATCAAACACATAATGAATTTCAGTTGCTCTTGGAAACATTCTGTAAATGGAGACTGCACTTTCATTTCCCAGACTCCCAGGTCCAAATAATCACACAAAAACTATATTAATTACTACACTGTTTGATTAACAGCTCAGGCAAATTCCTAACTAGCTCTTACATTTTAAATTAACCCATTTCTATTAGTTTATATTTTACCATGAGCTTCAAGGTTTGTTACCTTACATCTTGCTTCTTGGGTCGCTACATGGCATCTGCCTGACTGCCTTCGTTCTCCCTACATTCACTTTAGTTTTCATGACTAGGTATATTCTGTCTTGCCATAGGCCAAAGCGGCTTCTTTATTAGCCAATGATAATAAAGCATATTCCCAGCATCCAGAGGGGAATCCCACAGTAGCCCTCACCAGCATTGTGTAGCATGCCTTCACCACAACCTTGTTTCTGAACCTACAATATGTGGGCTCTGCATTACACATGCCATGCAGCTAAGGAACACCACCCACTTAGCATGAAAAACCTTAGGTCAGGTTTAATACTTTGATATGCTATTTTTCTCTATACACCTAGGTTTTCTGTTACTATAGAAACATAATAATTTACTAATAAAAAGCAGATACTTTAATATTTTTTTCTTTTATTATTCATTAGCACATAAGTATCAACTTAGTATAACCATGGATCGGATTGAGTTGGAGGAGCTAGTATGATAAATAATGATTTGAGTTGCTGAAATCCATTTAAAATGTCAGTGAATGTGACAAGGATTTAAGAAAGGATTGCTAACAATTTCTGAGATGGCCCTCAACATACTTCTGCCATTTTATATGTATTTAAAATCTCAACCTGGATGCTTTTAAAGTAAAAAAAATTAAATCTGAAAAATGTCCAAGATGGTCTATAATTCTTCCATATACCTATTTTCAGGATTTAGTTCTATATGTAAAATAACTAAGTACAACATCTCATTATTAAGCATCATTTGTATTTCTAATATTAAAATTATATATCAAAGAATAAAATTATTTATGATTTACTATCAGTAAATGCTTGATTTATACACCTATATCCTTTTATGCCTGGGGTCATGTAAAAGTTTTCTAATAAAATTGGATCACAAATGGAAAAACGAGAAAATCTGTTTTAGAACTGGAGACATATGAAAAATGAAATGCCTACTCACCTCATGTGAGTCATGCACACTAGTCAAAGAAGTGACTCCACCCTAGTCAAGTTTAGTGAACCAGGGAATTTATCGAATTTACACTTCTGGCAGCGTCAACACTCCTTGTAGGCAACTTGTCTGCTCTAGACATCTCTCTTCTCCAGCAACTGTTGCTGTTCACGGAATGTTGAGAAGGGAGCATGTAAATCCTTCAGCTTTCCAACCAGTTGATGGTGCCAGAGAATTGTCTGTATTTTGTCAATCATGTTATAAATAAACGCTGATTGGCCAGGCAGGAAGTATAATTGGAAAAAACAGACAGGAAGTAGAAATGATGCAATGAGAACAGGAGAATTCTGGGAAGGAGGAAGTTGATTCCTCCCACTTCTGCCCAGACCATCGAAGCAGCAGGATGTGATCTGCAACCACTGAAAAAGGTACTAAGCTACATGGTTAACATAGATCAGAAAAATGTGTTAATCAAGATGTGAGAGTTAGCCAGTTAGAGGCTAGAGCTAATGGGCCAATCAGCTTATAATTTATGGAGACCTATGTGTGATTTTCTTTTGGGCTAAACAGCTGTGGGGTACTGGGTGGGACAAAAACCCAACAAACAAGCAGGCCCCTCATGTTACAACTTGAGGCTTTAAGGGGCCTGAGTTTCTCTCTACCCTGGGAGGCAATGTTGCAATTCTGAGTAAATAGTTACACACCCCAAGACCTGGTTAGATTAGGCTTGACCATCTATCTGATCCTTCGCAAAGATAATGTTTTTGATTAAATTAGTCCTTACAAAAAAAGGAGGAAGCAGCTCAGGTCTGAGGACCTTTGACCTACTTCTCCCAAATTTCAGAAACCCACAAACATGAGCATCTGACTTAGGGTTCTTTTTCTCCACTTTCAAACTGGCCATGGCTTCAATTAAATGTGAAAAAGTCATGAGCTTATAGTGGTTGCTGGACCGTTTTTGGTTATATATTACATGGGAGGAAGAACTTTCTGACATGTGCCACAGAGAAGAAATCCAGGAACAGGAGAAAAACTAAAAATAACCAAGTCTCTTTAACACAGCATCTGTCTTTCTCTTCTGGGAAGCAATCCCCTTGGGAAAGGTTGACTTTGAGCCTGGAAGAAGAGTTTTACTCAGTTTTGTATTTCTACTGGCGTTGCCCTGTGCAATTAGGAATACAGAAGTTAATTTAGCACAAGTTGGGAAAACTGATAAGTATTTAGGAGCTTTGAATAATAGAGGGCTTAAGAGACAAATCATTAGGAGTCCCCTATGACATACACTGTAATGTCAAAATATGTCTGTTGTAGGGGTATTTTTTTTATCTTTGTGTGCTTTATTTTAACCTTTATCTCTCTCTCTTTTTGAACACACGAGTCTTTAAATCACTGAGCAATATGGGTAGGATTAAAGCTGTGGCTTTGCCAGCTAGATTTAGTCCATTTCTTAGCTTTTCAGCCTCATGGCGGAGGTACCGGCTGTAGCCATGTTTATCACCACAACTCTATGGCGTTTCAGGGTCCCTGCCAGCAAGCAAGCTGCAGCATTGTACTCAGAAACCACATTTAAACATTTTGTAGTCAGATCACCTGCCTGAAAGAGTCAGAGTTTGTCCTGGCAGGATAGACCAGAACACCAACATTTTAAAATAGCACAACTTTTTTCCTGCTATGGCTGAAAACAGACAAGCATTTAATCAGCTTTTATCAACACCATTTAAGTGTTTTGTGGCAGGACCTCTTAATGAACTATAGGGTTTGCAGCTAAAGCTGAGTCAGGAAGCCTCTCTTAGATGAGAGTGCTTGCTTGCCTCTAGCAAGCAGAGCAATCCCAAGAAACTGCTTCCCCACATTGGGCGCCATTCTGTAGTAGGGAGCTGCGGGCTATGTTCCTGCCACCCCAGCTCCTGGTCGCCTGGCTAGCTTATGCCCCGAAATAACGACACACAAACTGTATTCTTTTAAACACTGCCTAGCCCATTTCTATTCATGTGTGTAGCATCTTGAGGTGCGCTTACCAGGAAGATTCTAGCCTATGTCCTTCCTGGGTTGGAGCTTCATTGCATCTGCTCTAGAGAGGAGAGCTATCAAGTCTGAGCTCACTTCCTCTTCCTCCCAGCATTCTGTTCTGTTTACTCCACCCACCTATGTTCTAACCTATGAGGGCCAAGCAGTTTCTTTATTTTTTAACCAATGACCTTCCTCCATCATAATGAAACTTCAAAGGAGAGAGAATATGAAATTTTGCAAGGCAACAAACTTAATTTCCAACATTTCTTGACAGAAAGCTGGGTGAAATATTCAGAGGGTGGAGATAATTAGAAATATGAAATAAAAAAGACCCGACACAAGCAAAGCCTTAACATAAAGTCAGGATTCTAACTCATCAGATTATTATTTCACTTGGATTGTGAAATCATACACCTATTGTCAAGTACAAAGAAAATCATGGTGGGGCAGAAGGCCTTATAGACTTAGGAGAGGATGGGCAGAGTTTAGGTCACATTATTTAATTATTCAATTTGGCAGGATTCATTACTCCTAGGAATTCTAAACTTTAGTCAAAGTATTGCAGGGAGCTTGGCCTATCTTGTTGTGAAGAGGAAGCTCATGGGACAGGATCAGAATCTCCAAGGCTGGTTAGAAGTGAGACTGCTTTCCTGGGAAGGAAGTGTGTCCCCATCATTTAGGTGGTTGCAGGCTTTGTTATAGGAAAAGACAGGAAATAGCATAGGTATTATTCTTACTCCTTGCTGACCTTGACATAAAAATTTGAGTGTATTGTTAAATTTATGACGTCCTATCACCAGTGGAGCAAGGAGGCTTTACAATTTCATTTTGTCCTACTTAAATGCCTCAATCTAAGTGTTTTCCAATTCATTTTACCCCATAGGGATCATTTCTAATTAAACTTACTTTGTTAAGAGACTGATTCATTATTGAAAGAAATATGGTACTAGTTTATATGTTTCTATAATTTATAAAAAAATATACTTCAATTCTGGCCTGTCTGTAGCTTCTGGATGATTCCAAATGCATTTTCAGTCTCCTTTCTACACATCTACTCCTGTGCAAGGTCGTCCTTGGGAGTATATTCTTCTCTAGGGACTTGGCATCACACTATACAAGATGTACTTGTGTGAGTGACTGTCCCTAATTACTATATGTCAAAGTTTCTATAAACTCACAGTTTGACAGTCCATCAGAGCATGGTCCATGGCAGACTGTGTATTCCCACAGCTGTCTTTCCCAGATTGCTGTGACAAGCTGCACTAGACAGCCATTTCTCTGAAGACTGTGACATGGCTAGTCCTTGAAACCTGGCCTGTGACACTGGAACTGCTTTCCGGAGCTTGGGGACCTCATAAACAATCAATGATCTCTGCTTTGAGCCATGCCAATCTCTTCCTGAGAACATCTCATACAAAGCACACCATTAAGACCTTCTACCTAAGTTAGGTGCTACTTTTCACACAGGTCTGGGTGTGACCCTAATGACAACAGGAGCTCATATTTGGTATGTGGCTAATGTACTTCATCTAGGTAATGTGTTACTTTTGAGATCCATTTTTTTTATTATTCCTCTTCTTTAGCGATGAAAATTTCATCAGGGAGAATTGTTTTGTTTGGTTATAAATTACTTGATTCATGGAATTATAACTTTTTTCCTTAGCTCCACCATGCAAACTGTCCTCCTCCCATGTTATTATTTCAACTGTCTTTCTAAGTCACTTACCCATGTGAGACTACCAAGTGTCCACCTTTTTTTTCCAAAGTGTTACATGGGACTTCTCCCCACGAAAGTACTTTCCTTTGAGGATGCCTAAGGCAGAGTAATGAACCATAGACACTTAGCGATGGGGTGTAGGTTTAGTGATTCTATTCTTCATCATCACTTATCATTTCAGCATATATTCTCATATGCCACCTAGAATTAATAGTGACCTCCTCATAGGTTTGTTTAAAAGGGACAAAATTTAGATGAGTGCTTTGGCTTACACCAGTAACCCCAGGACTTGAGAGGCTGAAGTGTGATGACTGTAGGGAGGTCAAAGTCAGCCTGAGCCAAACCTGTATGGCTTAATTATGTACTAAACAAAATACTTAAAACAGCAAAGGCATATAATAACTGTATAGAAGAAAATATTGCATATATTGCCATTATGATTATTGTGTGCCTAGGTGCCCTGTAATCAGTATATAGCCTAATTTTAAGGTCAATGCTGAAAACATGATCATTCTGTATTACTGTATCCTTTTCTGTTAGACTGGGATTCTCAAGATCCTTGTACTCAGAACATTTTTATAGATTTCAAAAAAGCATATCAATTATGCAAATGTAATAATTGAGTTATTCTTTAAATTTTTAAATTATTTAACATTTAAGATAATCATTTTTTGAGACAGTCGCATGGATACTGAAATTATAGATGATTTTTATTTTCTTTACATTTACGTGTCTTTCCAAAATTTGTATAGCAAATATATGTATTATCTATGTAAGTGAAAAATGACAAAGAAATTTTTTAGTTATGATTTATCCAATATTATGTTGATGTGATTAGAAATTCACCCATATCTTCTTAATCATTTTGGAAGCAGCTTCATGCCCAACCTTTTGCTGATGTTTCCTTAGGAGTGGGACTAAGTGAAGACATGATTGGTAAGTGTGAGACCAGAAACTGACTAAGGTGAGAGTCCCTGTTTGCATGAATCCAGGAACATTGCTTAACTCCTAGTTTCTTAGTCTCATTTTCTTGTTCCCATTTCTACCTCATATGGCATCAAATGTGCAATGTTAGATGATGAGAATAATATCTCTTCCCTGATGGTTTCATAAACAGGGCCACAGAACAGCTTCAGCAATGACTAGATGTTTTCAATTTAGAGATTCTGAAGTGAAAACCAAATACAAGAATCAAAGAACCAGCAAGCATGTATCCGGGGGAAGTTACTTTGAATGGTGGAAGAACGAAAGCTGAGAAAGTTGTGGCCAGGGAATCGATGTTTGAACATCTCAAGAAGATAAATCATTGTTGTAAGGAGGCTACTTATTTTCTGGCTGCCCGATAGCTCAGAGAAACTATATTATTTAAATCACCACTTGGCCCATTAGCTCTAGCTTCTTTTTGGCTAACTCATATCTTAATTTAACCCATTTCTAGTAATCTGTGTATTGCTACATGACTGTGGCCAACAGGTAAAGTTCCCAGCTTCCATCTCCAGTGAAGCTACATGGTGTCTCTAACTCCACCTTCCTTCTCCCAGCATTCAGTTTAGTTTTCCCCACTTAGCTAAGTTCTGCCTTGCTATAGGTCCAAAGCCTATTGATTTACTAATCAATGGGGAATCCCATATCAAATCTTCTAAAAAAATATTTTAATGAGCAGTCATTAGATTGCATGTCACCCTTGGCATGACAGATCAGTGATATTCTACTTTCTTTGCCAACTGAACAGCCCTTTTAAAAGTGAACTTGGCTTTGTGCAATGAACATAAAGTTGGTCTTGTGAGAAATCCAAATGTAGGTCTGTGATTTGGGTGGACAGCCTTATTTTCTGTTGAACATAGTTACCACATTATTTTTCAATAGGAAGAAAAGGCGAATGTCTTTAGAACTTGTCCACTGAGCAAAGGTCAGCTGCAGATTTTCATAGAGAAAGCCCAATGTTTTTAAAATGAGAACCTTTGGCTTATTTCTACTAAATGTGCATAGGCTTCTCTTTGTGAAGTTCAGGCATCAAGGTCAGGCTGACTGGGGATGCTTGCCAGGTCTTTATGCCTCCTTCTACACTTTCTACTGTGGGAGCTTATAGGGAAATGAAGTTAGAACATTAACAGATGTGTGCAGGAACTGCTTCTACTTACTAGAAGCCAGAAACTTGTACAACTTTTGACAGTCTCAAAAAAATAAAAAATAGCCAAGAGAAAATTTTGTACCAAAAAAAAAAAAACAAAAATAAAAACAAACAAAATAAAAAACCCACAAAAAAGACCAAGGGTTCTCAAGGGTTATTCCAAACCTCCTTAGCGTCAGAGGAGGGAATTCGGTCAAGGAACACTTCATTGCCATTTCCAAATTTAAAAAAAAAAGGCAAGGGAACACATCCAATTTCCTTAACTGTGGATTATTTGTGTTTGTTTCTTCATGGTGCCAATTCCAAGTCCTTTTGTTCATCTCAGATGACTATGCATATGCAAATAATAAATGAAGGGCAATATGGCTTGAGGTTGTTTTTGGTTGTGACTCAAAGTAGTAAATAAATAAACAAACTGCCAAATATTTTGCAAAGAATTTATTTATGTCTCTACTGCAATTTTCAGGGTGAGTTCTTTAATATATTTAACAACTAATGTTTCACCTTCTGAATGTCTGGTCTTCTTCTGGAGATCAGAAATACAGCCATTCATTCCCATCTTTATACACTAGTGGAAAAGATCAAGAAGAAAAAGCACAGACAGAAGTTATAAAGTTAGGTAAAATAAGAACACTGTAAAGTATGACACAGTATTAGAAAATAATCTGCCAAGATAACCACCACCTTCCAGATAAGCTAATGGTGTTTCACTGGGAAAGCTGTTGTAATGAATAAGCCATAGCCAGCCATGGTTGGAGCAATGGTTTGAGACTAAAATGGAACAACAGGTACTTGCTAGCTCTATCCCCTCCTTGCAAATATTCTCACTCTAATCTTTTATATAGTCAGGAAGAGATGGTGGTTATGACACAAGAAGTCAGTCATTATCTTTCAGTTAGCATTAGCCAAAATGAGTTTGTGAGGAAAGGTTGAACAATAGAGAAAAGAGTTTGTTAATTGGGTTTGCAAATGATTCATTATGAACTGAATGGAATCAGAGAAGTCTTTTAATTCTTCAAAGACTACCAATAAGACTATTTAACTTTAATTAAAATGGATTCCTATTAAAACACAGGCTTATTTCTTCTTATAATAGTTATTATAAGTTAATTTAAGAATTATAAAGAAAAAAATTATAAGCTTGGACAAAAGAGAGAAAATTTTGAAAACATTATTTAATTCCTTGAAATTCTCCTTCTGATGATAAATTGAAGGTCACATTTTTTATTTTAAGTAATCAAATACATATAATTTTAAATGTGAAATAATTATAAATATGAAAAGATTATGAAAATCACCTAACTCCATTAGGACCTAGTTTTATTCATTAAACAGTTAAAAATTTATTTTTAAAGAAAAGGGAGAATAATCTAAATTCCATCCTTGGCCTTGATTTATGATCAAGATCATAGATCTATGACAACCCTGTGATTTCTAATTTTCTAGTGAGCCTTGTTTTTAAATTATATTATGATTTTTTTCCAGAGTATATTTTGATCTTTGAAATTTCATGTGATTTTTGTTTTTTTAAGTATCTACACATTTGTCATTTTTAAATAACTATCTAATATTGTGTTTTGTTAAGGTGACTTTGCTTAATTAGAGTTATAACCCTGATTCTTTTACATTTTATTATTTGTAAATTTTTTACTTCAGGAATCTATGTGAAGAAAATGTTCATTTTCTTTTACTACTTTGAAAGTCATCACCAAGTGTTATTAGTTCAGGCAGTTTAAACAGTAATTCAGGCTAACTTTAGTAACATTATCCAAACGTCTGCAAGCTTAATTGTCCCCAGCATGTGTTTATTTATTTACTCAGTATTTATTTAACCTAATTCTGGGTAATTGTGATGATGTGATGGCTACATGACCAATAGGGGTGATCTTGTAGGAAATGAAGTTGCAATGACAGAGTGAGAAAAATATGGCTTATTTTTTCTTACATTCATATGTTAGTTGTAAGGTTCCAATAAGCATGTTGCAATCCTTATAACTACAGAGATTCAGTATAAAATAAGGGCCTACGGGAAATGGTAGTATCTCCCAAGTAAGGGAAAACAGAATATGTAGTAATAGAGAGACAAAGAGAAGACAAGAACAGAAAAATTAAACAGGGAAGGCCATGGAAGGATCAAGGCGGGAATATGGGGAGGGACAACTAACACCAAAGGCGACTTCTAGAGTCATATGGAAACCTACTGTAGAAGTTTTATTGCAATATACACATATAAGAAAGAACTATAAATAAAGTCACCAAGTAACATGGGGGTGGGCTATGCACCAACTAGACATCTTTTGACACCAAGTGAAATATCCAGAGCCAGCAATGACTTCCGTCTACTGGACTCCTTGGTAATTCTCAGTCTTGGCCACTGCCTAGGCTATTGCTTGCATTCCAAAGATTTGTGGTATGGTCCTAATGCTGAAGACAATATATATTTTATTGAACATAGAGAAGTCAAACTAGAGTCTAATTAGATCCTTCACCCTCTACTGACTAGTTTTCATGGTATTGGAAGGTACTATGATTGCTACCAGTGAAGAAAGCTTAACATCAGCCCAGCAAAAAAGGCTTCAATCTAGAATGATGACCTGCCTAAGATACATTGGTCCAATAGTGGTGAAGAAGCTGTGGAGGTAACCAACAACTCTCTAATTAGATTTAAGGCCCTTTTCACAAGCTGGAACCCATGCTTTGGTGGCTGGAATTTATTTCACTAACACAAAACATCACAGTTGGACAATGTAAAGAGAATGAGATATTTTGGAATATTCATCCCTAAATAGAATGTCTTCAATAACTCTTCCTCTCAGGGCCTAGGCAACTATGTATTTTTTTTGGGAATAAACAGCTGAGGGACCAGGTGGGATGGAAACCTCAGTCAATAAAGTCCCCCAATTGGAGTGATACTATTGGAAGATGTGACCTTGTTGGAGTAGTTGTGGCCTTGTTGGAGGAAGCCTGTCAAAGTGAAGGTGGGCTATGAGGTCTCTCATATATGCTCAGTGCTGCTTGGTACCTCAGATCACTTCCTGTTGCCCATAAGCCATGTTGTCGGACACTTGGATACTTCTCCAGCACCCATCTGCCTGCATAGCACCATGACACACAATGATGATGATGGATTAAACCTCTGAAAATGTAAGCCACCCAATGAAATGTTTTTCTTTTATAAGAGTTGCTGTGATCATGCTGTCTCTTCACACCAATAAAAGTGCTAAGATAATAGGCAACATAATATTAACTCAATGGTATTTTCTTCTCATTGCTTTGTTAAGCAGTATTTGTCTTACTATTCTTTCCTTGTATATTACATGTCTAGTAATATGAGTTCTTTTATGAGTTTTGTTTTTTTGTGTGTGTGTGTTTTATTTTTTTTAATTTGGTTTGTTTATTTTCCTATTTTTTAATAAAATAGAGAGGAAGAAACTGCTTGGAGTTGGTTGGGTGGGGAGGTGTGGAGGATCTGGGAGAAGTTAGGGAGGGAAAACTATAATCAGAATATATTGTATGAAAATTTTTAATTAAGATGAAGTATCAAAAAAAATTTATAAAAACCGTTCCTTTCCTACCCTAGGTGGGATAGTGACATCAGCAGCTTCTTACCTTAGGTTGTTTAAACTGTAACCATTACCAGTCACACCAATGATACAATCAAATTGAAAATCAACTTCTATTATATTGACAGATGTACATCTATTCTCTTCTAAATTGTTCTTTTGTTAAGCAATTGTTTATTAAATATTATCCTACTTACCAATATTTAGTTATTTGTACTTCTTTACATTCTAAGTTATTATAATTATATGGATTTGAATTTATATAATTTTCATTTCTATAATAAACAATGCTTTTAATATTTTAATAATTATCATATCCAACTATGCTTTATTTTTGAAAGTCTATATTATTTTCATGTATATTGTATGCTTGTTTTATAATATTACTTCATAGTCTTGCAGCTTTTTTTTTACCAATTTTAATTACTTTGCGGAGTTCGAAGACAAGTATACAACGTGAGATTATGCTGAATGTCATTACTGGTTTTAGAGGAACTGTGACCTTTCCAATGTAATTAAAGTCAAATTGCAAAGGTTTTGTTTTCAGGTGACCTCAATGTAGCACAGGTGTAATAGTCTTCATGAAAAAAAAAATGTGCTGAACTCACCGAGAAGGCTAAGCAGGTGAAAACAATTGCCATGAAAGCCTGGCTACATGAATCCAATTCTGGACTCCCATGCAAAAATCCAATATAGTGTCAATCACTTCTAATCCCAGGACTCCTACATTGAGATGGGAGACACAGAAGAATCAGCAGGAAGTTTAAGGTCAGCTGGCTTGGGTTTGCAGAAAGCGCCAGATGAATAAGAGAGCCTGCATCCCAATGAAATGGAAAGAGAAAGCCTACTCTCCAAATTTGTCTTTCCATTTCTAAGTCAAAACAAAGAAAGCCTGAAAACCTTGGTGCAGAGCACATAGATCAAGTTTTGTGTGGGTTTTTTGCATACATTGTCCATGATCTCAACTATAAGTAATTTCATGCTTTTATACGAACCTCTCAGTAACTGTGTTTAGCAAGTATTTTTGATTAGCCAAAGCTTTTTACATTTCAACTGAGTCTCTTCACAGCATCAGAGACATGCATTTCATAAGGAAGAATTCCGAGTAGATCAAACAAGCCTTAGCAAGTACTCTTGTTCTGGATTAAAGGCTAATCCTAGGGCTAAAGAATGTGTTTAGTAAAGATTAAAACAGAGCACACTTTTCAAATGTGATTTGATTTAAAAGTATAACATGTGAGTACATATGTTTGTGAAATTATGTTTATAACATTTGTTTATAACCCAAATCAGTTAAAGGAATATAAAACTCTAATAGAAATTGTGATGTGGGATTCCCCTCTGTATGCTGTGAAAACCACTGGTTAATAAAGAAACTCTCTTGGCTGTGATAGGGCAAAAGAGTAGAACTTGGTGGGGAAAACTAAACTGCATGCTGGGAGAAAGAAGGGTGGAGTAAGAGAGATACCATGGAGCCACCAGAGACAGACACTGGAACTTTAGCTGGTGAGCTAGAGCCACACGGCGATACACAGATTAATAGAAATGGGTTAAATTAGTATGTAAGAGCTTCTTATTGGCCAAGCAGTGATTTAAATAATATAGTTTTTGTGTGATTATTTCGGGTCTGAACTGCCAGGAACAAAAAAGTGGCTCTCTCAATATGACAAAATCGAGTCTTTAAACAGCAGAAATAAAACCAGGAATTATTTATACATTCCATAAACAGGTGGGGTCTGTTCAGATAGTGCCAGCAATAGGAAATTCAGATATACTGTTCTGAGGCCAAGAGTGGCAGGTTATGGGAACAGACCTTCTTGTTACAGCCTGGTACTCTCTGTCAAGCATTTATGTTACCTTGGCTCCATCTACTGGAAACATTAAATAACAGCTAGCTCCCTAGCTTAAGATAGAAGACATTTCTCTGGACCTCTCCATGCACCTCGACTGCATCTTAAAAGGTAAGTCTCTTGTGGGGTAATCATCCTTTTCCTCTATATAGAATTAGCTGTGCAACCAGAACATTCACCATCTTCTTTACCTGCTTACTCACTGACAAGCTCCAAGAAATCAGTGGGATCAGGGTCTTGGGTTTTTTTTTTTTTTTTTTTTTTTTGGATTTTTCAAGACAGGGTTTCTCAGTAGGTTTTGGTTTCTGTCTGGAACTAGCTCTTGTAGACCAGGCTGGCCTTGAACTCCCAGAGATCCACCTGCCTCTGCCTCCAGAGTGCTGGGATTAAAGGCGTACACCACCACTGCCCGGCTAGGGTTCTGGTTTTAATGGAACTTTATTCCTGCATTCCCAATAAACATAAAGCTCCTTTTGAACCCAAGATTATACGATTCTTCAGTTATTATATAAAGTTTGTTTCATAACCTTTGAACTCTGCCATTGAAATGCACGAACAGCAGTGGGGATTAGAAAGCACAGAGTATGACTGGACTGTCATTACTGTGACAGCTACTGAAAAATTAGTCTGAAGATACCTGAATTTTATATGTGTGTGATATAAGCATATGAATTTTATTTATAATTTTAATGACTTGCTTTATATCCTATTACAGCTAGTTCTGTAAGTGTCATGTCTTTTTAATGTTCCTGTTGGCATGTGAGTGCATGTTAATACATATAAATAGTAAATGGGGTACTTAGATAGTTCAGTTCATTGGATTGTTGAACTCCTTGTTATTTCTATTAAGTGTAAAGATATATAAAATGTTTAAGTATAATCCTGAATTTGCCAGTTTCTTTATATCTTTAACAGTTTTCTTAAACTAGTGGAATGAGTCTTTGTTATTTTAAAGTTCTCTTTCACATGAGATTGTGTTTGTATTAAACTATTTTTTGATTTTAAGTAAGTTGCGTCAAGTGTGTGTGTGTGGTCAGTTAATAGTTCCAGAATATTAATTTTCCTTTTATTCTTGTTTTAGAATTTCATTAATTATTTTAGTTTACATAGTATAATTAGCCTATATATAAGGGATGTTTTGAAAATCTGCACCAAACTTTAAAATAGTCTGGAATGTATATATTTCTTGTTAGTATGGATGTACTTGGCTGTGAATTTATCTTATTTTATGTTTTAAATATCTTGTGTTCTGTGAGATTTTCTTTACCCTTCCTTACATTTTCTGAGACTGACTTAAAATCTTTTGATGTCTAACCCTCCCTACCCCTTTACTTTGTTTGGAGGCTTTAAATTGTTTCTATCATTTTAGAATTTGTCTTAAAAATTGACAATGTGTACTCCTTCAAAATCAAAAGTTCTTGGACACCTTTACTTTCTTCCTGAACAATGCATACAAGCATATATTAATTTGCATATAAAAATTATATCTTTTTGCTCTTGGCCTCTTTATATTTATATATAATATGGCCAATGCATGTATAACCACATATTGGCCTTCTCTTATCTCCTCATTTGTATTTGAATTTAGAAGTTTATATCAGGACCCACCTGTTGAATATATAGAATGCAATAAACAGGATGTGAGTTTAAAATAAGAAAGAGATTTCTGGATTTGGGGAAACTTCATGAATTTGAAGGATGTTCTTCCATGTTATTTGGATGCCAGTTTATAATAATCTCAAACCCTATGCCAAGAGGTCCCCATCAAAGGTGTTCCTACACTGTTGAAAATTACCAGAAACAATAACTTTCTTATGACCAGTCGAATGTCTTGGGTTGGCTCCAGAGAGGGTCTTGAGTATTTAAATTGGTTTAAGATGAAAAGATAACATGTCCACTCATGTTCTCCCAGGTGCTTTCCCTAAAACTCTTCTGTTTAAGTGAAGATCTTACTCTCTATCCTCAGGTTCTCTGGAATTCAATATGTAGTACAGGCTGGCCTCAAATTTATGGCAATCTTTCTACCCCAGCTTCATAAATTCTAGCATTAAAAGCTTGTTCCATGACACCCATCTCCATATGTCTTAAAAAATAACAAGAAGTAATGTGTTTTGATGGAGGTGGGTCTTGTATTAATCTGTTGCTTTCATTGGTTAATTAATAAAGAAACTGCCTAGGCCCATTTGATAGGCCAACCCTTAGGTGGGTGGAGTAAACAGAACAGAATGCTGGGAGAAAGAAGCTGAGTCAGGGAGTCTCCATGATTCTCCCACTCCAGACAGACGCAGGTTAAGATCTTTCCTGGTAAGCCAGCTCGTGGTACTACACAGAATATTAGAAATGGGTTAGATCAATATGTAAGAGCTAGCCAATAAGAGGCTGGAGCTAATGGGCCAAGCAGTGTTTAAATGAATACAGTTTCCGTGTAATTATTTCGGGGCATAAAGCTAGCCATGCGGGCGGCTGGGTGCCGGGGATGCAGCCCTGCCGCTCATATTACAACAGTGTTTCATTACAGTATTTAAAATTTTTATTTTTATTTCTTCCCTATTGTTACCATAAGTTTCTGATAAGAAAATAGGTAATAGCATACTTTACTTCCAAATATTTTGTTACATATAGGTTCCAATTACAATATTAAAAAACTTATTGGAACCAGACAATGGTGGTGCATTCTTTTAATCCCAGCACTCAGGGAGGGAGAACAGGTAGATCTCTCTGAGTTCCAGGCAAGCCTGGTCTACAGAGGACAGCCAGAGCTATACAGAGAAACCCTGTCTTGAAATTCCCTCACCCCTCCTCCCCCAAATTCATTGGTCTAAAAGGGTAAGCCTCAGAACAAAGTCGATAAAGAGGATTAGCAGAAGTAGACTTGCAGTATTAATTATTAGAATGATGAGGTGTGATGGGCTTAGGTTGTATTATACTAATGTGTTGCGGTCAGAGATGATTTTGACTCTTCTCCAACAGGACACTTGACAATACCTTTTTGTTTACCATGAGAGTAAGGCAGAAGCAGCCCCTACTGCTAGCATGGAACAGGAGATTAGGACACTCTTAAGTGTTCTAGAACGCAGAGGACAGTCCTACAGTTCTCCGAGTCTCAGTGTTGATGGTCATGAGGTAAAGAATCTTTGCACCTGTGTAATAATAGAAAAGAAATTCGCAGTGTTGTTACTGAAAGCTCAGAATTGATCTATTTATATCTCAATGATATACAATAAAACTAAAAATTCATGTAGTATTTGAGCATTCCATGCCTTAAGTAGCTCTCACATAAAGGAATAAAAGAGAACAGGTTGGATGACATGCATACACCTATCTCCTTCCGAGACCCAAGAGGGAAGGTGTTTGATGTGAGGGTGTGTGCCACAGGGAAGTCCCCTGAAAAGACACTCAACAGCGAAACAGGGAGGAGGAACCTAGACACACTCCCAGAAGAATGTGGGACCCAGAAATCCATTCGTAAGTTCTTTTAAAAGCTCCATGTAGGAATTACTGACAGGTTCTTCATTCTGCAGGTGACTGTGACTGATGGGTTTCCTCTTAGAGCTGTAGAGAGAGAATCTATGATGAGAGTAATCAATATCACCCCCACTTTGTGGTAGATATGAAGCTGTGCCATCCGGAATTTTGAGGACGACCATCATCCTACTTCAAGGCAAATATGAAGCTGCACCATCCAGACTTTTGAGGGACCTCATCACTACACTTGGTGGCAGACATGAAGCTGCACCATCCAGACAACTCATCACCCCACTTGGTGGAGTGGTTGCTTACTGAGAGCCTTTAGTTGCCGTGTCCCTCCCAGGGTTGCTCGCCTTTGGAGAAGATCCCAGAGGTGTTGGGATGGTGGCCTACATTAAACAACTGGTAATGCAAATTAAGGTATAAAGATTAGGCAATTTCAGTCCGACACAGGAGAAATGATTACGATGAGCAGCAGCTGCCACCAGATTCAAGCATTTCCCCGACTCCAGAACAGCACCTTACTGCAGATGATACCTTTTTATGAATTGGTGAAAGTTTAGTTAATGTCATGTCAGTTAAATCCCATCACAGTTGGTTCTTCATAGTGAACACACTATATGATATGTCCATTAAAAACACAGCAGTGAACACCATTTAGTCTGCACAGTCTTGTCAGGGATCCCATGGCTCACTGGCAGCTGTTGCTGTCATTGATTCTGCTGTAAGTAAACTCTTGAGTACATTCCTGCTGACCCCACTTTAAGGAACAGCATGGTCAGTATGTGTTCACATGTTTGCAGCTATGGATTTCTGTGTTCTAAGGCTCTGTTTGGTTTACTTTTATTTTAGCAGACGGGGTGCCTGTTGACCTGTTTAATTTGTTGTTAAAAGCCCCATTGCACGTTATCTCTTGATAACTTAAGTGTGTGTGTGTGTGTGTGTGCGCGTGCGTGCGCACGTGCATGTAAATAGTCTATACTCTGCTGTGACAGCCATACTTTCTCTACTACTTAAGATATAAGAGTGGTTCAGAATCCCAAATCTGTATCTCGTGAACATTTCAGTGACTCCTCCAAATGTCTGAGAATGGTTTACATGGTCGCTTGCACAATCATCTTTATTTCTAAAATTTTCTTTCCATTAAATTAGTGCAAGTAATACATTGACATTATCACAAAGCTTCTGTACAATCTTTGAAATGAAAGCTTTCTTTAGTATTCTCTCTCTTATATGTACACACACACACACACACACACCACACTCACAGTAATGACTTTATTGCTCCCCCTTTTTTCTCATGTGCACACATGAACATGTGCACACACTCACACACATACACACACACCACCACCACCACCACCACCAACAACAACAACACCCTCATAGCAGTGCCTTTGTCGCCTTAGCTGGCTTCAGCATTACTCTGTACAGGTCCCTAAGGTGATATAGTGTAGTGAAATAAATTTGAAATTAAGACTTAGTTACAGCCCTGTGCTGCTTTTTGCAAGCAAAAGCCCCAGACTTCAGTCAAGCTGCTCAGTTTTTCTCCCTTGCTCTTCTTTCTATTATTTGGCTTTTCTTTGCTCTCTTCTGCACTGTCCTATTCGTTTCTATGAAGGTCTGAAAGTCTATAGTCTTTAACTTTCCTAGTGTTTCTGGTAACCACTGCCCTGTAGCAGCTCTTTAGGAATTTTGCCGCACAACTTTACTAAGTAAAACTTCAGAAGTTAGCTTTTAATTTTCTTCCTTCCTTTCTTCCTCCCTCCCTCTCTTTCTTTCTCCCTCTTTTCCTTCCTTCCATCCTGAATTAGATCTGATGATTTCAACAGCACAAAAAAAAAAAAAAAAAAAAACCATTGGCTGTCCAGGTAGACAAACCATGTTTTAAAGGGTCTCCTTTTCCAAAGAAATGTTTGTGTCTGGGACTCAATATGAGAAGTCCTATTCTGTGGAAGTGTTCAGCTTTGCTAGTGCTTCAGGCACAGATGGTTTCCTTGGGTTTTGATTGAAATCTTCTGGAGATGTGTAAGAATGCTATTTGACTAGGATTTATTATAACTCTGCAGAGTTACAATATTATAACTCCCAGGGATCTCTAAAGAGCTTTTCACTTTCTTTTCCCACTGTTAAGACTAAAACGTTCAAGACATTTTATGGTAGTCATGGTAGCGAATGGCCGATTACTCAAAACATTAATCTTGCCCTTTAAAAGAGAAAACTGAAGGGTAAAGTGGAGTGATCTGTTGGATATTTGGATGATGTCGTCATGTTCTTCCTCCATTATGTGCTCTAGGATCAAAAGATGTTGGTCTGGGATTTGCTAAGTTGACTTTTCAATCAGTATTGTTACTGTACCACATTGGAGCAATTTATCCATCCTAGACTTAATATAGTAGTTAGCTAATGGATGAGTAATTACAGGGAATGAAGTACATTTCTCTTCTAATTAAATTTTCCAGTGTGCAAAACATCAATTCATCCTTGTTCTGGTAACTTGAATTGGGAAATTTGATTCATTATCTGGTCCTGTGGATAAACTAAAAGGCAGAGAGTTGTTGAACATTGAGCACAGCAACAGTGCATGCATGTGCTAATAGTTAATGTGATTAACTGCGCTGGTATATGTTTGCTCCTCCTCCAGTAACAGATCTTTGCTTTTAAGTGTTTATATTGAGCGACTGTTGGTAGATTTCTATACATTCTTTCATGATTGGGAAGAGCACTTGAAAGAGAAAGTCGTATTACCAAGTATTTACAAGGTGTACGGGATAATTTTAATTGCTTTATTATTAGAGTACATCATTGTTTTCCACTTTGAATACAAAGTAGTATCAATTTCATTGGTCTGTAAAGCTTTGCTTCATCTTTATTTAATATGGAATAGATAAAGATTTCAGATACTTTGCAAAAAATAATGTTAAAGGATCTTTATGAAGAATATTTAGAACGGCTAATTGTGTAGCAATTTCTACACACATTCAGAGTAAAATACGTCAACCAAATGCATGTAAAGTTAATGTAAAGCTGCTTATTTTCTCTATACACATTCAGTATCAATAAACACTATTTTCAAAGGAGTCGTAAAAATCAATATTTAGCCTACTGATTCTAAGGTTCCAGATATCCCTCTGAATCATCAGTGACAGGAAGGACACATTTTCTTGCAGTGGATGGGCTGCCGTGAGGGAAAATCATTGTGGCAGGTGACTCATAGGAGATGCTTGTTCCTTCTGTTCCACTCAATAATCCCTAGCATTTATTTAAGTGGAGACTTTTTCTAGGAAAGATGGCAAAAATGACAGGAAATTTCAGAGGTGGGTAGGAACTTGTTGGAGGGATTTGAATACAAAGTCAGTCTTTAACGTGGTATTATTTTTTCCTGCCACATTATTTTGATTTCCATTTTAAACTTCATGAATGAGTTATGTTTAATGTTTCCCATATTTTTAGAAAATAAGCAGTTTACTTTACTCAGTCTCTAAGACAACGGATGGTTGCTGGAATGTGGGAAAAAATAATCTAGATATTGCCAGAATGTAAAAAAAATGATAAGCCATCAGCTTAGATGAGCAAAGATATAAGATACCATTGTTCAGCCCTTTGCTACATTGATATGCTAAAATTGCTATCAAAGAGAAAGTCCTGCACTTCCTATATACAAGTGCGCCATGCATTCATTTGCATTTTATACCCACCTTCTTCTACATTGAATTAGTGACCCCTGGTGTATTGCTCCACTTTTCATAATTGTAGCGAGTGCCTGGAATCGTAGATTTACAGCGAGAAGAACCTTATTTTGGTTTACAGTTCTGCAGCTTCCCCTACATGATTTTAGGCCTATGGTGAGATAGCATAGTATCTCAAGGAATTTTCCTGATAAAGGCTTGAATGGTGAGCTGTCAGCGACTAGGAGATGACTCCTCATGAAGCCTATCTCTTAATGCTCCCACTACTCAATACTCCAAACTAGAGAGCGTCTAGCATTAAAATTCCCATCACAGAAGTGGGATTATAGCCAGTGGCAGCTGAAAAAAAAAACAAAAAAAACAAAACAACAACAAAAAAAACAAACGGTGGTGGCATCCCCTTTCTTAACTAAACACCAAGTGAGCTCTAGAATGAGGAATGGTATAAGGCCAACTCTAATCATGGTGCAGACTTGGGTTTCTCCAGAGTCATCCACATTATCTGGTTTGAATGTTAAAAGCCCAGTTGGTAAATTAGAAAGAATGCATTCTAATTCTGTAGGACCCCCAACCGTGAAGAGTTTCTATATAATGGTGGCCATGTGAACTCAACAAGAGCTCTTCCCATGACATTTCCATTCAAGAAAACACAGGTCTGCACCCAGTGTATATATTTATGTCCCCCTCTTCTGTGTAATTTGGTTGACACAGAGATTTAGATGAGTTCCCTGGGGAAGATTATCATAATATCTGCTAAAGGAACAGAAATCATTGTGACATTTCAGAGAGAAAAAGATCCTAGAAATTAGTTAAGAAATGTAAAAAAGATCACGTTTGTTATTGGCCTTCAGAGCACGGGTTATTTTTATAGACAGAAGACAACAGAAAGTGCAAGGTTAAGGTCAAACCGATATGTAATAAAAGGCAGATGAATAGATGCAAAAATGATTTTATGAATTCCATAGATTTAGAAATGGAGCCAACTAGAAGGACGGCTGAAGCATATTTCAGGTAAAATCAATGAGAAGAAATTCATATCTGCAATAATTTGCAATGAGTATATCCTGTAATTTACATTCAAATTTTAAAAAATAGAATGATCAAAAGAACAACCCTAAAAAATATCAAAGCCAAGTAATTAAATTGTCTGAGAGAATAAAAGAATATTTATACTGGCTTCAGAAAATTTCTCTCCACATAGGTACCAGCATTCTCCACATGACTCAGTGGTAAATGTGAGTCACTATGTATTATGCATAGATGAGATTTGAGTTACGTAACTGACTCCTAAATGTTGATTTTGTATTTAAAATTATAGTAATACTAAATAACAGTTTTTTCATTCCTCAGGTCTTATAACTCCTTTGGGAAAGTTAACAACTTTAAAATAGTTTTCTCAGAGTGCTAAAGGAGCTCATCTTTCTGAATCCATTTAGTCTTTGAAAAGCACATTATTATATAATCCAAACTTGTAGTAATTTGCACAAAGTTTCTAACACAGCATTATCTGTAAATGTAGGAATTGCTTAAGTTCTTAACAATAAAATTATGAGGCAATATTATTTAATGCATGCTTTATTCTGCATCTTATCAAAGTTTAAAACATGAAAGAACACAGTAAATGTTGCAGTCAGAAAGCATTACATGTACCATACTACAATGACAGAAAGAATAAGAAGGATCTAGAATGACTGCTATTGAACAAAGAAGCTACTACCTCTTTCTGGTTAAATGACACAAAGAAGATGAAAAACAAGATAGCCACCAACTAAGAGGGCTGCAAAGGAGCCATGGTCTGGTTTCAGTTAGAGAGGTGAGGGAAAGAAACTAGCTAAGGATGCACAGGAATACAAGAAACCATGATTTCTAAAAGTAAATCAAGGAAGTTCAAAGATTTTGTAAGGATGAAGTCTGGTCCTGAGCAGGAATGTTTATCTACTTCCTAGACTCTGTAAGATGAGGGATGACTTTGGGGACTTTGGTAGTACCTGAAAAGCCATAAGACTGATTTCATTAACCTCAAGAGAATCAGTGAGGATGAAGTTCTAGTATGTGGGAGGGAGATGGAGAAGAGAGACTGGTGATTATCTCATCAGCACAAAGATATACATCGCTCTCCTTCACCATGACTGAAAAATATATGAGATCAGATGAAGGGGCATCTTATTTTCATATAGCTGTTCTTTATAATCTGGTCTACTATGGGATCAATAACTCTGATTTGACCACAAAACAGTTATGGGTGCCAGGGACAAACTACATTCTTCTTTAATAACTGTAGGAAGTAATGATGAATCTAATACCTCCCAGATCTTCAGCATTAGAAAGCATGAGAAAGACAGGCTGGAGTGTTTGACAGCTGCTAGGGAAAACTGGGTGGATTTAAAAGGAAAATAAGAAGAGATTATCTCGTTTTCTTTCTTGAAATGTGAAGAAATAGATTGCATTTCGTGATTTCTTGAGGCACACAAGCCTTTCTGTATGTTATGCGGCCTGAGAAGACTGTATGAGGCTTAAAATATTCTAGGCTTGTGATCACTAGAGTATTGATGGGTGGAAAAAAAGCACAGATGGTCAACTCTGAAAGGAATCTTCAAGCCATCAAAAGCAGAGAATACAAGTCCTCAGAGCGTCTTTGATGTAAATTATTCCACCCAACTCTTTAAACTAGACTTTAAATGTGACCGTTCACATATATAGTCTGTGAAGAAATGGAATATTTTATATTTAAAATCAAGTGAGAAGTAAACTAATCTTTTTAAACTTTCAGATTCACTCTAAGGATAAGCTCTGTTGTTAATTTACTTTGTAAATGTGAGGCAGGGCATGTGCTCACGTACGAACGCGCACGCAACACACACACACACAAACACACACACACATCTAATTGAATGAAAATTCCAAAAGTTGAACTTGGATGAATTACAAAAGAGGTTGAAATGAATGCCTTCCTGTCTGAGCAGGAAGACAGAAAAATATTGATGGAGCCCAAACACAGCAACTCTTATACATAAAACCTGGGAGGAGGGTTTAACAGGTGTCTGAGAGCCAAATGGTATCTGACTGTTGCACTCCAAAGTTCCAAAGGCTTATTATCCAGGAATGACAGTGCTGGCAAATTTATCGGACTGCCAGATGATCTCTGTGTGGAAGCCAAAAACGATTTTCCTGAAGGAAGAAAGAAAAGTGCTTCTGTTTGTCACAATAAAATGATCAGGATGCCATCCCTATAGATTAGCTCTTAAAATCTAGGTTGTAGTCCATTAAAATGTGAGTTCACTTTCTGCTTTTAGAGGAGTCAGATATATCAAAACTTTGTGGTCAGAAAGAAACATTTCCTTAAATTTCATAGTTCTGCTCTCTGTAGTATTGATTGGGGTCATGTGATGACCTTCTGGAGGACAGATTAATAAAGTCTCGAATAGATTTATCCACATGCCTTGCTTTAGAAGGGACTTTTGGAAGTTTGGGGTCCATTTCCATGTAGCTCCTGAGTCTTCTTATAGTATAGTCAACAAGAGGACACTGGATATCAGACACAGCGACTCAAGATTTCAAATACATAAAACACAAATACTTGTCTGTAAATCATGGAACCAGAGATCGGCATAATAGACTGTATTCTATGTGCCAAAACAGTGTAAGAGCTGAGAAAGGTTCACCGAAGGAGACATGTAATTTGCAGGTGATTTGTTTCCTGAAAGTTCATGAACAGAAAGCTTGGTACCGAGGTGATAGAGTCATTGAAGAGGTGCAGCTTAGCACGAGTTCATGGGGCTGCCTCTCTCATGAATAGATCAAGGCTCTTTCAGGAGTGGTCCAGCCATCCTACGACTGGATTAGATCCCAAGATAATGGCCTTTAGAATGGACGATAGAATTTCTCTGAATCCCTTCTATCTTTACCACTTGCTAAGAATTCAAATTGTCCTGCGATTGTGATGCTCTGTCATAAAGCCCCCACTAGAGCACCTGAGTGGATCACATAGTTGATAATGTGCTCTTGAACCTTCAGTATGGTGAGCTAATGAAAAAAAAAAAAACTTCTCAATTCACCCAGCCTCAAATATTTTGTTATAACAGTAAAAGTCTAAAGAGACAAGAAATACACCCTACACTTCAGTAGAGGCATGCTAAAGAACTACAGCATTATTTGCAGCCAAATACCAAAAATGTGGCTCAATAGATCAGAAAGAAATAAAGGGATGAAATGCACAAATAACTGATAACCTATCCAGAATATCAAAGCCTAATGTAGGTGATTTGAGTCTTCAAAAATGGCTTTTTTCATACAGCTATTTGTAACCTGGAATTAGAAAGCAGTGCATTCAGTGAAATGTAGTTCCAACTTGGATAAACTGAAACACTGTGAAATATCCAAACACAGTTTCAGTCTTTTAGAGGTGACTTAGTTTGAAAAGCTCTGATATACCTCATTCTTTTCCTTTTCTTTCAAAAGATTAATATTTTATTATTTCTTATAAAAGATTAATATTTTATTATTTCTTATATGTTTTAATATATGCATATGTCAAGGAATGACTAAACATAGTCAATTATTATAGCAATTACATCACATCACTATTTTAGTGAGAATTATTTTGGTGCATGCATGGACAATATTTTAAGGGGGAAATCCACCCAAATCTGGACTCTGCCTTCTCTGGTAGTAGCAATAGAAATATTTTTAGAGTCATATAAATTAAAGTCCTAACTCTACAGAATGAGAGATCCAACACGTAACACAGCAGAGAACAAGTAATTTTCATAGGCACTGGGATTCAGATTCATAGTAAGCATCTTTGCCTTTTTGTTGAAGTCTTATCCATTAGAGAATGGTGTGAGGTGAGGATATCTCAGTGTTCAACAGAGGGCATTTACAACAGTGCATGTAGACTCGGATGAAAGAACAGAGACACAGTGTGTACAAGTGGTCCTGACTCTGTCTTGAGAACTGGCAAAGAGAAAGAAACCAGTTTGCTAGGATAGATTCTGGTCTTTCAGAACTACTTCAATGCTGTCCCTGCAATTTAGTCAAAGGAATAAAGAAAACTGGATTGCAAAGAGAAAATAAGGAGCAACTTTGCTTGGTCATTGTCCTTTAATACTACATGCAGATGAATTTTAATAAATATTGATTCTGTTTTATCCTTTTAATCTTTAACATGTATTTAAAACTAATCATATTGGCAAAAGTTTAAATTACATTGTTACAAGAGGGCAACTTTAAAGAAGTTACCTAGCCTTCTATAGTTCTGAAAATGTTTTAAAATTAGAAAATGAACTAAGAACAAAATGTAATATTATTCAAAGTAATATTTTTGAAGGCTTTTTGAAAAATATGATTGAATTTAAATACTTCACAACAATGCAATAGGACAAGCATAAACACACATTTTAATCTTAGTGAAATGTGGCTTGTTTTATAAAATTGCAAAGATGCAATTATATATGATTGTCTGTTAAATTATGACTAGAGTAATTAAAACAATGTAGTACTATTATAAAGTCAGATGATCAATGCATGAGAACAAAAGGCACAGAAATCACAAACAAGAGGTTTCTTTGTGGCAGATAGGCTATTTTAACTAATGACTTGGAGAATAAAACAGAAGGGATACTTTAGCTTACATCTTATGATAATATTAATTCTAAGTATTTTTCATATTTAATGTGAAGATGAAACAAAACACCAGAAGAAAAGCTGGAGATAGTTATTTACATTAATAATGAAAACACTTACTGAGAATGTCTCACAAGGCAAACACTAATACAGACTGAAAAGGCAATGGACACAAATTGCAAAATCTCCAGTTCAAAGAGACAGACAGATGGAAACCGAACAATGGCAAGAAAAGGGCATTTGCAACAGGTATAAGTGCCAGTGGGCACTGCTTGTTCTAAGTAAGAGCCTTCTAAAAATATTATCTGCAAAGGTCAACCTGTGGGTACATAAACACACAGGGGTGTGTTTATAGGTCATTACTTTCATGAAAATTCATCTCAAGTCTATGCTTCTGTCGGCCCAAAACCACCTCCGCCTCTACCTCCAGCTTCTTCCCCCAGTACAGCCAGCCAGACACAAGTTTCTGTCCTCCCACTCTCATACTACATCAAAGGAGAACTCAGACAATTACTTTGATCCACTGCTCTCAGGAAGTAATTGGGTTGCATAAGAAAGAATTCATCAGAGAAAACAGTAGCGCATTTTTCAAAAGGCCACTGGTGATTAATTCACTGAACTCTTTCCAAGAACTAAAAGTGTTTCATTGTTGCTTTTTGAAAGCTTTATTTTTATTTGCGTGTGCATGTGTCTATAGAAGTTTATATGTAACACATGCACACAGGTACCCATGAAGGTCAGAAGAGGGTGTCAGATCCGCTGGAACTGGAGTTATAAAAGGTTGTGAATCACCATTTTAGCACTAGGAAATGGATCCGGATCCATGTAAGAACAAGTGCTCTTAACCATGCTCCTAGTTCCATGTCGTGTGTGTGTGTTTGTGTTTGTGCGTACATGCGTCTGTGTGTGTGTGTGTGTGCGTGCATGTATATGCATGTGTATGTGTTCCCTTGCATGATTTTTTCCTAGGGGGTTGCATAAAATTTAACTGTTGACATTGAACAAAATGATACTTTCTTTCCCAGCAACCAATTAATTGCCAATAGTTATTCAGGGAAATATGTGGCATCCTCATTCTTTCACTCATCCACTATAAAATGACAACAGGCCCAAATTGTGATTACGTTGTGCAGGCAATCTCCGTTTCTGTAAGTTCATTAGTGAAATGGCTGTATCATTTCTAAAAGACAGCTCTCACAGGAACCTATTTCATTCTTTTATATGAGATGAGTTCTCCCAGAATCAACATCTATCTGTCACAGAACAGGACCCAGGACCATGCTGTAGATTGCCTACAGGGTAGATTCCATTGGAGAACTTTGATTGATAGAGTACCCTTCTAACCTTCAGGGAAGCTTGTTGACATACTGTACATAATAGTTCATGTGTAATTGCCTAAGGTGATGCTGACTGAAAAGTGTCTGATCATGAACTTCTTTTCTTAGGGATGATATTTAGGAGGTCATTTCCCCATAGGACACTAAGCTTGGGTTTTGATCTTTAGGCTAGAAAAAGTATGTTTGTGTGTAAGGAACTGTTATTTCAGCTGTGTTCTTTCCATCAGTGGATACATGGATCTTCTTCAGAAAGTCGTGATTCTTGTACAACAGCTGACTTACTTCACCTATTTAATCTGCATAGGCATAATTCTCTGACAGAAGAGACTTGGGAGAGCGACTTATATGGCTCACAGTTTACAGACTTACAGCATACTGTTGTTGGAACACATTCAGGCTGCAGCAGGTAACTTTATGCTTTGGGAGATTATGGCGTGGTTTGCTGACATTTTGGTGAATTACGGATCAGGGAGATTGAGCAAAAAGTAGGTTTCAGCTGAAATCTTTGAAGTGTCATTCCTGTGATTAACCTTTGCCTGTCATTCGCTGTGGCTGCACACCCCAAGGTTCTACAAAATCCCCAAAGTTCCACAGTTAGAGAGGAAGTGTTCAGTTGAATGATACAGTTGGGGACATGTTACATCCAAACTACAATATTTTATTCCTACCACCATAGACTGGTTGTCATCTCATAATGAGAAATATATGCAGCTCAACATAAGTGTTCATATTCTCAACAGCTCCATGCTGCTCAGAGGTTTAAAACACAAAGTCTCTTTTAAGACTCAAGGAGGAGTCTTAACTATAAGATTCTGTAACATTGAAAGTGCAAAAAACATAATACCAAACCAAACCAAACAAAACCAAAAACTGACTTAAGTATGATAACAGAAAAACAAAACAAACCACAGAGAAAGGCTTAAAACATTGAAGTATACTTAGAGGATAGGTTGATAGAGACTTGCACAGACATAGAACGTGGAGCCACCTCCCCATGGTTGGGTGGACAGAGTTGGCAGCATGGGAACAGTGCAGATGTTACAGAGAAGCTGGTGAACATTTAGAATATCTCTTTATTGTTAGTGGTTTGACAGTTTCCTCTCCTCCTGTCAGGATTCATTTTATTAAGGACTAGAGCCTCCTGGAATTCCTGCTGTTATGATCTCTTTACCTCTCCCATGCTCTAACTATCCTGAATCCCCCATCCCACTGTGCCACAGCTTCAGCTTTTTATCCTTGTCTGAAGACTACCGTTCCTTAAATGGGGTGGGGGTGGGGTCATACATTCTCATTGTGTAGCTTTAGTATATTTAGTGTTGGGAGGCCATTTATTCATTGATGATTCTTTTATTGATGACTATTCTCAGCAGAAAATAGGAAAACTTGAGCACGATCACAATGAAGAGTAGTGAGGAGTGGAGAGATGCCAGTTTGTAAAATGTTTCCTGCGTGAGCAATGTGGACCTGAGTTGCCATCCATAGTGCCTGCATACAAAGCTGGGAATGGCAAGTTTTTGTAATCCTAGCCCCTGGGAGGCAGAGTTGGGGGATCGTGGAAACTTCCTGGCAAGGTAATCTTGCCAAATGGGAGAGATCCAAGGTCAATGAGATGCACTGTATCTAAAAGTAATCTGTAGAGCAACTGACGAAAATACATGATGTTGATCTAGGTATACACACACACACACACACACACACAGTTCAATATGTGTGCATATTACTGAATACCAGTACATGTTAAACAAAGTGGAATAGTGAGAACTTTCTCTAATAGTTCCCGGGGTTCTGAGTGGCAAACAGTATCATAAACAATGTATTTCTTCAGACTGCAAATTAATGTTAGAATAGAGTTACAACACTGCCACCCTAGTGTATATTTTTGTGGTAACTGTTATTCCTTATTAGGAAAAAGTAAAACCCAAAACATTATAACCTTAAGAAGTGCATGAATCTCATTAATATTATTCAAAGAACAGTTTTTTTTTTTAAGTTTCCTAAGTAAGGATCTAGGAATGGAGGGAGAAGACAAGATAATATTTAATTGTGTATGTGGAAAAAATTTAAAACCAAAGGAAAACACTTAAAAAGGATTTCCTTTAAACTATCTGTAGTGAGATATCATTTCTAAACTAGTTTAATTTTGATGAATCATTTTCACCAAAATAAAGCCCAGGTTATCAGTTATCATTTTAAATATGCAATGAATAAGGGAACAAGACTCTCATTTCGGATGTTTTACTTACAAGTACAGAAGCAGAGGTAGACTGTAGACACTGGAAAGGCCTGGGGGAAGCTGCAATTGTATTGAAAGTTATGCTCTGCCAACTCTATCTGGGGACCATACAGTTGTCCTCTGGCTGTTTTCTTCCTAAGGACTGGCAGGAATGGGAACCAGGCAACCACATCACCAGAGTAGCAGTTACTTAAACCACATCTCACTGAAATGTCCACCCCAAGGAGTATGCTTAAACGTAACATATTTAAATAGACATTAAACTGAACAAATTGTGTCACTTCTACTTTCTGTATGCACACGTGAAACTATAAGAGCCTATTTTTATTTTGACAAGGGTTTGGCATCAAAAATATTTCAGTGGAATGGGGCATGACCGGTGACTGAAGTAAGTCACTGAAGCAAGATGACTATAGAAAATTTTGAAAAACTGATTGGTAGAAGAACATTAGCCAAAACTGATCAAAGAAGAAATATCGGGGGAGAATTTAGACTAGAAAGGAGAGTAAAAATGTTGTATTGCTAAGGCGATACCCTAGTGAGTATGTTTAATAGATACAGGCGGACATCTAGATACAATGTTGGGAATTTTGTCAAGAGAGAAGTCTTTAAAACTGAGGACATTTTTTTGCATATAATATTTTTAACCTGACTAGTCCTAAACAATCTGTAACAGTTGTCAGTCTTTTTAAGAAATTGACAATAACAAATATTAATTGCAACAGCAGTTTGTAATGTCACAAAAATACTGCGTATAATTGTATTCAATGGTGAGATTTTGTATGTGTCCTTTGTCTAAACAACTAATCTGTATGTAGCTCAGTGTGTGTCTTTTGTGAAAACTTGAGGGGGTGTTTGCCACTAATTTCTAGTGACACTTTTGTTTATTATGCCCGTGTCTGGTATATTAAAAATTAATTAAATAAATTATTGAATTGAGACTATGTAACATGTCTAGTTTCATACTTAGACTATTAATTTCTGCTCACATTTGAAGTAGATTCTGAGATCGGAGAATTAAAATTGGAAAAGAAAACCCTGTCAAGCCAATTATGCTAAAAGTTCTTCACCCACGTACATAACATTTGGAAAACTGACAACTTAAAATTTTGGGGTTGTAGTAAACATAAGCATTTTAAGGAAAGCTTTATAATCTTTAACCAAGACACCATGGTGAAAGTGACTTTTCTAGTGTTCTATTTAGCTGAATGGCTGACTAGCTGAGAACTGATACTGAGTTAATTTTCTGTCTCTGATGGAAGAGCTACAAAGACATTTCCCAGTTGTAACATGTTAGATCATGCACTGCTTCAACCTGACTTGCTTACGCAGGTCAATCTTCATTGCTAGGAGTTTTTTTTTTTTTTTTTATACATAGCTCTGCTACCATGCCAATCACAGTGATCTCATTTATGTCCATAATAAATTACATATCTAGAGGAAACTTGAAGACAATGTTAATGAGTTTTAAAATGTTACTAACTAATTTTTAAAGAATAAATTTTATTTTGACCATGATCCCAAATTGTCAAAATATGAATTTAAAAATAATGCTTTTGCATTTAACTGTTGAAGAATGTAAAAATGAGTTGAAGTTCCATGCAGCAGAATTTAGGTTTGCATATTGATCAGATGGAAATAAGCTTGGATTTGTTATAACTGCTATATCTTGTATACTTATTATTACCTAGAGTGAAACTCAGTTATTTTTCTCGTTAAACAAATTTTTATTTTTTGAATAAATAATACTTAGGAAAAAGTAAGCAACATTCAAAAGTAACATCCATGTGTGGTTTTTCCTATTGAACTGAGTAGATGAATCCAAGTGGGTTTGCCTGATTTGTTCAATTAGTTTTAACAAACACATAATTTTCTTAGTTTTGGTTTATGCTGAATCAAACTGATAAACACCATTCATTTTACATGTACTCCATTTATCTTCTAAAATACGTGAATTATAAATATAGACCTGGAAGTAGGCATTAAATATATGATGATACAACAGCATTCTATCTATGCAGTTCATGAAGATTCACACATTTGCTATACACTCTCCACCCTTGCTGGAAGGAGCAGACAGTGGATGCTGACACCATCAACTGATTTTTTTCATTACAAACAAGAAATGAGATGTAAAGAGATATTTATGTCCAATAAAATCATGAAAAAAGGAACTAATCCTATAGCAGCCCCTTTAAGCAAATGACACTGAGCATATGACAGTACTTTTTCTTTGTATGTCATGGTCACGATCATATGAAATCAGCCTGCTAGTGATACTCAGAGATATTGTGTTTAGACTTAAATGGTAAAGTGTCAGTTACAAGGGAACTGATGCCTCCTTACTACATAGTCGTTAGAACATGCTGTTTTTAAATATTACCACTGTTTCCCCAGCAACCTACAGATGCATCTGAGGCCAGCCCACTTGTGGTTGAAAGCCTCAGGTGAGACTCTAGGGAGAGCACAGTGCTTAACCCTCAAGGGTTTAGCGAGTGGCTTTAGAGTTTAGTGAAATTTCATCCTCAGTTCTAAAAATAAGATGATGTAAAGTGTATTCTTCCTGACAATGGGCAAGAAATAACCTTTCAAATACAAAAGTAGTACATTATTTTACTGTTGAAAAGCTTTTATCATTGATGGCAAAAACTGAATACAAATCACAGAGTCATATTTTCATTTTTTTTTTTAAAGACAAGGTGGCCAAGAAATGGATCATTTGGTACAACCGACTTTTTTTTCTTTTTTCTTCTTTCTTTTTTTATTTTGATAGAGAGAGAGAGCAGCACAGATACTCTTCACTAGTATTTCTTCTTCCTCTTGCATTTCCTGCATTTTTGGCCACCTTCATTCCCTCTCTGGTCTTCCGAACTACTGCCAGAGTCACTGGCTTGCCTTTGCCTCTTTCGTTGGCCCCTATGATAAAGGTCAGGCTCACTTGGCTGCTGGTGAGTCCATTCATAGGAGCAGGGTCCAGCCTCGAGGTCTGGGGTGTAGTTTAAGGAGCAAGACCCAGATGTATTGCTGGGAAGTGAAGCTGTCATGTCGTAGAAAGGAGGCTGCATCATTGGACTGTGTGTGTGCCAGGGCTGTGAAGAGAAGACACACATGAACACACACTCAGAATGCAAGAAGAGAGTTCACAATGCATGGGCATTTGCAGACAGCAATAGGTGAGCCAAGCCAACCTGAGTATACTGCAGCGACTGTATTGTACAAGGATTTATGGGCATTGTTTCAGCTGGGTAACATGAGGCACAAAAATTAAAGGTGCCACATAGTTTACCACCACATTGGTCAGCAGTGTCCAGCAGAAATCTTATTAAAAAACACATAGGTAGTTTGTAAACACAATAGAAGAGGAAAATAAATAAATAGATAAGATAGTACAGTTATTTATCCCAATACATATTCAGACTACTGTTATTTAACACCTTTACCAATTAAAGCTTTTTTTTTTTTTTTTTTTTTTTTTTTTTTTTTTTTTTTTTTTTTTTTTTTTTCAGAGCTGGAATTTTGAGCCCAGGACCTTGCTCTTGTCAGACAGGCAATCTGTCACTGAGGTATATCCCCAGGGAGATAGGTTGCATGGATTTGGAGGGGGAATCTTCTCAAATGCTCACAGTTTATCTGACTTGGAAGCTAAATCATCACTGAAGTTATTTGACTTGACATAAGAGTTCCATAATTTTTTTTTTTTTTTGATTTTTCGAGACAGGGTTTCTCTGTAGCTTTTTGGTTCCTGTCCTGGAACTAGCTCTTGTAGACCAGGCTGGCCTCGAACTCACAGAGATCCGCCTGCCTCTGCCTCCCGAGTGCTAGGATTAAAGGCGTGTGCCACCACCGCCCGGCTCATTAAATTTATAATAGAAAAATTTGTAACTACCATGTTCCAGTCGCTTTAAATATACATAGAAACTTCCCAATGCGTAATTCAAGTACTGATTTTAAATTTTAATGAAAATTAAAGCTTCTTGGGTGCACGTGCAGCCGAGAGCTCCCACGCTGTACACCACAGTTGTCACTGCTTTAGGCAGAGAAATGCATCGTGGGTCTTAACAAGTTAGCTGCAGTTTCTGACTGTTCTAATCAGAGGACAGGGCAGCATGAGACAATCTTCCAAAGCAAGCCGAGCTAGACCAAAAGATAAAAGATGCTGGGGAGACTTAGTGTTAGTTCAGGCTGCTTCCGTGCTGATACAAATCTAGTTAGCTATGATTTAGGAATGTTTTCTCCAGAAGTGAGAGCATAATTTTCCAGGAAGTTTCATAACTGTTTACTAATTGAAAATGGATATTAAAAAACACTAAAGTTTAAATATATGTTGGCTACTCATAACAGCCTCTGAATAAAAACAAACAAACACAAAACAACAATGATAACATAATATAACTAATCTACAGGATAGTCTCACACCTATAGATAATAAACTTATAGATTTAGGTTTGCGTACTTATATCTTAGAACTTACATTATTTTACTTACAAAACAAAGAGTTGTGAGGAAAATATTCCAAAATCAAAATTCATGACCAAGATTTCTAGGCTATAGCCAAACAATGGAGAAAATTTTTGTGGCTAAGAACATCCCTGGCAGCGGTCATTTTCTGGAGAATGTGGTATTTAGGGATTACTAGGTTACTTCTGCCTGACACTGGAGCACGGGCCAGTCACTGAGGTCTTATACACAGGGTTTCTCATGACCCTTTCTGTACATGTGCTGGGGCATAGTCTGTGTTGGTGCCGGGTTCAGATTTCAACACCAATTGTCAAGAAGGGTGCTTTTGTTCCAATATTTGTAAATTGTATACTGAAGCAAACATATTTCACACTCACCATTTTCTGAAAGAAAAAATATTCTTGAGGTAAAGCAGCGTTTGCAATTGGGAAAAACTGCATGGGAAATGAAGATCTGCCCACCATTTCTTCATTCCTGGGCAAAAGAAGAGAAGCAAGGACATCTTAAAATTAAAAGGTACAAATGTCATTTTCTCATAAAAATAATTACAGCCTTACGTAAGTAGAACAGAAGAACTCTCTTGTAGTCTTTAAGATTAAATACTTTGCACACACAAATAATGTGCTATCACTGATGATGTAATGAGATGGTAATACATTAATTACTTGGTTATAAAGTATTTAAACTACAATATTTAGAATCACATTTGTCTTTTTATCAGGAACACCTTAGATTGTGTTCTAGTTGCAAAAAGGAAATGCTCAAATGTGAACATAACAAGCATGCGCCTTGCAGACACTAAGAGATCATCAGTTTTCTACAGATAGAAAACAATGTTGAAATTATCACTTTAGTTTTAAAGATATCGTTACAATTTAACTAAAATGCTATGTGTCTAGACTCCTGCTTTAATATACTTGTTGGTGTCTGACAAGGTAAGATAATAAAGTTCATATTTATCCAAAAACATGCATTTGATTACCTGAAGCTGTGTGAATTTATCTTAACACAGCTCTCAAAACTTTGGCTAGCTGGTTCAGAAGAGCGAGAACTGCCTTTAATGGGACAGAATTAAAGAAAATAAAATAGAAAAGAAACATTATTTCATGACACAATTACTTGGAGTTTGAACATTATAACATTAAGCCATAAAGTCATGCAAAACCCTAAATCTGATGATTCTGGCCTATACTTCAGAATTTGAGAGGCTGAGGCAGCAGGATCCAGAGTTTCAGGATAGCCTGGGATATATATCGTGAGACCCTATTTAATAAAAACAAAGACAAATATAAAACCTTACTTTTTTTGTATTCAAAATTCTGTACTAGTTAAGATATATACACATATAACTTATATCCAGAGTCGCATTTACAGATTTTATACATGATTATAAATGACTGGATAAAAATTGAACTTTATTAAAAATCCATGGACAGATATGAATATTACACAGGCATGGGACTAAGTGAGGTAAACTATGTTGTTTTATTGCATATTACTGTAAGTTAAAAATGATATACGAACACTGTCACTTGCTTCTAGAATATAAGATTTGAGTTCCCTAAATATTATGGATAATAGCCAGTCCAACTTTATACAAGATGTGTCAGAACCTAACACACCCAAGCTTATTCTACCAATTGGCAGAGAGGTGGAGGGCAAAGAGAAAGGGAGAAATAACTTTCCTTTTGCAAGAAACATAGTTTTTGCTACTGTTGGCTTTAGTAGATCAACAACAATAATAATACACCAATAAGGCAGCACTAACCTGGGGAGGCCTCAGAGTACTTAGATGCCTCTATCAGCCCTTTCTTGGCCTGCAAACATTATTTGTACTTCTTGTTTATAGATGACTAGTTCATGATGTGTGCAATAGATGTCTAAAGTTTTAAATTCAGGCCCTAGCAATGTTCATAGACTGGCTTCCCAATAAAGACTACTTGGGAAGAACTTTCTTCAAGATAATAGGTACTTGAACAGTGTCAAACAGTCTTGCTATATAAAGTTTAGACTTAATTGTTTTTAACTCATGTGATTTTAAAGTTGCTAGCAACATTTATAGGCACTTCCTGGTTGGTTCTGAAGTATAAATTTAAAAGTTTTAATGCAGAGGAGATAAGTTTGGGTTGGTAATATAGGAGGCAATATCAATTAATTATATATTAAACATATATATGTAATTCCCCCAAAGAACAGTGATGAGAGAGACACTTTTCATTGCCCTGTACTATAAAGAAAACAAAATACTTAAGCCCCTGAGAACATGTTCAACAAGAAGGCACGTTTTGAAGATTGACAGGTGACAGAACTTACCAAACAGATACTTCAAAAATTAATAGTGATGACAAAGACACTTTTATTTGTCCTACACCAGTGGTTCTCAACCTCTGGGACAACATCCCTTTGGGAGGTCACATATCAGATATTCTGCACATCAGATATTTACATTACAACTCATAATAGTAGCAAAATTACAGTTATAAAGAAGCAATGAAAAATTTTATGTTTGGTGGTCACCACAACATGAATTGCATTCAAGAGCCGAAACATTTGGAAGGCGAACAACTATCCTACACTATATAGAAAACAAAATGTTTAAGCCCCTGATCATAGCACCAACAAAGCACACTTTGAGGATTTATCGGGGACAGAACTTACCAAATCGATATTGCACATTAATTGGCCTTCCATACAAACGAATTCCATTCAGCAAAGCTATGGCATAAGACACAGATTCAGGATGTTTGAAGCAGACGAAGCCAAAGGACTTTGGCTTCCCATCTCTGTCTTTGCAAAGAGTTACTTTGGTTAGTGGCCCAGCCTGTAAGAAACTAAAATTATTTTCTCATAAATCCAAGGACTTTATTTTTACACTAAGATAAGTAAGTCCAAGTTTGACTAAAATAAAGAACATTCATAAACAGCTCCACAGATCATGCATCTTCCCATTCAGCAACACAGCTACCCAACCTTTCTAGCTTATCAGAGGCATTAATGGACAAGGAACTTACAGGGTAGAGTTCAGATATACAAGGAAAGAAAGACTATTTTTATCTTAGGCTTTACAAATCAATTTAGCGGATATTTGAATCTCATATGAAAATAGTACTACCTCTCTGCACATATTAGCAAAATTTAACTGAAAAGTCATGAGAAAAATAATCTTACTTGGGTTGGTTGCTGTCAAAAAGGCCAGTAACATGACATGACAGATTCATGTTCCTGCCGCAAAACTGAAGGAGGGCTATGGCGATGGCTTGGGGGTAAGAGTGCTGCCACGTATGTGTGAAGACTAGGTCTGGATCAGCAGCATGCAAACTGCCAGACGCTAGAGACCCAGCAAGCCTGGGGTATGCAACACAAAAAATGTTTCCAACAAAGGGGGACTTCAAGGACCAATGTAAGTGTTCTCTGACCTCCATAGATATGTGGTGGTACTCACATATGCACATTCATGAACATGCATGCTGTTGGGTAATGCTTTTGTACATTATAAAGATTTGTCATTTGTATTAGCTTAATAAAACGTTGATTGGCCAGTAGTCAGGCAGGAAGTATAGGCCGGGTGACCAGACTAAGAGAATTCTGGGAAGAGGAAAGGCAGAGATACAGTTACCAGTCAGATGCAAAGAGAGCAAGATGAGAATGCCTCACTTAGGAAAGGTAACAAGCCATGTGGCTAAACATAAATAAGAATTACGGGTGAATTTAAGTTGAAAGTGCTAGTTAATAATAATCCTAATCATGCGGTTTATAATTAATATAAGCCCCTGAGTGTTTCTTTGGGACTGAACCTTCCAGTATAGAAGGTTCCAGGTGGGACAGAAATTTTCGTCTACACAGAAATGCATGTATACACATACACATACGTGTGTGTGTGCTCTCATGTATACATGCCTGCATATACTACACAGTGTTTCTAAATAAACTAAATATATTATGTTTTTGATCTAGTAACACTGCTTCATAAATATGTTCAAAGGAAATTTATTTTAACATTTTTAAAATCTGGTAGAATAAGTAAACTATTCATCTGAGTTGACATTTTTTTTAAAAAAGCAACTAGAAATATTATTCTATGGTGAATTCTTCAAACAGCATAAAGTACCACAAATTTTAAGTTTCAGGATGTGTGGCTACAAAAACCTGCAGTGGGTTTTTGCAAAGCAAAGAAGCAAAGTCTAATATTAGAGAAGAGTGTTAATCACACCTGAGGAAAAAAAATCACACCAATTCATTACCTCAATGACCCTGACTGGAGGATATGTTCACAAAGACTGGAACTGACTTAGAGCTATATACTTTAAAGATTATTTTTCTCTGCAGAGTTGGCCAAATATATGTAAATTTGTTTATTATCCACAAAAAAGTATGCCATCCTTACAACGGTGCTGTGCCTTGGATTTCAGTCTTTCTTCTCGGAAACCTTTGCCCAGGGACTAACTCCTGCTCCTTTTGTTTGAACAGGATGAAGCTAGCAAAACAATTTCCCCATTTTTGTCTCTTCTATGAAGACAGCTTTCTGTTATACCACATCATGAAACTTCACACTCAATACATTTGAAACCACAATCATTGCCTTTCCCCCACTCTAAATCTCTACTCTAATATTTCTTGGTTAAAAGGACAGAAGTATATATGAATTTTAAAACAAGATATTGAGAAATTTGAAATTGATTATAAAAATTTATATGGTAATGAAGGACTTATTCTGTTTTCTAGTTTCAGTTTTCCTCTACTAACATTACAGTACACAGACTTAAGGAAATGTTCAACATCCTTAGTCATCAGAGAAATGCAAATCCAAACAACTCTGAGATTCCGTCTTATACCTGTAAGAATGGTCAAGATCAGAGAAATGCAAATCCAAACAACTCTGAGATTCCGTCTTATACCTGTAAGAATGGTCAAGATCAAAAACACTGAAGACAACTTATGCTGGAGAGGTTGTGGGGTAAAGACAACATTCCTCCATTGCTGGTGGGAATGCAAGCTGGTACAGCCTCTTTGGATGTCAGTGTGGTGATTTCTCAGAAAATTAGGAAACAATCTTTTTCAAGAGCCAGTAATACTCTTGGGTATATATCCAAAGGGTGCTCAATCATGCCACAAGGACATGTGTTCAGCTACGTTCATAGCAGCATTGTTTGTCATAGCCAGAACCTGGAAACAACCTAAATGCCCCTCAACCAAATAATGGATAAGGAAAATTGCCGCGCACCACGCCCCTGTGTCTGTGCTCTGTGCGCTAGAACCCAGTTCGTGAGCTTCGGGCAAGGGGCTGGAGGTTGAGAATACAGACTCAGAGACAGACCGACACGAAGACCTTTTAACACTGATACCGAAGCCCTCTTTATTAACACCATGTAGAATTAAATACACTACAGTCAATGGTCAACAGATGATAATCCCATCCTCTGATCCTCTAACTAGGCACAACTTCTAGTAACTTATATTAAAACGGTCTAAGAGGGAAAAGCAGCTGAAGGCCAGGACTCATTAATCCCAACAGAAAATGTAGTACATTTACACAATGGAGTACTACATAGCAGAAAAAAATAATGACATCTTGAATTTTGCAGGGAAATGGATGGAGCTAGAAAACATTTTGAGTGAGGTAACCCAGACCCAGAAAGATAATTGTCACATGTATTCACTCATAAGTGGATTTTAAACATAAAGCAAAGAAAACCAGCCCACAAAACAATCCCAGAGAACCTAGACAACAATGAGGACCCTAATAGAGACATACATAGATCTAATCTACATGGGTAATAGAAAAAGACAAGATCTCCTGAGTATAGGGACTTTGGGAGAGGGCTGAAGGGGAGTGGGGAGGCAGGGAGGGGAGCAGAGAAAATATAAAGCTCAATAAAAATCAATAAAAAATATTACAGTATACAGAAGCATACAAAGACGAGATTTACTTATAAACGTAAGCCCAAACTCCTTATTTCCTGAGTGCTGGCAACAGAGTCTAGGATCTTATGAATGCAAAGCAAGTGTTGATCACTGAGCGACACTTCCAGTTCTGGTATAGCATAACTCAACTGACTTTTCTGAAGCCAACAACCACATAACTTTCTTCTAAAGTCAGAATGAGACATTTTCAGAGCAGCTGAATGGTGGTTTTGCTCATGTTGCTGACATCAAAGTCTTTCAAATGATCCTGTATATTAGTAATTCTCCTTGAGCAAAATGAACAGGCAGGCTTATTGCTTGACCCATTGAACAGTATTTAAATTTTAGTCAAGTGGGAAAAGGAAATCATAAAAGTAATAAGGAGCTACTACATTTCGCCTTTTCTGTGCACACATTGATGTGTACCTAGTTCTTCCTCACTAGATGGTGCTGGTGATAGAGGATTGGCAGCCCCACAACCCTTTTTAACTCCCTTGGAGGTTAAAGAGGGAAGCGTTCTGGAGGAGCTAAAATTACTCCTTTTCTGAACAGTGAATTTCAAACCATATTGGATCATAAAATAGATAACTATGTTTTTAGAGGAAAATCTTTAAAATGGCAATGGATAAAGATAAAAGTCTTAATATATAATTTTTAAGTAATAAAAATTTTAATGTTTAAGAGAAGAGCTATTTTCAGAGAATCCTTGCTAACTATCCAGCACTCAGCATCTTTACTTAAATTTGGAGACAAACTAAGTCCTTTATACATTACTTAAAACAACAACAAAAAAAATTACTTCCACGGCTGGTACCCAAACTTCACTCTCGAAACATATCTCTGTTATTGTGTCTCTGAGAATTTTCCGTTATTTTGTAAGTGCAAGTCACTCCTGATTTCTTTTCATTATTCTATTAGCACTAATAAGTATTAGCAGCAGCCAGCCGCAATGACGGTAGCTGTTTTATTGAGCTAAGTTTACTTCTGGCAATCAGATTACATCGCAGACACTATTACTTCCATTTCACAGTATAGAATTCCACATACTGAGACTCCAACACTGACTGACTTCTGGTCACACTGTCGACCTCAGTGCTCTTACTGTCAACAGTTTTTATATACGTTTTACAGATAGGCATCAATCATGGGAAACAGTTTTGCTTCCCTCCTTTAGGGTTTTCTCTGCACTTTGGTTTGCCCCATAATTCTGTGTCATTAACCAACTAGATGAGGGGTTGAAGACACCACTCTCTGGCAACTATTTTTTTTTTTTTTTCAGTTCTCAGAAAGGTCCCGAAGGTCCTCCAATTATGAAATACAGTGTCATGACCAGGGGACCCAGTCAGTAATCACTTGTAAGAGTCTAGAATAAACTGCTTTCCCCATCAAAAAGGCTTGGAAGAAAGGGTAATAACCAGGGACAGGTACCATATTCAGATTGGATACAAGGGTGCTTACTATCCCCTGAGGACAGTGACGAGTTGTTTTATGTTCCGCAGCACATCCACGGCCCGCAGAGGATCCGGCAGCCCTCGCCAGGGGCTGGCAGGCTGTGGGATTGGGGTGGGAGATCGTTGCCCACCCGGGGCTGCAGAGGAAGGGACCACTCATCCCCAGCCACGCACTTGTGTACCCAAGGGAAGGAAGGGAGACCTGAGCTCCGGTGGGGCGGGGTCCCGGGGCTCCCGAGCCGCCGCCCGGCCTTCCCCGCGGACGGTACCTGAAGGAATAGCTCGTAAAGAATCTCTTCCCGTACTCGGGCCTCTAAATTGCCCACAAACACGGTCCTGTCAGCCTCCTCCTGAGCCGGGAACATCCCTGCGGTCGGCAGCCAGGGGATGGAGGAGATGCGGAGGCCCCGCCCCCTCGCTCCGCCTCACTGCGCGGCCCCGCCAGGGCAGCAGAGGCCGAGGCGGGTGCGCGCCATGGGCGGGGCGGGGCGGGGCAGACCACGCCCAACGCCCTCGCGGGAACCGCCCACCACTCCGCAGTCCCGCCCTCATCTGGCTAGCAACAGGGTGAGGGACCCAAGGGCTTCAGCAGAACACTTAGTACAGTGCTACTGTCTCTTCCTGAACAAGCTTAATTATTGACTTTAGGTTCTTTCAAACACGGTTTGAAACAAAATAACTAGGAAGATGATTTAAGATGGACTAACTTCACTATAGATAAGCCTAGGGTAATGCGAAAAGTTAATTTGTCTCTAAATGGTAAAAGGGTCTATCACTAAGAAGGCAAAGTTGTCACTGTCAAAGTAAAATCTTAATAAACGTCTACATGTGTGGATATTGATAGCATAGAGAACTAAATTTAACATTGATTTACCCCTTAAGTGATCCAAGACAGGTCTTTGAAGATGTTCTGTGGGCTCTGAAAGACCACTGACCTCAAGAAAATAGAATATATCAATGAATCATTGGAAAATGTTACTGAGGACCTTAAAGTCGACCTGGAGAGTAATGATAATACAACTTGGTCTTTGGTTGATAGAGCAGTGGGAATGTATTTTGAATTCATGCGCTGTGCTTCTGCTTGGTTGATTGATCAGAAAAAAAATATTTTCTAAAAGAAAGGAAATGGTTGAGAAACTCTTACAGAAATGGTCACCAACCTTAGCCACGAGGGACATGCAAATTAAAACTATTTTGGGATTTTATTTTACCACGGTCAAAAGGGCCAAGATCAATCAGGCGAATGACAGAACATGCTGGCAAAGATGTGGGTAAAGAGGAACACTTGCACATTTCTCTTGGGAGTCCAAACCGGTTCAACCACTAAGGAAATCAGTGTGACAGCAGGAAGATCTAGCTGAAGAACTCTTCAGAATATACCCAAAGTACTCCACAACCTACTCCAGATCCATCCATGTCCATTGCTGCTCTATTCAAAAGAGAAATTGGAAAACGTCTAGGATTGTATTAACTGATGAATAGCTAATGAAATGTGGCACATTTATACTGTGAAATATTATTCAGCTGCTAAAAATGAAATTAGTAAATTTGCAGGTAAATAGATGGAACTAGAAGTAACCATTCTGAGTGAGATAACACACACACACACACGCACACACAAAAGACTACTGGTTGTTCTCCAAATCTTGATGTTTAGATTCTATTGCTGAAGACAACATTTATCTCATCAAACAGAGAAACTGAACTGGTGCCCAGCTAGAAACTTCACTCCTTTTGAATAGTATTCGTAATACTGAAACTTACTCTGTAGACTAACATGGCAAAAAAGTAATCATCAATATTACCAGAATACAAACGCTGTGACCTACAATAGTGAAGTGGCCACAAGATACACTGGAGCAATGGTGGCACAAATATGGGAGTAATCAACCGCCTTTTTTTTTTTTTTTTTTTTTTTGGTTTTTCGAGACAGGGTTTCTCTGTGGCTTTGGAGCCTGTCCTGGAACTAGCTCTGTAGACCAGGCTGGTCTCGAACTCACAGAGATCCGCCTGCCTCTGCCTCCCGAGTGCTGGGATTAAAGGCGTGTGCCACCATCGCCCGGCTCAACCGCCTTTTGATTGGATTTAAGATCCACCCGATGAGATGGGACTTATGCTTGACATTGCTAAAGTGGCCAAGAATCCAAAATTGCATAGCTCATGGACCTAAGGAGAATCATACTGCTTTTATTTCCAACCACATAACTCTGGATGACATATACCCATAAGTCAGTGCCTCCCTCAGTCTTCATCAGAGAAGTCTTGCAGTAGGTGGGAATTAACACAGAGACTTACAACTGGACAGTGTATGGAGAATATGAGACTTGACAGCGGTCATTCCTAATGGGTGTCTTTAAAAGCTCCTCCATTTGAGGCTCAGAGATCTTTGAGCGAAGGAAAGGAGTTTTGTAAGAGCCAAAGATGGTGAATGACCCAAGCAAGCAGAATCATCTGTATATCAAAGGACTGACATGCCGGGCGGTGGTGGCGCACGCCTTTAATCCCAGCACTTGGGAGGCAGAGGCAGGCGGATCTCTGGGAGTTCGAGGCCAGCCTGGTCTACAAGAGCTAGTTCCAGGACAGGCTCCAAAAGCTACGGAGAAACTCTGTCTCGAAAATCAAAAAACAAAAACAAACAACAACAACAACAACAAAAAAAGGACTGACAAACATGAAATCACAGAGACTGTAGCAACATGCCAAGAACCTGCACAGGTCTAAGCTCTGAGAGGTTAAGTTGACATGGTCTCATACCTAATCAAGAAGCTATTAGTGATTAATGTCTGCTAGCAAAGGAAAATTCAGGTCTCTCCAATGGAGCTGTCACTGGCTGTATCAGTCACACCCCAGGCCAGGCTCTATGCCCAAGGATAATTGTCCAGTACAGAACAAACTCCCTTTTTGGGGGTTTTTGTTTTGTTTTGGCAATTTTTTGTCATATTTGTGATTTTTATTTGAGTTTTATAATTGGTTTTTGTTAAATATATGTGCGCACACATATATAGAGAACATGAAGTTGGGTGGTTAGGGAGCTGGAGAACATCTTGGCGGAATTGGAGAAAGAGAAATCATCATCAAACTATATTTCATGAAAATATTTAATAAAGAGATGCATTTTAAGAAAGATCATTTCTCCTCTAACTCTGACATGCTTACTTACTTGTGTGAGTTGGGCAAATAACTTGACTTTGGGATTCAGATTCATTTTAGTGACCAGATTGGTCTAAATGGATTATTTCATGCAGTATTTATTTTGTGAATTGCTTCTTAGGTGTCAGGAACTGTTTTCAATCTCAGGAACAAAACCCAATATAGAAATCTGGATAGTGGGAGAAAAAGGCTTTATTTAGATAGTGCAGGTTCCAATAGCATTAGTTGTTACTTCTCAAGTCTATAAATATTGTCTTTCTTTGTTTTTTTTTTTATTCCTAAACTAAATACAGTACAGTAAGAGGTTAAAGGAAGTAACTGCATGATCAAATGAGTGGACATTTGAAACTTTCTACTCTGCGTAGATATTTTACATATTTGTACTTATTTGCTTCATAAATCTAATGTGAACTAAGATATTTTCTTCTTAACATTCATAAATACTCAGCGCTTACATATAACTGTGAATGTTATAATACATTTTGTTTCCAAATAACTAAAGATTGTATTATATCATTATATAAAATCTGTGTTGTTCTTTGTATACGTATATGAATATTATTAGTGTTTTAACAGACCCTACTATCTTCGGTTCTGTGTACATTTTTGGTCTTTATTGTTTTAGAGTTCTTAGTTACCATTCTGAGACTAAGCTCATGCACTTGAACATGTACTCAGACTTAGATACCAACAGGCAATTTTTTTCATTCATGTAACTTGCATTTTCTAGCTCAATGTTTACTAGCCTATTAGTAACATATAAAGCTTTATTGAGAACACATGAAATTCTTTAAAGAATTACATAGTCTTTATCAGAAAGTTTTATACTTCAACTAGCATGAACATAACAAAGTATATGAATATATATGAATTTTTTGTAGATGCAGATGTAGACAAACAGATAGACAGTGACCTAGATATATAGATAGATACATAGATACACAGACATATAGACGGATACATAGATAGAAACATAGACATTTGTCTACTTCATTTCAATGCCGCAGCCCAGGAAATTGTGTTCCACTGGGGTTTATCTATTGTGAAATCCAGGATAGCTAGCTGCCTCACATATGCAGTAGCATAACTCTCTTGTTACATTTTTTCAAACATTCCTTATTGTGAACTTCTATTGTATAATTAAATATAAGCACCCTAGTCAGACCCTGACACACCTTCCTGACACACATGTGACTATATAATAAGTCTGTTGAAAGGGTACCTATTAGAAAAAAAAGCATCTCCATAGAGCATCCTCATCAACTAAGTCTGTGGATATAAGTAGGCACTTAGTAAGGGTTGTGTAAATGAATGTTCAGATGAAGGAATTAATGATTGGAAAAGCTTGGTAATGGAAGTTTACTACAACTATGAATAATGTTATGTATGCATTGTTTAATCATCACAGTACACATAATTGGAGAAATTCTTCCCTGTTAGATATTTGTATTTTCCATTTTGGGCTACTGTATTAATGCTGAAATGAACACTTTGCTCTCATATTTTTGCGCTTGTATGATTTTATTATGGCATGGAAAGAACTTGCAGTTCTGTAGCAAAGCAATGTCCTTTGGATGTTTAATTGTTGACTCAGTGGCTAGCATTTTTTAATTTGTTTTTGATATTTTTAACAGTATCTTGTCACTCTCTGGCCTTGAACTTAAAATGTAGCCATACTTGACCTTAAACTTCTTGTGTTTCTGTCTCCTTCTCCTAATTGCAAGATTTACAGTGGACCACAGTCATGCCTCATTTACCTAGAGTATGGCACATGTCAGGTACAGGCTCTATTAACAGAACTACCTCTCAACCTTCATTAAATTTTTTGATAGAATTTATATAAATTAAATGAATGTTTATCCCAAAATACAATCTGAAAACTGATCTACAATGTAAATCTTACTTAGCCTTTATAATTACTGTTCAAGGCTCATAACATGCCCATTGCACAGAGATTCATTAGCTATACGTGTTTGTAAGTATCATCAACATAACCTCTTTTGTGACACTGCTTACTTTGCATTTGTATCTGTAAGCTTTTTCCTCTCCCATTGTCTGAGTATGTCTGAGTGGGACTAAAATATTAATAAAATAAAACAGATATTAATAAAAACTATTGGCATATTTCATACTATATTATCATCAGCTAATACTTTAACATACATTAATAACCCAATGTTCTCATCTTAAAAGCAAGTAAAATATATGATAATGAGAAATGTCATTTCATATTTTGAAACTCTGCTAAATATTGTAACATTTGAAACCCAAAACTCATATGATTGGGTCATAATAATAACAATAAAAATCTTGTAATAAGATAGTTTCACTTTACAAAGTCAGAAACAAAAAAAAAAAAATCCTGTGGTAGTATACACCTTTAATCCTAGCACTCAGGAGGCAGAGGTAGACAGAACTCTGTGACTTTGAAGCCAGCTCAGTCTATAGAGTGAGTTCCAGGACAGTCAAGGCTACACAGAGAAAAAAAAGTCTCAAGAAAGGTAACTATTGTCTTTAGAAAAGTATTTTCTTCTAGTCTATTAGGTATAATTTCTTTAAAACCATGTTTTCCATAGACTGTGTTCCTCCCTTCTCAAACAACATGGTTATGCACTTTTCCTTTTCACTTTTTGAGATGTACAGCTATTAACAAGTGAATGTGGTAGAGGTCTCTATATTCTTTTATTGTTACAAAGTAAAGTATAGTGAATTCATTCTTAAAAACGCAGCCTCAGTGAAACTTCTAGAGGTCAAACACTTTAAATTAACTAGGACTTTTCAGCAGCTACATTTCCCAATTTTAAAATAAGTATCTCATGCTTGGGAATTTCTAAAACATATCTCCAGACTTCAGGTTAGTGTCTGTTGATTGATCTAAATAAAAACAGGGCTTTTTATTGTATAGTTGAAAGTTTCCCAATATATGCATTTTCTAAGTATCAGTTTTGTTTTGAACTTGTGATCTGTGTAGTGGAACAACCGTTGCTTATCCTTCCTTGCCTTCTCAACATTTTTTTCTGGGAAAGGAAGCAAAGGGAAAACTAAACAAGCATGCGAAGAAAAAAAAAAAACAGAGATAATTTTTAAATGTTTTGTCATATTAAAAACAAAATATTTTTCCTTTTTAGATTTTGGCTTCAAGAGACAAGCTAGAATCTAATGTTTTAAAATAACCACTATGTTTTAGATGCATAATGACATATGCACAAAAAGCTGGAGAGCTTCATGGGTGTGGATCTTGTTACTGATTTTTAGCTCTGTAAAGAGCTTAGTTTGTAATCAAAATGATGATAAAACACAACTTTTTCTGACTCTTTCCATTTCTGGCATTTCTACTAACATATATTTTTTTCTATGCTTTCCAAACTCGTATCCTCCCACGCCACTTCTGAAACCCTGAGGTTAAGGGGTAACGACATCTACAATTTAGCCATTCCTTTATGTCATACTTGTGTGGCTGAACATTTGTGAGTTACTACGGAGTCTTTGGCTTAAAATGATCTCCCAACACAAGCCAGTGGGAGACATCAGACTTCCTCACCTCTCCCAGATAGGGAGGGAGGAGCAAGAGTCATTTTTACAAGAAAGCTTGACCAACGGAGACCTTCCTATCCAACAAGAACCTTAATGATCACAGAATTTCTTTTTGGTGAATTTCTGTGTTTCTTTTACAGTTTTGATTCCAAATGAGAATATACATTTTTCTGTGTGTGATATGCTGGATAAGATTTGGTAAGATGTTTATTAATCACTTATCATTAAAATGCCTATAAAATAATTAATGTTTTACATTCTGTCATGCCATTATAGTATGAATAATTTGCTGATTATGATGTTTATACCAAATCAGATTGCAATTAAGGAGGTATGTATGTACACTTATATATATGTGTGTGTCTGTTTGCCAAATTGGAGCTCTATGTTGTCAGAAGATTAGCAGCTAGAGAATAAATACTCAAAGAGGAAATAAGTAGAAACATTCAAGATAAAAAGTAATTAAGTAATAAGAAATTAATTCAAGGTTTGAAAATCATGACTTACTACATATCTTGCTTCCGTTTCATTTGTTTGAAAAGTTTTAAGTTTGAAGAAAATCATTGAACAGTAATTTATCACACAAAAAATTATCAATACAGATGGACAATTTTTTTCTTATTTCACATAATAGAAGTCTCAAACTCTCGAATGTTGTACGCAAGAACTGTAATCCTTCTGTTGGCTGTTAATGGTAATAAAGTTTACTAATGTTAGCAATATGACTTTCTCCTTTACAGGAGAACTTCTTGTTCTAGCTTGAGCGAGAATGACTTGTTGGTTACGGCTGAACAAGCCATTCCACTTTCAGTAAATGAAAACAGTAGCAAATTCACTAAGTCGAAATGAATTATAGTCCTCTGGTGGAATTTTGTGAAAGATTATTTTCTTTAGGTTTTAAATGTCTTTTATAAATTCTTGCCTATGCACTCTAAAAAACATTACACATCAAGTAGAAATTAATATTTTGCTTTTATTTTCAGTTGAATATTTGAACCAATTATAGTTCTTGTAAGTGTTTTAGAAAGTAGGCAATAGTGCAAAGTTTATGTTGTAAATTTTATGCATTGGGGTGCTTTTTAAAAAGACATTTTAAGTTTGTGATATGTGGTATCAGCATCTTGACTTGAAATTTAGAGAAATTTGAACTCTATGCCACCAGACATAGTTATGATCTAATATCATAGTTCATAGTTATTTTGATATCATAGTTTGCACACTTTGGTGTAGACTTCCAGAGATTATCGTTTTGATTAGAATTAGCCAGTTCCCTGTGTTTTCAACAGGGAAAATGAAATTATACTTCTTAAGTATTTTTTGTTTCTGTCAAAAGTTTAGTTCATTTGTGATTAAAATAGAATAATAAGACTTTTAGATATTAACATACAGAGAATATAACAATTAAAGACTTTCATAATTCAAAAGATTTTTTAAACACATATAGACTCAAGTTTCTTGTATTTAAAAAATATCTCCACTCAATTAGGAGATTTTTCTGGATTTTCAATTCTTTCATTCTGCTTGTACACAGTTTTTCTTTCTTCACGGGAGATTCTGCTCTATTCTGTCTATAGTTGGTCTCTCCTGTCAACACTGAATATTATTGATGAGATTTTCTTTACACAAAAGGAAAATGAGCAAAACATTTAGAAAGTATTTATAGATTACAAGGCAAGCAGAAAGGTAGCTAAACGATTGAATAAAGGTATTTATCTACATGTACATTCAAATTATATGTACATATATTCTTACTGTCGCTGCTAACTGCTAAATTTGCAGTTTTTGTTGTTTCTGTTATTCTTGTAGTAAGAATAGGAAAATATTTCTGTAAGGGCCAGATAATAAGTAGGTGAAGTTTGTGGATCATAGAGTCAATGTGTCCTTTCAGCTCTGCTATCTGACTTTGAATGCAGCTTTAGACTCAATGAAAATAGACCAGGGTGGCTCTGTTCACAAATCTTTATTTAATCTATTGGATTAGTTATAATTTTTAAATATCACAAAATATGGCCACTTTTTCTTTTTTATTCATTTAAAATTATGAAAGTTGAGGGTGGAAAGATGGCTCAGAGGTTAAGAGCACTGGCTGGTCTTCCCGAGGAACTGAGTTCAAATCCCAGCATCCACATGGCAACTCACGATTTGTGACTCCTGTTCCAGGGAATCTAACACCATCACACAGACATACATGCAGGTAAAACATCAATGAACATAAAAATGAATAAATACGTTACTTTAAAAATATGAAGCTATTCTTAGATTGCTGACCAGATTTATCTTTCCTGACATAGTTTGTGAATTCCTATGTTTTAGTCCTGTGGGAGACAAGTTGAAAACAGATTAATTCAGCTCTCTTTTCCCGTGTCATAGCTGAGAAAACTGAAACAGAGATATAGAGTCATTTTTTTTTCTAAAATTATAGACCTTGTACTCTTCTGTATAGTTTAAATAGTAATTTGGTTAAAATTCATTTTTTTAATTTAAGTCTTTTCAAATTGCATGTATGAGTGCTATATTTAAATTTGTTCACACCTTCTCTCCTTGTATATCCCTCCATTTGTAGCTACCAGCTCACACACTGAGCACTGCAGTTGTGCATGGGAATACAGCACCCATCTCATTCTTGCACTCCCAAGAAGCGCTGTGTAAATTTTAATTGGAATATTATGACAAAAACCCAGAGGCCACAATCTTTCCATGAGATAATTGAATCTTAATAATGATCCAGGGAAACCTTTAGCGTTCCCCTTCAGGATGAGTAGAAATGTCTTCAAACATAACTTCAGAAAGAGTTCCCTTTATAATGTAATTAGCCTCTCTCTGTCCAAGTACAGAACAGTTCAATCATACAGCCTCCCCCTGGAAACATTATAACTCTACACTCAGTTGTGCTATTGCTACAATGTGTAACTAACTGACAACCAAATATTATGAAATTGTTTAAACACTATGAATTTATTTTCATATATGCAATACAAATGTATTTATTTGCACATATATATATACACATATATATGCATATATGTCTTTCTTTCCTATTTGGGACAATTTATAGATGGGTATTGTATCTGTAGCACTTTCACCTCTCTCTCTGCTCCAATTCCTCCCATGGTCCCTTATGTGTAACCTTGAGACATTTGATCTTGTACTTCACTTTTTTTACTTAAACATTGAAGGGATAAATGCTAAATAAAGACAAGGCAGGGCTTACATGCAGTGATTGCCAAGAAATCAAGAGTCATGGCTAACACTGTAGTTAGGATAAAAGTCCATTTTCTTGTCTTTTTTTTTTTAAAGATTTATTTATTTATTATGTATACAACATTCCTTCCATGTATGCTTGCATGCCAGAAGAGGGCACCAGATCTCATTTTAGATGGCTGTGAGCCACCATGTAGTTGCTGGGAATTGAACTCAGGACCTCTGGAAGAGCAGTCAGTGCTCTTAACCTCTGAGCCATCTCTCCAGCCCCTCCTCCCCCCCACACATTTTATTTTTCTTAACTGAAAAACAGAAAGGATTTCCTTTTTCTTGCAGACCGTTTAGAATAGAAGTAGAATTTGAGGGAAGGATCAGAGGTATTTCTAGGATGTGTGCATTGTTCAGTGATTTTTCTGCTACACAGTTATGGGCCTCCTGAGTTCTCAGCTTATTCAACCCTGAAAGTCAGAAGGTCGTTGCCAAGTGAGAATGAATTTGAAGTCAAAGATTGTAGTAGCAGATGAGAGAGCACTTCTGTCTCCTTCTTCCATTTAATGGGGAAAAAAACCTATCCAGTTAAGTGAAAGAAACGAGAAAAAAAATTGTCTCAAGGAAGATGAAAGTGGAATGATGGTTACATGAAGCATTGAGGGATAAGGGGTGAAGGTGGAGGGGGTACAGCAGGGTTGGAAGAGTGAACTGTCTGATCTGTTAAATAGTAGGTGAACGTTACCCAACAAAAATGTACTGTGTGGTACAAGACAACAAGAGGATCTTGATGCTTATCACCATAACTATGTGGTAAATGAGAGGTTGTGTATATGAATTGCCCTGATTTGATCTTTACACAATATAGATGTATTGAACTGTTACAATCTATCACTTCTTTTCCTTTATTTTAGGTGTTATTTATCTTAGGTGTTGAGTTTCATATGCTTGACTTTGTGACGTGTAACACAAAAAGCATTTTAAGCAGGACTCAGTATCTGCAGTATGACTATCATTAATTTGTCTTTTTCATAAATTTCCCCTTCCTCCTTACAGCACTAAGTCATAACTTAGAATCGCATTGTACATGTAGGAGCTTTGGCAAAATCAATCCAGTATACATTTGGACCATGATATATTTCCATGTTCAATCAAATCTTCTCTATTTTTATGTAAAATACCTTTCCTCTTCAGTATTTATTTTATGTGAGTATTTACTATGTGAGTATATATTTCTATTTCTTATCTTCATTCCAGTCTTTTGTTATTTTATTTTTTGTCATCGTCTCCTCTTCCTCTAATTCTTCCTCTGTACCTTTCCTTTTCTATTCTGCTTTCTTCTATTTTGAAAAGAACCAGTGAACTTTCGTTAGCAGCACCCTTTTTAAACTAGCTTAGAATAATTTATGAGCACCCACTCCCTTAAAGTTCTGTATCAAATGCCACTGAATCTAAGTAATTTAAAAATTTATCACTAGATGCATTCCTTTTCCCTTGAGCACCCAAGAGACTAAAGGCACTTAGTGTGTAACTCACTCCTAAAAGTCAGCTTGAGGCACAAGTTCTTCCATGAGGTCCAATCGTAGGCCAAGACCAGGTGGGTATTCAGATTGTCTTACAATAGACTTAAAGAGCTTTCATGATTAGCTAATCAAAATGAATAAAAAAACCCAAAGTAACAAACAACAACCCCACTACCTCCAAAAAATTCCAAAGCCATACTAACAAAAAATCAGTTAGAATAGGGAAAAACTTCCAAGAGAAAAATAAGTAAAATTGGAAAATATAAATGTAATTATGGAAATATTAATTGAAATTTCCACTTGCTTGCTTTTGGATATTTTAAAAATCATAGTTCATAATCTATTACTTATGTAATCCTAACCATTTATTTCCTATACCAATTATTCTTAATGTAGTGACTTTTTTCAGTTTCTATTCCTAGATTTTTAAGCTAGAAGTGAAAGTCACAGTTTTACAGTTGTTAAGAACAATTCACTCTGTGGCAGTAGATGTCTTTATGCTTTCTTACTTTTAATGGGATAATCACTGCTAGGATTTTATCATTTTAATAAGCCACATTTCTATTTGAAGTATGTTATGAAAAGCATGGTACTATCAACTTGGATATACTTTTATGAGGACACGTTTTCAGTTGACAGTGTTAACATCTAGATATGAACTGTCAGGGTCCAATAAGGTGCATATTTTCACTATAAGAATTTTATCAACCTGTTTTCTAAATTATTGTATCATTTTTATACTTCCTTCTACAGTCTAAATAGCTTTATATTCTCAATTATATTTCCCTGGCCACTAGTCTTTATCATTTACCATTTTAGTGTGTGTGTATGGCTTATTTTTTAATTTCCATATTTTGGATGGCTAATGATGTATCTTTTCTTGGGATACTTTGCTGTTATATTGAATTTTTTTGCCAAGTTGAAAAAGACTGTTATTTTGTCTTTTTATATGCATAGTCCACACATACTCTTACATTTATATATAGTTTTTAGACACATGCTTTTCAGGTATACATATACTGAATATTAATATTCTTGGTAATGCAACTTAGGAAACAATCCTGTTTCATTAGTTAAAATAAATTTTTCTCTTTTTCTTTGAACATGTGTTTGTAGCTATCCATCTGTTGAGTTTATCAATGGGTATGTAAGTGAAGGAAATGTCTGCCTCTGTCCAGACATCGTTTAGTAGGGAGTGGTAGGATCCTCTAACCCATGCTTGCTTGCTGATGTGTGAGTTTAGAGCAGGCTCTTTGGAGGCTGAGTCCTCTGTGGTCACAGCATGGTTACCTTGGGTGGCTTGCCCTGAAAACAGTATTTCATAACCCTTCTCACTATCCTCTTGACTTATATTCTACCCATATGCTTTTTCTTATTGCTTCCTGCATATTAAAGGATGAGGTAAATGATCTATTTATGGCTAAGCACTCGACCATCACTTATTCTAAGTGCTGTGAGCTGTACTTCTGATTGAGTTTTGGAGTAGCATTAGCTTTTAGGTATAAATATAAATAGGTGGTTTTGGAAACCACCCTGTCAATTTTTGCAAACAACTGTGGTAAGATCTCGTCTAGGGCCCAAGGATTGGGCCTGTGGATTTTGGACTGTGTTCATATTTTAGGCATGAATTCCTTCTTGTGAAATTGTCCTCCAATCCAGTTAGAGAGAACAGTCTATTACTCCTATAACAGTCAAGCTATGATTGCACCAAGTGAATATATTTTTCCTGGTGGATTAGTTTTGTTGTTCAGAGGGTTTACAGTGGGGTAAAGAATGTCAATGGTTCCTTTTCTTCTCAAGCAACTGTACAGCACTGCCTGTCACTATGAAACTGAGCCAGCAGGGAGGAAATGTACAGAGAACTAACTTAATTTCTCCCTCTCTTGCATCCACTGAAATTTGGGAGCGTTACCTAGTCTTACATGCGAATTCCCTCTCCCCTCTGAAACTCTCTCTCTCTCTCTCTCTCTCTCTCTCTCTCTCTCTCTCTCTCTCTCTCTCTCTCCTTTCTCTCTCTCTCTCCCAATTATTAAGGTACTTTTTCTCCCAGATTTTAAGGTAATTTCAATTTTTGGAGTTAAAAAAATTCAATTGTGGTACCTTCAATTGAGGACTAATTTTCTATGCTTCTCATTTACATTTTTATGAGTAAAAAAATTGGATGGATAAGAGTACAAGAATGACTTGTGATGTTAACTTTCTATGAAATTTTGCCTTATAATAGTCAAAGTTAAATTAATATCTGCTTTCACAATCACTCTCAGTATTTTAAATAAGTTTCTATGAATTATGTCTCTATGAATCTAACATTTTACTGAAGAGTGATAACATCAGGCCTGGGGAGACAAAGGCTAATGATCCTTAATTTGAAAGCATTAGGATCTGTGTTAGAATCTCCTGTCATGGATTAGGTTGGTATAAGTAACCAGGCTGGCACAAGAGTAACCGGAATTCTTTAATGGTTAAAGAGGGGAAACTTACACTGTAAGAATGGGAGTTCCGAAATCCTATAGGTCCTGTGGGCACCGCAAAGAGAACCCACACATGCATCCCCAGGTTTTTCTACCTGAGCTCTAGGTGGCCACACCCTAACTAGATGTGATTGGTTGAAACTATCAGTTGATAGTTTCCCTATCATCTCCCCCCTTTGTCTAAAAAAGAAAGATCCAAACCCAATACAACTATATACAATAGGAACAGATACTAAATATAAAATTACAAACAGTAAACAATATTGAGCAAGGAACACATGACAAAAGTTTTACTAAACATACTATTTCAAGGAGTCTAAATAATGTATTGAAATTAAGTTTGGCTAAATCATGAGGAAGGTAACTACAATTATCTAATCTTTAATTTAAGTCCATCAAAGATCTAAGAAGGGAAGCAGTATTACTTGAGTAAACAGGAAGTGTAATTGAGAAACTTTCAAATTGCACAACAAATGACAGAGACAACTGACTACCTGGCCAATCACCCAAAGTCTCATTTGCAATGTTGAAGCAACTAACTTTGGTTAAGGCCTAACGTAACTGACATACCATTTTCAAAGGCAAGAAACTTTTCAAAACTATCTTACTCTGTCTTGGCAGGATATGACAGTCCTGTTTTATCCATTCATGGATACTTTTTTTTATCTCTGTCAGTGGTTGAGGTATGGGCATTTCTTTGCCCAAAGGCTAGCTCTGCCAAGAAGAAAGGTTCCAGTTCGAGTGTCTTTGGTGCTTAACATTCTCTTGGGAATGGACTGGTGTTGTCAGGATTGATTGTGTCTTATTACCACTGAACTCTAAATTAGATTAAAGGCCATTTCCTACAGCTCTTTGAAGAGGTTGAAGACTATCTATCTATACTGAATATAATCTCTATGTATCTGAAGAACCTGATAAACCTAAATATAAATATAACAAACATAGATGACTATTGATCTATAATTCTCAATTCCTATCTCACTTAAAGACAAAGACAATAAACAACTGTGCAATAAATAAGAACAATGACCTTCAAATGTAAACAATGTATAAGTATCTTGATCAGAGGTAGTAGTGTACACTGCAATATGGTAAATTTATATGTCAATACATAAACAATGTTTCAAACAGAGGTAGAAGCATACATGCATAGAATATTCAATATAATTTAACTATGTATCAAAATACAAGAATTCATACCAATATAATTGTCTAAAAACAGTAAGTCACAAATACCAATCTATTATCCCATCATCCAATTATCCCTCCTTTTCTTTTCAAGAAGATCCCTGAGCCTATAAAATTTGTCCCCCATCCCTCAACCATATACCAATTATAACCAACCCCTAAATGATGTCTCTAAACCTGAGGGCAAACTTTGCTGGAAGAGGGGACGTTGTCCTCTAAAATTGCATCCAGCTGTTATGGGGGCGACATTCTTCTTGGGGGATCCTGTGAAAGTAAATGATGGTTAATTTTCAAGATTAATATTTGGTCTGGTAAAATTGCAAATAGTCTCTGAGAATTTCGTGGAGGTCTGGCCAGAACGTTGTAAAAGATGTGCACCATTTCAGCTAACCAAGTTGGAACCGTCTTGTGCAGCTGATACCCAAAAACAGGTCTTGTAGTAGCGCTATCAGCATCATGACGTCATATTAACCAGGTGGAGTTGTTGTTGTGGGGCCCTATCTTCTTTCTGGAAACTTCAAAGATTACTGCAGGGCACCAAGTGACGCGAATTAGGTAGGTATGATAAGTAACCAGGCTAGCTCAAGAGTAACCGGAATTCTTTAATGGTTAAAGAGAGGGGAAACTTACACTGTAAGAATGGGAGTTCCACTCTAGAGTCAAGTCTCTTGCCAACCCTAAAATGGCTCCCTTAATTAAGATATATACTTCCCTGCTCCCATATCCATCCTTCCATTATCCCAACCATCCCATCCTCCCAAGCTCTCCCCATCCTCCCCTTCTCACTTGTCTTTCCCCATCTCCCCTTTCCCCATCCCACCCCACCCCCCAGTTCCCAATTTTTGCCCAGCAATCTTGTCTACTTCCATTATCCAGGAGGATAACTATATGTTTTTCTTTGGGTTCACCTTCTTATTTAGCTTCTCTAGGATCGCAAATTATAGGCTCAATGTCCTTTATTTATGGCTAAAAATCAATTATGAGTGAATACATCCCATGTTCATCTTTTTGGGTCTGGGTTACCTCCCTCAGGATGGTGTTTTCTATTTCCATCCATTTGCATGCAAAATTCAAGAAGTCATTGTTTTTTACCATTGAGTAGTACTCTAATATGTATATATTCCACACTTTCTTCATCCATGGACAAGGGCACTGAGTTTTGATCCTACTGCATGTACTGGCTTTGTGGGAGCCTAGCATGTTTGGATGCTCACCTTCCTAGACCTGGATGGGGGTGGGGGGGACCTTGGACTGCCCACAGGGCAGGGAACCCAGACTGCTCTTCAGACTGGAGAGGAAGGGGGAGGGGAATGAGGCGTGGGGAGTGGGGGGAGAGGGAGGGAAAAGGGAGGCTGGGAGGAGGCGGAAATTTTTAATAAAAAATAATACAAAAAAAAAAAAAAAAAAGAATGGGAGTTCCAAAATCCAATAGGTCTGGCAGGCACCGCGAAAGCGCACCTGCATCCCTAGGTTTTTCTATCTGGGCTCTAGGTGGCTACACCCTAACTAGGTGTGATTGGTTGAAACTATCAGTTGATAGTTTCCTCATCAATCCCCAGTGCCCATGAAAACAGGTGGGAATATCTGTGAGTGTCTATAGCACCAGCATGAAGAGCCAGAGACAAGTGGACCTTTGGAGTTCCCCTTTACTGTTAATTTAGTGAAAATGGCTAGCTTGTGGGTTTGTGAGCTATCCTGTCACAAGACAGTCACATTGAGGGTGGAAAAGAAAGGTTTCCGGTGCTTTGCAATGGTCTTCTCATAAATGCACACAGGGGTCTGTGCCAATACATTTATGTGCCCGCACCATGTGTACATACACACATGGTATCAATGAGTGTAACAATCACTCGTGAGTAGTAACTTTCAGAATAAGGCCTAAGATTGTTAGTGCCCAATTATTCCCATTTAAAGTCTTCTCATTCTCTTTAATTCTATCCGTCTAATGAATTGTTTTAACAGGAAAGATTGATCTCATCACTATTCTCTTTGTAACCTCAGTTTTCTCTCTTGATATTTTAGGATATTTAAATTTGCCATCGAAAGGCAATGGAAGGTATAAAAATCTTGGTGAGTCTGATTGAGTGATTTTTCTCTACATTTTGGGGAGTTTGTTGAGTTTGCAAACCATGCCTTACAATTATGTTCTTAGTTAATGAAACAGGCTTTCTCTCTTCTCCCACCAAGTAACTCTCCTCAAGGAAGTAGCATGTTTAAATTTGTTTAAATTTCTCTGCATCTTTTGTCTTCATTCTCATCATAATTTTAACACCTCCTCTATTATGTGTTCCTGAAGAAAGAAATTTCCATATCTTATATGATTTTATAATTTGAATGTTTATTACACAATTGTGTTTTTCCTTAATTGGAGTTTTAATTGTCCTTTTCTTTAACTGATCCTTTTTTTATAACTTCTAAAATTTGCCTCAATAGCTTCTTTCCCTTGCTTTTGAAATGACATTGTTTTCTTCTATTCTGAATAAGAATGCTTTAAAAATTAGCAATTAATGCTCTACCTGGTAATAGATGCTATATTTTTCTGATGACTATTTAGATGTAGGTCTTTCCCCATTATTTAAATAAAAGTTTTCTTACTAGTTAATTTCCCATTACTCCTTCTAGGACGAGGCAAAGTCTATCAGGGTTTGTAACCAAGCAGATCTTTGGATTATCAGATTATATTTCGCACTTGTCCAAACTCGGTAATAAATGTGGCGGATATGTATAACTCACACAGTTTGTTCAGCACAGCAAGTTCATAGTCACCATGGAACTAAATGTTCCTCGTTATGTCTTCCTTTATCTCTGGCACTGTGTATGCAGGATCAAAGGTCTTCTCATTACATATCCATTGTTAAACAGGGAAAGTTGTGCAAGTGTTATAGCTTCTTGACTGGCTTCTTTCCTCCAAATTACTTTGACAATAATGCATTTGTATGCTCTAAATTAGAATTACTATAAGTATTGTATCTTATGTGCAATATTAAAATAGTATTTTTGTTCTTTTCTTCCTGTGCTCAATTTCTAAATTTTGAATTGCTGAGATGAAGTTTACTAATGCCTTTTAAGTATTTGACAAGTACTAAAAAATTTACTTCCTAAATAGAATTACCAGATTAATGTTCTAGATGTAGTACAAATTTATGCCATCATTAAAATATTTTATACTTATGTTTATTCAATAATTCACAATTCTGGAAAGCTATGAAAAGTTAAATATAAAGCAGCCATTATATCACTGCCTTACAATTATTACTGCTATTGAACATTTCAGTTATTTCATTTTCTGGCTTATTTCTTTCTAGGATGAGCAGATGAGTAGATGAATAGACAGATGATGTACAGATGATTATAGAAAGATAGATGATAATAGGTAGATAAAAATTTTTACTCTTTGTGCCACTGTGCAAAAGCCTGTGACTGATAACTTTAGAATTAATGCAATTGTTTACTTTATTAATTTAAATCTTATCAAATAAATAATTTTAATGCTAAAAAACTCCAAAACAACATTTTATCATTGCATTCTCTCATCGTTCACTTATATGTATTTTGTATATATACACACCTACATTTTGTTGGGATGATTCTCTTCTCTTTCTCTGTCCTCTCTTCCTCTCCACTTTCTCTTCTTCTCAGGCTCTTGCTATGTCACCACGGCTAACCATGTCCTGAAGGTACTTCTACCTCATGTTCCCAAGTGCTGGCATTATATGCCTTGGAAAGAATTTTTCACTACTTTAAGTTTAAAAGCAAAATGGTAGACTTTATTTTTATTTGTGTTAATATTGGTACTGGCGAGCTTAAGTTTTTTCTCATTAATAAGTACCCTTCTGTAAAGCTTTTGGGAGGATTCACAAGCAGTTTATCTGTCTTCACTGCTGATGTTTCCAGTGATTAGTAAAAGGAATGATTTCAGCCTGACACTTTCTATTTTATTTGAAAAGAGTGTTTGTCATTTTTAACCTATCACATTTGTTCATATTTGTTTGTTTGTTGTTAACCTATCTCAGGGAGGCTTTTTGTCTGATCCAATGTGAGTTTTAGCATTGTAGCTGCTCAGTAGATCACATTAAAGTGTCAATAAAATAGAATTCTGTTCATTTGTACAATATTGCACCAATAAAACTGCAATGTTAACCTAATACTCACCCTGACTTTTCTTTCTTTACAGAGACTAATAAAAAATGTCTTGAATTCTCAAAATTAAATGCAATGTATTCCCTAAAAGATTTGTTTACCTCCAATCTAAAGATAAGTCTGATGATGTATACAAGATACAATTCAACCTGTGCAGAACCATTGTTTGGATCTAATAACTCGCTTAATGCCCGTTTCAACTTGTCAAAGAAAACGGTCTGGATTATTCATGGATACAGACCACTGGGATCCACCCCAGTTTGGCTTCCGATGTTTACTGAGGCATTTTTGAAACAGGAAGATGTGAATCTCATTGTCGTAGACTGGAACCATGGTGCTGCAACTTTCCTTTACAGAAGAGCTGTTAAAAACACCAGGAAGGTGGCTGCGAGTTTGAGTGTGGCCATTCAAAATCTTTTGGTAAGTATAAAAAATTTTAAAATATACATGCTACGCAATATATGGGTTGCTATGTGACATCACAAAATTAAAACTTTTTCCATAAACATTTGAGACTTTATAATAGACATATTGATTTTTGTGGCCATATTTTGTCTACTCTAAATAATTTTATATTTTAATTTTACATTTTTAATGTAAAAACCATTTTATTTTAAACAATTAAAAATTTAAGGCTCTTTAAAACCTTATCTATCCTGAATTCAGTATAAATTAGTGATCTTATATGGGAAGTAGACATTACTGTAATCTCATTACATTTTTTAGTCATCATTGCTAAGAGCATTATTATTTTGAATTTCCAATTTTAAAAATATTGTGACCCAAGAGAGAAGTGGAGAAAATAATTGACAAGAAGATTGACGTGTATAAAACTGAATAATTGACTTTTTCCTGAATTATAACTGTCTCTAACTGATAAACAGGGACTTCATAATGTAGAAAGTGCAAGTTAGGAAGAGAATTTAAGGAAAAGCCATGGTCTTTTGCTTACAGAGGATTTATAGGAGCTGGGAGGAAAGTAGCCTTAGTTTTGTGGTTTGGAGAAATACCCGTTCAGCTTTGCGGACATTGCTTTGAGGAATTTGAAGAACAAAATTGCTTTGTGCTGGCCAAGTCCCCCTTTAGCTCTCCAAGAGTAGTGAAAGTTCAACATCATTTTATGAACCTTCAGACATCACTGTATAGTGTGGACCATCACCAACTCCAATTAGCTCCCTGGGAGTCTGCTGGAAGATACACACGCTCAGTGAACTCACAAAGCTAACTACCTGAGGCAGACAGATAGATGTTCACACATTGACTTTAGATTGTTTATCTGTTCTATGTAACCTGTAATCCTGGAACCCACCTTAAATCCAAGCACTCATTTTAGCATTTCAAAAGTAAGAGTGGCTTTTATACTTTTACCAATTCTATTAGGGGTCATTGATATACCCTGAAAGAAAAAAACAGAAGAATACTAGAATATATTTTGCAATCAAACTGATTCAGGCTCATATCTTTCCATTTGAGACACTATAAAAAAAAAAAAACACAGTAAACTGGCTCTGCAGACATACCTGCAGACTAAGAGACCTAAGAGCAAGGGATTGGTGGATTCTCGGCTGGTAAGGCTCACTTCTTGGTTCGTAGTTGGTGTCTTTTCACAGTGTTTTTACGCTTTGGGAGACTCAAATAAACTTCTTTGAATGTCCTTTATCAGGATATTAGCCTCATTCTTGAGTGTCCATACTTTATAATATCACTTTTTCTAGTCTCTGCTCGATACACATAACATTAAAGGTTAGGATTTTAGCATATTAATTTTCAGAGGCACAGAAATCCAGACATCACTGACTTAAAATACATCTTCATATGTCGCTTTGTACATGTCTTTGACTTCTGAACCTTTTTCCTTAGTAAATGGATGTTCATGAATGTTGTTTAGTTAGTGTTTGATAGGTGACGGGAAGAGTTTTAAGTAACAAAATAGATATGAATAACTCAAATGGCAAGCTGAAATATTAAATAAAAACTTACAAAACACATGTTGAGGTACTTACCACAGAATAAACATTCGGTCATGCCTATTATTACTACTTGATCATTAAATGCCTTGATAATTAAGTATTAAATATCTCACTATACATTATGGATATTTAAAACTTAAATTCACAACTGAAGTTGAATGGTGTTCCTGGAAACAAAAAGAGAGAAATCAGACATTTCAGGATGCAAGCTGAACAAAGTTATCATCTTTTCAAGGTTGTAAGCCCCTTACTTATATCCCAGAAATGCATGAAGTCAGAATGAACTTCAGAGTGTCAGTATATTAGGAATTATTTGTGATTTGCCAAAATTAAAATCATTGCCTTGTATTTTTCAATTGCAGAACCATGGAGCATCTCTTGACAATTTTCATTTTGTAGGTATGAGCTTGGGGGCTCATATTAGTGGTTTTGTAGGAAAACTATTTCACGGTCAACTTGGAAGAATCACAGGTAAAAATTTTTTTTTTTCCTTTTTGTAAAATTATCATTTAAGCACATTTTCCTCCTAGAGTTTATTCTTTTTAAAACCTGAAGACACTGCTGTTGACGGAGGCTGCTTGTTCGTTCCTGGCCAACCAAACCTGAAATAATCACGAAGAAACTATATTAATTAAAACACTACTTGGCCTATTAACTTATGCTTCTTACTAACTAATTCTTACATCTTCAATTAACTTATTACTGGTAAAGTTCTGGGGCATCTCTCTTCTTTGGCAGCTATACAGCACCTCCTCAACTATGCCTACTCCCTCTCTCTACATCTTTGTTCAGATTTTCTGACTGGCTTTAATCTGTTATGCCATTGACTGAAAGCAGCTTCTTTATTAACCAATGGCAATGAAACCTATTCACAGCACACAGAAGGGAATCCCATATCACACGGCTACAAAATATATTCAAATATTACCTTTTATTGGATTGTTAATTCTTCTTTAGTGGTTATGGTAAACATGAAAAGCAAGTATTATATTTTTATAGCTTTATCTATATGTCAAAAGCTACATGGGAAAAATTGATCCATCAAAACAATCATTTATTTATTAGCTAAAAATATTAGCTCTTATAGTTCACTTTTATACACGCTGTTGGATTTTAATTCTTTTAAACATTCACTGGAGTACTAGACAAATCAGCAGTTGCTATTCAAATTTGAAACATTCTCATGTTCACTCAGGCAACAATGACATGATGTTTACAGAGATTTCCATCATTTGTCTACATCAGGTTTATTAAGCAATTATCCATATGCATATCACTGAATTATTATAATCCCAATTATTAATGAAGGATAACATTGTCTTAATAAAATTTCATAAAAGAAAGGAGAGGTAGAATTACTCATATTGATGCACATGCTTACTTGCCTATTCCTCTGCCATCACACTATTGCAAAATTCTGAAAGACCAAAAATATAGGCTTCTCACATAAGAAAAATGTAGAGAAAGAGAGGGTGGGGTATTATGTCAGTTAGGCTAAATAAAATAGGACAATAGAAGAGTGTGAAGTGAACAATAGTTAAAATAATATTAATTTATATATTAATGTGGGTAAAAGAATAACTTAAAAGAGTAAGGTTTTTTTCCCCTTCTGCTCCATGGGTCTGGAAAACTAGATGTCTCGTTCTCCAGTGGATTTTATTCTATTTCCACCCCTTTGCTACCAGAAAGTCATGATCTGTGAATTTTAGTTTAGAATTAATCCTATAGAATAATATCCATATTTCATAGAATTTATAACATTTTTACTTAAGAATGTATAGGAAACTCTTAGGAGAGATGACTACTAAGAAAATAGCAAATTTGTTCCATCCACTAACCTGAGTAGTATTGATATCTAAAATGTATTTTAGACCTATAGGCAGTCACAGGATGAAGCCAGTAAGGCAAATAATTCAAAAGAGGTCTGAATGGTATTCATTAGCTCTTTTCCTCAATTAGGAGGGATATCTGTTACTATTAAATACAAAGTTTCATAAATTACTCTATCTGCTTCTTAGATAAAAGTGCTAAAAATAGCTTAACAATATTCTGTTGAGACATTTCTCCTGTTTTTAGAATAGCTATAAAGGTTGCCAATAAATATTTAAATAATGAAGGCACTTGTCATTTGTCAAATTTAATATCTTTATATAGGCCTATTAGACATGTTTAAACTAAAACTGAAGATATTTGTATTTATAATCGACAATACAACAAGTATAAAATATAACAAAGTACTAAAACATTATTAGACTGATACTTCCTATTTTTTATTTCAGGTCTTGACCCAGCTGGACCAAATTTTTCTAGAAAACCATCAGATAGCAGATTAGATTACACTGATGCAAAGTTTGTGGATGTCATCCATACTGATTCCAATGGTATAATAATAAGTATCTATTAGTTTTGTGTTTAAAAGCAAAGTATGGAATATAGATTCCTGATGAAGATGTTGTAAGAAGCACTATGGATAAAATGTTTGGGGTTTAATGAGTTTTGGGTTTTGTTGTTGTTTGTTTGCCTGTGTTTTTGCAATGGTTTCTGGTATTGTTTGCCTTGTGTTTATTTATTATTACTATTTTTTTCTTATTTTCTTTTTAAAAACAACCTTTTTTATTTTACATACCAATCCCAGTTTTTTCTCCTTCCCTTCCTCTTGCTCTTTCCACCTTTCCCCTCCCCCAAACCCCAGCCCCACTCCTCAGAGAGTTTGAGGCCTCCCAATGGGGTTTAAAAAGTCTCTCTAATCACTAGGGGCAGGAACGAGACCCCCCTCCCCCGTATCTGAGCTGAGCAAGGTATCTCTCCACGGTTTCCATAAAGCCAGTTTATTACTAGGGATAAATACTGGTTGCATGGCTGGTGGTCCCACAAACTGCCTAAACCTCACAACTGTCATCCACATTTGAAGGGCCTAGCTAGGTCCTATGCAGGTTTCCCAGCTGTCAGTCCAGAGTTAGTGAACTCCCACTAGCAAGGATCAGTTGTTTCTGTGGGATTCCCCATTATGATCTTGACCATTTTGCTCATATCATAGCTCCTCCTTTTTGTATGACTGGACTCTAGGAGCTTGGTCCAGTGCTTGTATCGGCGTAAATGAAGGCACACAGAAATTGTAATAATATATACAGCTTTAATTGGGAAATAGACTTACAGTACCAGAGGTTCCAGTGGAGAACAGGAAAGCAGAAGGGGCGGCGGGGAGTGCACCCACAATCTTTATAAGTAAAAAATATCCTCAGGGGACCCCGCCCTACCATAAAGGTGGTTGGCTGGGTCTCCCCTACAAGTACTTAGCTGTAGATCTCTGCATCTGCTTCTATCAGTTACTAGGTGATTGTTCTATGATGACAATTAAGATAGTCATCTATCTTTCGACTGGGAAAGGCAGTTAAAGTACTATCTCTACTATTGCTTAGATTTTTGGCTGGGGTCATCCTGTGGATTCGTGGAAATTTCCCTAGTGCCAGGTTTCTTGCTAATCCCATAATATCTCCCTCTATCAAGATATCTGTTTCCTTGCTCTCCCTCTCTGTTCTTCCCCCAACCAGACCTTCAGGATCCCTCATGGTCTCCTCCCCACTCCCCATATCCCCTCTACACTCTCCTTCGACCTTTCACCATTCCTTTTCCAAGCTCACAATTTACTAAGGAGATGTATTCTGTTCCCCCTCTACAGGCGTATCCATGTGTGTCTCTTTTAGAATTCTCCTTATTTACTGGCTTCTCTGGGGGTTTGGACCATAGACTGGTGTAGGAGGAGGGGTCTCTTGTTGCTTCCTGTCTGCTCAGCCCTGAAATAATCACATAGAAACTGTAGCAATTAAATAACTACTTGGCCCATTAGCTCTAGCTTCTTATTGGCTAACTCTTACATATTAATTTAACCCATTTCTATCAATCTGTGTATTGCTATGTGGCTGTGGCTTACTGGCTAAATTTCCAGTAGGGATACATGGCTTCTGTCTGAATCTGTCTACTTTTTACCAGCATTCAATACAGTTTATCCTGCCTATCTATGTTCTGCCCTGCTATAGATCCAAAACAGTTTCTTTATTCATTAATGGTAATCACACCATACAGAGGGAAGTCCCACATCAGACTGATTATCCTTTGCTTTGTGTCTAATATCCACTTATGGGTGACTACATACCATGTTTGTCTTTCTGGGTCTGAGTTACCTCACTCAAGATTTTTTTTTTAGTTCCATCTATTTGCCTGCAAATTTTAAAATGTCATTGTGTTTTTACCACTAAGTAAGACTCCTTTGTGTAAATATACCTCATAGTCTTCATACATTCTTTGGTTGAAGTGCATTGAGGTTCTGGCTATTATGAGTAATGCTACTATGAACATAGTTGAGCAATTGTCCTTGTGGTATGACTGTGAATCCTTTGGGCTGGAAATATGGCTCAACCATTAAAGGGCAGGCTCACAACCAAAAATTATGTGTTTATGTTTTAAGAATTGTCATGTCATTGGATAAATTGAAATTTCATTTTTAAATAATCATCTTCATTTTATTGGCAGTCACTCACTTGATAATATTTCTTGCATTGGTCTGATGTGGGATTACCCTCTATATGCTGTGAATACAATTGCTTAATGAATAAACCTGCTTTGGTCCTATAGCAGGGCAAAATAGAGCTAGGAGGGGAAACTAAGCAAATTGGTGCTCCAACATGTGCTGACTACATCCATGTAAAACCTGAAAAAACTTGGAAAGAAATTCTAGACACAAAAGAACAGAATTAAGCACAATTTCTTGGTAGCCAGCCTTTTTTTTTTCTCTGCTGGGCTCTGTTTGCAGGCAGAGAGTAGGGGCTCTGCGGATTCTTTAAGAGAGGTCTTCCTGACTCAGCAGTAGCAGCAAACACTGTGTGGCTCTTTTAAGAAGGCTTCACGGTTCCTGCTAGTTACAGGAACAGCTCTGGCTCTTTCAGGAGGCCAAGCATTTGAGTGGGGTTTTGGGCTCGGGTGCTTGTATGCTAGCTCCAGGTTACGAGGAAAGGAACTGAGAGCATGCATGCTACTCAGTACCCTGGCCTGGGCTCAGGTCTGCTAGGAGTGCACAGGCAGTAGAGCATGGAGGATTCCCACCGACATACACAGAGACATTCCCAGGCTGAGAAGTGCACTGCATGGCGGATTTAGCTTATACAGAGATAAAAAGGGCTTATATGCTGCACAGTGCTACCCAGAGTTGAGGTGGTGAGCGTGGTTCACACCCAGCAGTCCCAGAGTGGGCGGTAAGGTACCTCTGCCTTACTGAAAGCCTGAGAGAGGCAGAGCCAGCATTCAGGGTCTCTGTGACTAAGATGCTTACCATTTTAAAGCGTTCCTGGTCAAAATGATTATAGATACACAATAAAGACAGATTCAGACAGAAATAAATAGGTCATAGTGTGTTTAAAGATGTATGTAGACTTGGGAGAGAGAAGAAGAGTATAATTATAAAAAGAAATAAATAATTTCAGAAAATAAAACAAAGTCTTTAAGGAAACAGAGTACAGACAGTCATAGATTAAAGGAGTAAAGAAAAATAAGCCACGTAAAGATGGAATATACACAGATAGTCTGGATTAAGTATATTGTTGTGCTTTCTTTGAAATTTTTGACTGGGAAGGAGCTGCTAAGCTAAACATACATACATACATGCATACATACATACATATGTACATATATTAAAGTTATCTTGACTTCAAAATTTGGGTCTAAGGATATGTTGCTTTAGAAAGAGGTTCTGATTTTGTTTCCACAGAGGATGAGAACCTGTGGATTCCTTGAGACTAATGTGGTTCAATGAAACAAGACCCCCTGAAAGGTCTGTGTAAACCTGCAAAATTACTTCGCACAACAAAAAAATAGGAAGCAGTTTGAAGAGAACTACACCCAAATTCCCTAAATGCTTGTTTATAAACATTTGTTTACATTTATAAGGGGGGTTTGCAATAGAGATGAATACTTTTCATTGATATGGATCTTGGTCTATTGATAAATTTAAGGTCAACTTTGTTATATGTATATTTCTGCTCTTGATTAAAGTATTGTGTTTGTGCAATTCATTTAAAAAAGTAATTTATAGTTAAAAATACAGATTAATAGATAGTCATTTATAATAGTCAAACTTGTAGTCATGTTAGTTAGGTATTTATATATACAGAAATATATTTCAGATAGGTAAATATTCTCCAAATCTTTCAAAGATGTGCAGAATATGGCATTTAAAATGTTTTAAGAGCTTAGGACTTTTCATGACAGTGAGACACATCTGCTCCGGTCAGTACCAGTCTACTTCAAGAGGAAACTGGGAATTGAAGAATCTCCTTATAGACTTTGTTAGTCATTTTGGCAAGAAATTGCTATTGCCTGGACTGCTTAAATGTATGCTTTATGAACTGGACATGGAGAACCCACAGGAAAGTTACTGCTGAACATTCCATAAAAGAGGATGGTCCTTCAGTGTACCTACTTCACAGAGGAAACTAACAGACATTCTGCATGAATGAAAGCAACTGATGGACTTTGCCATTACAAGGCAGAACAGATCTTCAAATTTCCTGCTTCATGGAAAAGTCTGCTGGATACTATGGGCCTGTAGGCTGAAGATGGATGCCTCAATGTTACAGAAGAACTTTGGGTAACTGAACAGCAGTGAGGTATCTCTATCAATTCTAGAGCTTTGGAAGTTGCTTACAATGCACTTCTGGGATCTTTGATGAAGTTGAGGAATAGATAGTTATAGTTTTCCTTAGTTAAGACAAAAGATAAAGTAGATATAAATATTTGAACTCTATTTTTTTCTTGAAACCTGTTTTGTTGTATGTAATCTTGCTATGTTAAAGTTAAAACGTTCCTTTTTATTTAGACAAAAAAGGGGAGGGGATGTGGGATTCCAATCTATATGCTGTGAATATCATTGGTTAATGAATAAAGTTGCTTTGGTCCCATAGCAGGGCAGAATAGAGCTAGGTGAGAAAACTAAGTTGAATGCTGGGAGAAAATATATGGAGTCAAACAGACACTATGTAGCTGCTCCAGGAGACAGACATGCCAGAACCTTGCTGGTAAACCATGAGTCTTGTGGTAAAATATAAAATAATAGAAATAAGTTAATTTAAGATGTAAGTGCTAGCTAGAAATAATATTAAGGTATTGGCCAAGCAATATTACAAATAATATAGTTTCTGTGTGATTATTTGGTGTCTGGGCTGCTGGGAACAAATGAATAGTCTCAGCCAACAATAGTCAATGCTGCTATTTATGTTTCTGTTCATTTTCCTCTTGTGATGTATACCAACTGGAGCTGAGCACAACATTAAAACCACAGAGAAGGACTGTTTTTCTATAAGGAGAGAATAATTTATCTATTGATTTTAATTGTCTTTATAACGCTGTTGGTAACACTGGTTAGAAAATATTGGATAAATTCATTAGAAAAATTATTGAAATTGCCCTGAGCCTTTTTTGATTGAATGGATGAGTTTATTAAGTTGAAAGAAAGACGGGGGGGGGGGGGCAGGGTTAGGTTACATAGCGGGTTCTAGAGTAGTTTGGGATATTGCTTATATCCATATCTCAAAAAAAAAAAAGAAGAAGAAAGAGGAGAATTAGGAGGGGAAGTAGGAAGGAAGGGAAAGGGAGGAGGAGAGAGGCAGAAGATAGATATGCTGGAAGCAGAAGAAACTAACAAAGTTAAAACTTGCATTTGTCAATGATACAAATTTCTGAAGAGTAAGTTTATTGAGTGTTAACAGATTTTGTTATATACAACTGCTCAAACAACATTTTATGCTTTTTAATTTTATGGGTGCTTTCCCCTCTAGGTTTAGGCATTGTAGAGCCATTGGGACATATAGATTTTTACCCAAATGGAGGAAAACAACAGCCAGGTTGTCCTACAAACCTTTTTTCAGGTACATGATAAGTATTTTCATTCTTTTTTCTTTTATTAAAAATAGACTTTTTTCAGATGATATATTCTGAGTACGGTTATACATGATTCAAAATGATATGACAAAATAGCTTACCATTTTGCTCTCATAAACTGTGGGTAATATTTTCATATCATATTTTTTGCTAATGACATAGAATAGTTATTGACAAGATATAATTTAAATTTATACAATTTAATACACATAGGTTACTAACATATATTACATTTAGTAATGGATGAGGACTCTTTTTGTGTGGTTTTAACAATTTTAGTTCATCATTTTAAGCACAAAGAGGAATTTAAATTCATCTAGAAAACATATATAGCCAAATATCTTAGAATTTGAGTTTGATCCCACAATCTAGCACTTATGATCAACGTATTACCACATATACACAGATTTTCAACCGTGACCACTTGGTTGTACCATACATGTAGTAATGAATGGTCTTTGAGTGTGGAATCTAGCTCACTTTGGCACCATGGCAGGTTAACACATGGTCAAATGCCACCATGGATAGAGAAGTTCAAACTAATGGAAACATGTATGAAAGACTGGGAGAGGGAAGTGAGATCAACGAGTTGTAACATCACTTGTTTTCAGAGACATGTTTTACAATGGATCAAATGTTTAGGAGTATAGAGTTAGAAAGGAAAGACACTATATTAGTAATAGTATAATTGTAGCCATGCACTTGGGTAGCCTGTTAAATTTAAACAGCCATGCTTTACAATTATTACTTTATGCAAATGTCTTGTTTATTTCATGAGAAAATCATGCCCAATTTAAGATTTTAATTGGTTGATATGTAACTATTTTGTGGTCAATGCTTTGCTTGTAAAAAAAAACCACAGAATTTAATGTAACTTAATGGTCAGTATTTTTCTAATTCTCTTGAACTTGATTTTATAGTTGTTTTGCTTGTTTTTCTCACCCTTAAGGAGTTAATTACATAAAATGTGACCATCAGAGAGCAGTTTACTTGTTCCTTGCATCTTTTGAAACAAACTGCAATTTTGTCTCATTTCCTTGTACCTCCTACGAAGATTACAAGAATGGTTTATGTGTGGACTGTGGGAACCTTCCCATAGACTCCTGTCCTAGGCTTGGTAAGGGAACTTATATTTACTAAAATTCCTTTTGAAGATGAGCAATATCACTGTGGTAGTATTTTAGACTGGAGGCTAACTTGTGATTCATAAAATCTGCTAATATATTATGGTTTGGTGGAAATTATCAATGGGGATAGCAGTAGATTTAGATTATATATTTCCCCATTTTTCCTAAGGAATTTGTCAACCCCTCTTCCTAGGCATACAGGCAGAAATTTCTACATTCCACATTCTTTTTTCTTTTAATAGGAAATCTTAGGCACAAGTGAAGAGATGTGCATCATAGCTAGCTTCACATTTGGTCTCAGCAGGTAGTGAAAAATTGCATGTGATTCATGCTTTCCATATCAGTAAGACATAGCAAGGATATTTACACTGACATCTTTTGAAAATGAAAGTCAGCCAATGGAAAATACAGAAAAACAATAGATTCCACAAGAAGATAGGATTAAGTAGGAGGAGGTAAAGAGGATTAGGGGTATGTCAATATACAATATATTATACATCAAATATATTTATAGTTATTATACTTATGAATAAAATGTGAATAAATAAACAAGTCAATAATGTGTTCAAGTAAAAATAAAAAAAATAGATCTTTAAAGAATTTCAGACACTGTTCAGTATTTTCCAAAGAAAATATTAGGTCTCAGCATGGTGTAAACATATCAATATATGGTTAGTATTATGGAAGGGTTTTCCTGAAATGTTTGCATGGTCAAAGCATCTCTAGGAATGGGACTGAAATAAACCCAGTGCATCAAACTTTACTCAACCTTACTGAATGCACATGGAGCATCGCTATATAAAGCATGATCCATCCAGAATTTGTCAAATCCCCATTTCCATACATTTCTTCTGTCCACAAGATCTATAAGTAAAAAATCTCATGTAATTCTCCCAATTAGGAAAATTTACTTATACTTCTAGATGGGATCGCTTTTCTGGTGGCATCATTTCTCTATCTGTGAGTTAAGGCAATTATATAGATTGCTTAAGAGCACAAGGTTGAGCTGAAGTTAAAAATTCTGAAATTTATGTTTTCTCTCTGCTACATGAACATTCAAAAGTTTTGAAGTAGATATAAAGAGGCATTTGGCATTGTTTAATGTGTTACTAATTTAGTATTCAGTATGCACAAATATAAGAAATGCATTCAAAACATAGGATTTATATATGTATTTATATTATTTATATGCTTATGTATTATGGCATAATACAATATTGTAGCTGTAGGATAATTTTGGGTCTTCATTCATGGAACTAAACTGCATGTTAAAATTTTATGCAACTCACTTATTCTGGTGAATTTGCTAAAAAGAGTTATGCAAAAACTGAATATATAATGGTATAAAAATGATACAAGTGTATCTCAGTCATACTAATTATGTCAGGATCTGATAGAACTTTCAGAGAGTGTAGTGATTTTTGTGAATCTTGAATGTGAGTTACTTTAAAAAATATTGTAAAGCATCTTAAATATTTCCAGCATACCTTTTAATCTATATTTGATGCTGTACATTGACATTTAAGAACTTTAGTGATTTGGAGAATTTATGTGTTACTTGATGGAATTCAATTTCTGTGTCTATTTATTAAATCTTAGGTAATCAAGCTAAACCTTGGTGGAAAGAAGGTTTAAAGGAAAAAATGGAAGGATGGCCTTTCAGGACCATTGCATTTTTGGATACTAGCAGCAAAAATCCATTCTGTGGTAAGTGGTTAGAATTTACATAAATGAACCATTATGCTCAAGCATATGTTATTTAGGGATAACTGAAACCTTCTTTATAATTAATCTTTAAGGATGAATTTGTCTTGCTTTCTAAACCTGTAAATTGAAGGGTTAAGTTACTTAATTTCAAGCCCAACAGTTAGAGAAGTGTATTAAGACAGGCAATGTCAATCATGGGGGAAAAGATAGAAAAACAATGCAGTCAGTATTACCAAACCATTTTAGAATCAACCCAGGCTAGCTCCATTTAGTTTCAAGCCCTAGTTGGTCATGGTTTCTGCACTCACATCTGCATCCTTTTGATGTTCTTCTCCTTCTATCCTACTTGTCCAGCTGCTTTCTTCACCTTTTCTTCTCCAACTACTTCTTGCATCAAAACTTTATTTATAGTTCATAATTTCAGTTCCCTCCACACATATGTTAACTTCTCCATCTCTCACTCTTCATTTATTTATTTCTAAAATAAAACGTACTGATGACTTTTCAGTAGTAATTTTGGCCGATTATTTTAAAAGCTTTAGTTTTTAATCATTGTTTGTGGTTTTGTGTGTATGTTTGTGTGTTCACGTGTGTGTGTGTTTGTGTGTGTGTCCACACTCATGAATGCAGGTGCTCATAGAGACCAAAGGCATTTAATCTTCCTGAAGCTAGAATTACAGGCATCGGTGAATCACTTGACATGCCTGCTGGGATTCCAACTCCTGTCTTCTGCCAGAGCTATATGACTCCTAATCATTGAACAAAATCTCTCTCGTTCACTGTGAGCCCTTTTGTTTTGGAAGAATAGTGCTTTCCTGCATGTATATACTTGAGGTATAACAGCTCAGTAGACAATGAAGTGATTATTAAAGTTGGCAAGCAAATTTAGTTTTATTTATTAATGAGGTCATTAAGAGACTTATAATATTTAAATATGTCCTTGAAAAACAAAATGTTGTCTTATGTTATTTTTCTATTTGATTTTATGTTTGCAGAAAAGTCATAATGTAGTGTCAATTTAACCAAATTATCACTGTACTCGACTGATGATTGGCAGGATTTTATTCTTCAAAATATGACTTTTTAAATGTTTTCTATAAAGATGTGACTCATAGTATGTTTGCCACAGTTCAGAGCAGATCCCACTCCCAAGAATAGTTGGGCAAAATAATCTCTAGTCAACAGGGAGAAAAAAATTAGAAAACTAAAAGTTTGGTGTTGCAGAAGTTAGGGTAGGTATGGTGGATGTGGGAAAAGCTAGGGGTGAGGATAAATGTGGTCAGAATAATGTTTCTGAAATTCTCGAAGAATTAGTAAAAATGTTTTGGTAATAACCCAACAAGAAGTAGAATGCATTTTCCATTGATAAAATTATTCTCTCTTAAATTTTTGTTTGCATAAAATATGGGACTATCATGTGTGCTTGTGTGCATTTCTTACATTTGGGACAAAACAAAATAAAGTTTGTAATATAATATGAATAATATTCTACATTTTTATTTTGTAGCCTATTATTTTTCTCTCAGTGTAGTTCCTTATAACAAAACTATGAAGGATGGCTCAATTTCATTTAGTGTATTAAGCCAGCATGACCAATTTTCATATCCGAAGCTCTATGAGTAAGTACCACTTTTTACTTACTTCTTTGAGAAATTAAATGTTTGCTTATTTGCAGATCTACACATGGTTCAGTAGATAATGCAGAATTAATTTTCTAAATGCACAGTCTTACATATCATGTTTACCTATCATGTTCTAGTATTTCATTCTATGGGAAGACAATGAATATGTAACAGGCAGCTCGTGTTTCACAGCTCATGGTCACAAATGTTAGAGGAACAGGAGGAGCCATTTTTGTTACATATTTGACCCTCAATTCCAATATTCATCCTTACGATCTTGCTTGCTCACTTCCTCCAGATTTTATGAAATATGATTTCCGCAGTGTTGTAAATAAAACTACAGGACATCTAGAGTGGCACAAATTTAACATTTATAAAACTCCACATTACAAAGCTTCCAAATATATGTTGAGGTATCTTTTTCCTCAATTCCAAATGAATTTTTACATGTTTATGACTGTATGTACATGTTTCTAATGTTACTTAAACTTCAAGTTCATTTTCAGCTCAAGTTTTCTGAATATCTTTTTAATCTTAGATAAATTCTTAAAATTCTGAAGCCAAAGAATGATATAAAAGTTTATTTTTGTTTAAAATCACTGCTTCCAATGTACTGGTTTAACCATCTAGAAAGGGAAACTGCTTTCATGTCGGCCGATTAAATGAATAATCAGCTTTATTTAGCCATTACTATGGCATAAGTTGGCTTCAATCTTTCCTGTTATTGGTGACTTTTGGGTTTTCAGGAGTCACAGTTGTTATCTCCAAAATTTACTGTCATTGCAGCTAAAGTAACAGTGACATGAACTGGCCAATAAACTAAATACAATGTGTGGTGAGTCTTGGATCTGAACATATTGTAACATACAGATTTATTCAGTTGTCGTCTATGAGAGCGGAAAACCTCCCTGACTGGAAGCAAGTTTAGTTATCAAACAATGGTAACAGCCTTCTTAATGTTACAATGATATTAACATTTAATTAAAAATCTTCAATGACATGAAAATTATAGTACATAGCCAAATCACATAGTAGATGTGATATGGAACACAAAAAAATTTCAAATCTTGGAATTTGGGAAGAAGATCAAAAGAAAAAAGTTCATGTTGACAAAAACCTGAAAAACTTCATAATCAAGTAAAGCTAAGATTTTCTGTCATGGCTGCTATGATCATTCTCAGAAATGAAATACTGCCTCAACAACAGGAAAGTAAAAATTGAAATAAATATTTTAATATTGCATTACACAACTATAACTTTTAAATTAATAAGAGTCATTGCAGATGACATGGAAATGATAGTGTAAAGTATTTTTTCTTCCCATTTTCACCTCCTTTCAGTCACTCAAAAAGATATAGAACATATATAAGAATTTTATTCTAAATTCCTTACTTTTATCAAGGTCCATGTTTCGTTAAGAGAACATTTTGCCCAAGCTTGGAAATTGATTATATATTGTATGTTATAATATCTACTGCTGCTTAGTAAATAGTTCATTAATACAGATATCTTAAATTGTAAAAAGGTTTTGGATATATTACACACACATATATAGCCTACTGTTTATTCTTACCAGAAATATACTGTTTGCTTTTAAATTAATTCACTTATCCAGCACATGACTTATGACTAAACATATCCAGGTGTCATAGGGACATCAGCACACTTAAACCGAAATGGTGTTATTGTTCAGAAGAAAGTCACAAAAGACTGGTGAAGGCTAATGCATAACTGAATCTGTGTAGTGAGCTGCATGATAGATTAGCACTTAATGTGCTGTCAGAAGGCAGAAAAGGAGTAAACACGTTTGAAAGTAATACAATCCCATAAGCAAACTGGGAAAAGTTGCTTTTGGAAGGCTCAGAGAAGACAGAGTGACTAAACTCATAAATCGCATGTAGACCAACCTTCTAATACAGTTGCTCCGATCTTTCCAGTAGGTAAGGAAATTTGTTCTGATTTCCTTTGCAAACAGTGAAACACTTTGAAATAGTGATGAATTTTGCTTATAATGGATTCAGTCCACAAAGGGACAGCATTATGAGGATATGTATATTTATGACAACATGTCAACCTAAGCTTGGCTATTGTTTTTCTATTAGAGATATTTGTCATTTGAACTTTTCTTTGAACACTAGAAGAATCAAAGAATCTTGAAAAACCATGCATTTCCCATTCAAGAACTAAAATGGGAATATTTGCTCTTTATGCAAAATGCCTAAGATTATAGAGAAAACACTTATAATCACCTTTGACTATTGCACATATGAATGCTGAACTTCTGTTTGCATACACTTCCTCTACCTCTTCTTTCCCCTCCTGATCCTTCTTCCTGTCCCTTTCCTCCTCCGCTTCCTCCCCTCCCCATTCTACTCACCTGCTCTCTACAGGATCTGTAAACACTCTGTGTTTTGGTTCATTATTTTATTAGTGGGACTTCACTGGAAATGTACTGGCTCCTGATTTTTGTACAGATTGCTGTGGTGTGGTTATTTTTTTTAAAGTCACTTAAAAGTACTTGGCTATTATAGTATGATTGGAAGTGTAATGTTTTATAAATTTAGGACTTTATTTATTTATTTTTAGTCTATTGATTGTGCATATTTGTGTGTGTGGTGGGAGGGGGGGTACAAATGCTACAGCTTGCATATGGAGCTCAGAGGTTATATCATGGGTTTTCAGTCTCTGTTTCCATCATGTGGATTCCAGGATTGAAACTCAGACTGTTAGGTGTGGTAGGATTTACCCACTAAGCAATATCACCCACACTCATGGTACGTAGATGTTCAGATTACGGCAGTCCATCAGATGAATGATAGTGAGATTAAAGGAAATTTTAGAGTCTTCAGAAATGGCTATTGTATTTGAGTGATAGACAGAAGAAACTAGATGGGTTCAGTGGAATAAAAACAAAGACCAAGAGAGAACCTATAGGTTCCAAGGATTCCAAATTTATGTGTGACAATTTATCTAAATTGGAAATTTGAGAAAGGCAAAGTAGTATAGAATAACTTCAAAGTTTGAAGTGTAGATCCTCAAAAATATTCAAAATGTCATTCCATACCAAACCATTATATGTGAAGTGAGGGTTTTCTATGAGATGTATCTAATTTAATCATTCAATAAATATTTGGATAGAGTACACTGGCAAGGAAGCATGTGGAACAGTGGTTATACATACATACATATATATATATATATATATATATAGAGAGAGAGAGAGAGAGAGACTTTAAATAAAAGCATATATTGTAGTATATATATATATACACTAGTATATATACACAGTAGTATCTATGTATATACTAGTGCAGCAGATAGACTTTAAATTAAAAGTAAAACCAAATTATGATATTTATTATTCCTTCAGATAGTCTTTAAAGATTGTTTACACTGAAATAGTCTGAAGACGGGGGCGGGGGAGAGTAAGAATTTAGAGACTGAGGGTGATAGAGAGAAGGGAAGAAGGAAAGTAAAAGGGAGAGGGAAAAAGAGAAGAGAGAAGGGAAGAAAAAAAGAAAGGAAGGGAAGGAAAGGGAAGGGGAGGGAAGGGGAGGGAAGAGGACGGGAGGGGAGAGAAGGAGAGGGGAGTAGAGAGGAGAGGAGAGGAGGGAAGGGGAGGGGAGGGGAGAGGAGAGGAGAGAAGAGAAGAGAAGCCCTTGATACTAAGAAAATAAGATTTCAGGCAGTTGGAAACCCTAGGGAAGATGTGAATTTGTAGGTAACATTGCTATCTGAGTTTGTTGCAGGAAATCTGAAGAATCTGGATATGCTCTTTGAAATACATAAGTAATATACCAAATGAAGTTATATTCTGGGGGAAAGTGGGTAACCCTGCCAGAGTGAGAATAGAGATGAAATTTGAAGTGAATGGTTACATCCTTTGGATAACCTAACTTCTGTGGTGAATAAAAGGGAAAACAGGACACAGACAAGTCAAGCTTGGTAGGAAATGTTGGGGCTTCCACACCAAAGCTGTTGTTTTGTTCTCTGTTCTACATAGATTCTTGTCTTTGTTCCAGCACATTTTGCTGCACTTTTTTCTTCAATGAGGATTTCCATGCTCTTTCCTTTTATCTAATTCCTTCTGTTTTCTTTTCTCCTTTTACTTCTTTCTTCTGACCCAAATCTTGTGGTTTCTCTGATCCAACTTGCTTAGATCCTTAATTTTAGCTTCTGAGAGATGAAGATAGAGAGCATTCTTGGATTTGGACAAAACTATAATGACAGGAATTATGTTATAGAGTCATATTTCTGCCACACAGAGATAAAGAACAATGGCACTGGGTTTTGATCCTACTGCACGTACTGGCTTTGTGAGAGCCTAGGCAGTTTGAATGCTCACCTTACTAGACCTGGAAGGAGGTGGGAGGTCCTTGGTCTTCCCACAAGGCAGGGAACCCTGACTGCTCTGGGCTGCTGAGAGAGGGGGAGTTGATTGGGGGAGGGGGAGGGAAATGGGAAGCGGTGGCAGGGAGGAGGCAGAAATCTTTAATAAATAAAATTTTAAAAAGTATGGTTTTACACCACAAATGATTAACTAATAGCTTTGTGATTTCAAGAAAGCAATCTGTATGATTTGAACCTGACTTTTTTTGATATGACCATTTTTATAATATCGTTAAAAGGAGGTTACTGGCTAAATAAAGTCCAAGTGTGTGGTTTAAGCCTTGTTACTATCCTTGATACATTGAGAGTGATCATGAAATTATGTTTATAAAATAGTACTTTTCATTTTAAATCTCAGTATTTCATTGATATTTTCTTTAAGGAAAATATTCTCAAATGTGTTGGTGAATAACATTTCTCATTTGAAGTCCTAGTCAACTGAAGGAATTGCAATGGCCGGGGAATGATCTACAAAGTCAATTACAGGATAAACAATCTTGAAGAAAATGTGCTTTTCTGCATGTTCATGTGGAGATGCATACATCCCATTATTCTGTCTTGTCTGACCTCTGCCCTGTAAAATTGTCTCGTGTTTCATTTACATTGCACTTATTTTAGAAAAGTATGTTTAAGTTTATTAACAAACTGAGAATATCATTTTTCTCCTGCTTAGGAAGAGCAAACCATTTGATAATCTTAAAGAATTCAAGATCCTTGCTCAGTTCAAAATAGATGTTGTGAACATTTCATGCATTTATATCACATACATGCCGTCTTCAGATTCTTACTGTTCCACATGCCAATACAAATTCCAGAGTCTCATGTTAAAGTCACTTACCAATCCGGAAAGGTAGGAACTCTAAATTTTTATTACAATATTTTGTCTCAATATTAAAACTGCTCTTTAAGTTTTGGCTAAGAATTTATGTATGCAAAGGTTGGTTAATTGTATTATAAAAGGATCTCAAATGTTTAAAAAAAGACATAAAATGTATTTTTTATCTTGAGTGATACTTATGGTAGTTCATAATTACATTATCTGAGCAACAAAAAAAAACACATAATAATTTCAAAAGGTATTGGTAAGGTTGAAATTGGCACAATATAGTCCTAAAAGATTTATAAATATTTTCCTTTTTTGCTTGTTTATTTTCAGCTCAAAAACAGTTTTTTATTAGAGTTTAAGAGAAAAAGAATAGGACAAGAAAGCTGTAAATCTCAGCAGGTGCAGCGAGGATTGAGACAGAGAAGAGAATAAGGAGAGAGAGAAAGAAACCCCGTTCTTTAAATTAGGATGGACAAGGTTTCAGGGGATTCTTAACACCATTGAAAAAGTCAGGCACAACTACCATTCCACTGGGGAATCATGGGACTTGCTGGCCAGCTAGGCTAGTTCACACAATAATCTCCAGGTTCCATAAGACATCATATCTCAAAGAATTAATGTAGAAAATGATAGGGAAACATCATCTTCTGGCCTCTGTAAAATTATTTGCATTTAAGTTAGTTTCTAACACTCTTCTGTGAATGTAGTTGAGTTCCATATATGTGTGTGTACCATGCACCACTGATGGAGGAGTTACTTTCATTTAATAAAGAAGCTGCCTAGGCCCATTTATAGGCCAGCCCTTACATGGGTAGAGTAAACAGACAGAATGCTGGGAGAAAAATGCCGAGTTAGGGAGTCGCCATGATTCTCCCACTCCAAACAGACGCAGGTTAAGATCTTTCCTGGTAAGCCAGCTCGTGGTACTACACAGAATATTAGAAATGGGTTAGATCAATATATAAGAGCTAGCCAATAAGAGGCTGGAACTAATGGGGCCTAGCCTAGTGTTCAAAAGAATACAGTTTCTGTGTAATTATTTCGGGGCATAAGCTAGCCATGTGGGCGGCTGGGTGCCGGGGACACAGCCCTGCTGCTCCTATTACAACACACCACACATATGCACATGCTTACATGTATATCTCGTGCATAAGTACATGCACCACACATACACACATGCTTATCCCACCTACATGCCCATAATAAAAGAAGTGGTTTGTGGATTGATTGTAATCTCTTTAGTTGGTTGTAATGTTTCTACTTTAATCCACTTTACACACACACATACATATGGATCTTAACTCTCTTTTATGAAAGTGCAGTACAGAAGATTAGTATTTATAGAAAGTAAGAACAAGAGCAATATATGATTATATGTGTGTCTAGTGATATATAATGCCTGCGTATGTGTGTATGAGTGTAGTGTGTGTGTGTGTGTGTGTGTGTGTTGAGGCAAGAGGTCAGCCTTAGATATCATTCTTCAAGTGCCATTCACATTTTGTTGAAGAAAGGGTCTCTCACTGACATCACAGTCATAATCCCTAGGAATCTCCCTCTCTCCACCTCTTCAACACTGAAATTGTAAGAAAGTGCCATTGTACGAGCCTTTTTATGTGTATGCTAGGGATGCAGTTCCTCATACTTGGGTTACTGACTGACTGAACTGCTTCCCAATCTGAGAACAGGCATTTAGATCAGCTCTACATCCATAAAAGAGTGTTGGAAACTAATTTAAATGCAAATAATTTTACAGATTTTTAGTATGATAATATACATACATCAAAAATCAGTAAAATGCTATTATAGAGACAAAATGGCATTTTCTACCATTCCTGTGACTAAAGTGTATGCAAAAAAATATCAAACCAGTAGATATCTAAGCAAGAACATTTACCTTTCAAATACGTGGTTGGAGCAGAATGTCATATCTTGAAGGACAAGGTTTTAAGTTTTCAACTACATTTGATTCGGTATTTATTTTTACAATAAAAACATTTTCCATTAACTAATAAATTTATTCATTGTAGACTATTTGGAAAATTTGTTTCATATGTAATGTTTCTGCTAAAATAGAATTATTAATGTTTTCTGCTTTTCCATCAACATTTTCTCATTTCATTTTTATGCCGATACATGCTGCATAAAACTCAGTCATAAGTAAGAAATAGAACAAAGCCATTCATATATGCTCCAGTACATAAAACAGACGGGTATGGGATTTTCTTTCCCAAAACCTAAACTATGGATGGATTATGATTATTTACTAGATTTATAAAATTTGGATGCAATTCTTTTGACCAGAAAAGTGAAAATCTAAAATACATCTGGGTATTTAATGATGCTCTCAGCATCATCTTCTGGCCAGAGACAGAAATGCAAAATGATTATTGGATGAAAGTATCCTTTATGTTTAATTGCCTAGGTAACTACTGTAATCATCTAGTTACATTCCTCTTTAGATATGTCCACACAGATAATAAAAAGTCAGTGAGAATTTGGACTGTTCAGCTATTAGGGATGTGAGCAACAAAGGATGTGATCCACCTTACTTTACACACCCTTGATGAGTAATTTTATCTACAAAAGTAGTTTATAAACACTAGCCAGAACCTCCTCTCAGCCACTCCAAGTAAATTAGTTCTTTGTTTTGAGGGACCAAGAGAAATACACATAAGAGTTGTGACCTTCAATGACTTCCGGAAAATTCCTTGACTGAAACTGTTTAAAAAACTTAATATTAAATATTTCTGTTGGTGTGTATTTGCATAGATTTTATTGGGTAGAAGAATAGCACTTAATATCACAAGCAAAATTTTAGAATTCACCAAAGTTTATTGGTTCTGTTTTTCGATTATCAGCTCAACTCTGACGTCACCTGCTGCTGCTGGCTTGTATTTTTCTAGATTTATTATATACACAAGATTGTAGGTCATTGTATGTGTGTAATTTTGCACTTATCTCTTGCCTATATCAGTGAAACTTATGAACGAATAGGCTTTCATTTTAAAAGTTTTACACACCTTGCTCATCCACTCACCACTTAAAAGACATGGGTTAACAATTTTGTTTCCTACGAGCAAACCTGGACTTATATATGGGCTTTTATGTGACTCTGAAGTGTCATTTGTCTTCTATAGATACCCAGAAATAGGGTTGTTTGGTCATATGTTGTGTCTTAAACTTTATAGGAAACAGTCGAAGTGTTTTCAAAGTAAGTATGTTTTGCATTTTGGCTGGCATTAAATATTTATTGTTCTCCTGGCAAGTGTTCTTTTACCATTGTCTTAGTTACCTTATATGACTGTGATAAACACCATGACTAAAGCCACTTAAAGGAAAAAATAAACCATTTCAGTGGGACTTGCACTTCCAAGGAGATAGGCAACTTATTTATTCATTTATTTATTTATTAAAGATTTCTGTCTTTTCCCCACCACCGCCTCCCATTTCCCTCCCCCTCCCCCAATCAACTCCCCCTCTCTTGTCAGCCTGAAGAGCAGTCAGGGTTCCCTGCCCTGTGGGAAGTCCAAGGACCTCCCACTTCCTTCCAGGTCTAGGAAGGTGAGCATCCAAACTGCCTAGTCTCCCATAAAGCCAGTACCTGCAGTAGGATCAAAACCCAGTGCCATTGTCCTTTACTTCTCAGCAGTCCTCATTGTCTGCTATGTTCAGGGAGCACAGCAGAAGGTAAGCAACAAGCCTTCCCCAACAAGGTCACACCTCCTAGTCCTGGCCACACCTCCTAGTCCTGGCCACACCTCCTGGTCCTGGCCAAAGCACCACCAACCAGAGACTAAGAATCCAAGTGCCTGAAACCTCCAGAGGCACTCATTTAAATCTCCACAACCAGATTGGTTTTAGGTTTTTCTGTGTTATTGCTGCTTGATTGGTCTCTTGTTTTTTTTTCATTTCTACTTTTTTAATAGGTATGCAAATATAGCTTGTTAATTTGCATTTCTCAAATGGCAATGATGAGGTCATCTCTGCTCTTGAATTTACACGTTTAACCAATTAAAATTAATGACAATGCATGTTAATTCAAGCTTTGCCGTTTTGTATTTTATTTGTCCTCTTGGTTCCCTGCTCAGTTTTTATTTATTTATTTATTTTTGGTTTTTCGAGACAGGGTTTCTCTGTAGCTTTGGTGCCCATCCCGGAACTAGCTCTTGTAGACCAGGCTGGCCTCGAACTCCCAGAGATCCACCTGCCTCTGCCTCCCGAGTGCTGGGATTAAAGGCTTGCGCCACCACCGCCCGGCGCTCGGTTTTTTTAATCTTTCTTTTGTATTAATCAAGGAGTTATAAAATTGTATTGCTTCTTTATGTGGATTTGCAAATGGTTCCTTTGGAGTTTATATTAAAATATTTAGTTTACAGAAATTTACCTTCAAGTGACTTTTCAACACTCTACATAGGAAAATATTACAGTTTTTGCTTTCATTTTTCGGTAACACTTTTTGTGCTGTTGTTGGCAAGCATTTTTCTTTCGAATGTCCTAAAACATTCTTAATGAACTGTACCATTTCTGCTTAAATTGTCATTAAAAAATGAAAGCGATAACAATAATTAGAGACACGGCACATGTGTGTGTATATAGTATATGTGTGTACATATATCTTCAAGTGTGAATGTGTGTGTTTGCTCATGTTTGTGTAACCATGTGTGTGAAGGTGTCTTACAATGGCTAGAGATAAAATCAGTAAATCAATTTTTCTTAGTCATTTCTGTTTTTTTTTTTTTCTTTTTTTCTTTTTTGGAGACATGGTTTTTAATTGAATCTAGAACTCATGATTCTGTTACACAGATCTATCTCCAGGCCTTCTCTCTGGCACCCATCACCCCCAGTCCTAAGGTTACAGACTTGTACTCCAGTCCATGGTTTTTACGTGGGTGCGTGACTTCAAAGTTTCATGCCTGCATGGAAAGAAGTTTGCCAAGTGGAACTTCTCAGCCCCCTTTAAGATGCTTGTGCTGATAGGGGCATCTTTTTGTCTGCTTTAACTTACTTTCTAGTGTGGTTTCCATAACATTCATTCTACTGTGTCTACATTGTTTGTGAAGTCCAATATGACCTTTTGAAAATTCCTTATGTTTTCTTCATCCTGAAAGATAATATTTCTGGCCATGTTAGAGAAGCAACAGGTGGTAGCTTCCTGAGTTCAGTCCACTAGAATACAAGGCTCTGATGGGAGAATCTCAGATAAGCAAGGCCCTGAGGGCTTTGCTTCCATAATAACTCTTGCTACTTCTATGTCTTTACATGGTGGCCACTGCCATTTTTCTCTGGTATCTGTCATGATGTGTATGGATGTGGAAGTATTCCCACTGCCTTTAATGTAGTATGATTAGCTCATGTAAATATTCAGTTCTACTGGGCATTTTTATCTGTGGGTTATTATGAAGATGATTTCCTCTTAAGCTGTACTGTTTAATTGAAGTAATGATTTAATCAATAGTAGTGATGATTTTGATAATTAAGGGTTTTCAACAAATGTGATAAAGGATTATGATAGTGGTTAGTTTAGTGGGAAAATTAATATAGGTAAAGATAGATTATAGTGTTATCCCTGCCCGTGATAAAGCAAGAACTGCAGAGAATAGAAAACAGGAACAAGAGTTTGTCAGTTAGGACTTCCAAGTTTTTCTTCAGTAGTCCTATAGACTGTGACTTAGGTTACTGATTAGGTTACTGATTAAGGAAAACAATTGAGCCCCAGAAGCTAGGCTACCTCAAGTTCTTTTGATCTTAATATTGGGAGACGTGCTCAGGGGTTTCAGTGCATATCATAGCTAACATAAAGCTTTAAATAATGTCTTAAGGTTAGGTCAAAATGATTTTGTTAATGATTTGAGGTAGAAAATATTAAGAATCAATTTAAAATTTAGAAAGAAACACTTTTAATAGTTGATCAAGGGACCCATTGAGGTCAAAGGACCAAAACAATGGCAGCCTGGCTATTGTTGGCTGATGTGCCTTTCCTGCTATGATGGGTTGGTGATCAAGGGTGATGATGAATACCTTGCATCCATTTCAGCCCTCATATTCCTGAGATAAAAATATCTTCATGAATGGGTATGCACCCCAAGGATATAAAGTAGAGCTTGCTGGTTGTTTTTTCTACATAGAAGTTTAGATTTGTGATTCTCTTAGAATATTTTTATAAAATTACCTTTTGAGATAAATAATAAGGTGGTTGATCCTTCTTTGTATCTGCAAAATGCACCCTGCTAGTAAAAGAACTGGCTGAGAAAAATTCCTTGTTTAGTTATGCTTTGTTAATTTGTAAATGTTATTCTTGAACCAGGCCAGCCTGGTCTACAAAAGCTAGTTCCAGGACAGGCTCCCTCCTGTCTCTGTTTACAGCCTGTCCAGGGGCTTGCAGGCTCTGCATCTCCTCTTCAGTTTCTCTGACCTGATGAAAGGTTGCTATTCATTAGGACCCTAGGTGTGATCTTGACATGTTGGAGATTGTGTGTGTTTCCCTTTTTTGCTGGCCCCAGAAAGACCTATCCTTCAGATAGGTCAAGTCCTTAGTTCACTGATTCCGTGGATCCCCATCGATCCCTGAGCAGCTGAGGGCTGGTCCCCACAGAAGTTCAGTGTTTTCAAAGGTTGTTTCTTTGTCTGTTGCATTGGTTGTCCTGAGAAATCTATTGCTATCCCTTCTTTGCATATATAAACAACTTATTTTCTTATGGAACTTATTTTATTTGGATAGTCACTATTTTTTTTAACTGAGCTGGAACAGTTAGATTACAATATGCCTAGTAATTTTATTCACATTTCTTATATTAATATTATGAATGATTAATCATAACATTGTAGAGTAATAGCTTTAAAGACTAACAGGCAGAAAAAACATTTCTTCTAAGAAGGAATTTTATAACAGAATTCTTTATAAATTTTATAAATCTTTGAGGTCTATTGCTCACAGACCTGCAGATTGATAGTTTGCTCTTTTTCTTTTTAAAATAAGATTCCATCTAAAATTTCACCTAGATGAATTTATTTTTGTTTCTGTATTGCTTTTTCCCTTTTCTATCTTATTTGGGTATACCTATTTCAATGTTTGTTGTTGTACTAGAACTCACCAATGCTTTCTTAATTTTCCCGATTACACTTTCTCTCTGATCTAATTTTGGAGAGTTTGGGTTGCTATGCTTTGCTGTTTGCTGGTCTTTGCTTCTACACTGTCAAACAGTTGTTAGTTCTGTGTAGCACAGTCTTCAGTTCATATACTGTTTTTGTATCTGGAAGTATGATTTGTATTTTTACAGCTTATGTCTGTGTTTAATTTTTTTGAGCACATGAAATGAATGTATAATAACTAATTGAGTGTGTTTGTGTTGGTTACCACATTTGTGCTAATGTTGTGGGTTGTTTTAATAGGTTAAGTCTCTTCCTCATATAGTTCCATCTTCTGCTTCTTTGCCTGCCAGCAAATTACTTACAAAGCCAAAAAGACAACAGCCAGGGCCACAAGCACTTTGTTATTCAATTATTTACCCTCTTTTGGTCCTGAACTTCAAACCTTGGGCTCTGGTCCTGCTCTGCTAATGCTCTCTCACTGAACTTTTTCCATATCCTGCCTGCTCTTTTTGAATCTGATGCTAGACATTGTGTGTCTTTTCATATTGACTGCTCTGTGCTCTACAAATATTTTTATGAATGCAAAATTTCTGTAAATATCTTTGGGGCTGGATTTCAATAAGCAATAAAACTACTTTTGGACTGATGTTCTTTAGAAGGCCTGGAGAAATATTTAAACTAGCTTTATTTACTTTCACTCTTTAAGCACAACTTATCTAGCCAGGGAAATGTAACTTATGAATTTATCCCTGTCTGGCAGTTAGGATCAGGTATATTTCTGTCTCTGTATTAATGCTTAAAAGTATTTCTTTAAGTCACTTTACAAAAAGATGTTAGAAAAATAATGTGATATATCACATAAACATCTCAGAAAGATATTTAAAATAAGAAAAATATATTTCTTATTTTTATTCTAATTATGTATTGCAGTTAAAAACTAGATTAGGTTTAACTTTAGATAAAATCTTTGAATTACCTCTGTTGTTACTAAGTTTTTTTTTTTATCAATGTAATATTCTCCTTTGTGTTAATCTGTAATAAGAAAAATAGTAGAAATGTATCATTCAAAGCTCATGCTGAAATTAAATATGTGAAATCCTTCCTTCTCTTGGAACTTTTAACAAATACACCTTTTTGGAATAGCAGCATTTTCATAAGAATGAAGGATCTACTAATTGTATAAAACAAACTATTTCAAAATTAGAGTTATGAAGGAAAATGTGACTACTCACAATGTAAAGAAAAAGGAGATAAAACTTTCTTATAAATATTGGTGAACCTTAAGGTTGGCAGACTTTACACATCTGTTTAAACTGTTCTTATAATGTCGCACATGCTTTAGAGAGGGAGGGATATTTGGTATGACATATACTCTATATGTTAATACAAATCCATGGTGATTAGCTTGTGAGCCTCGGTTCTATTTAAGAAGAAAATAAACAATACCCTTGCTTTGCTTGTATATTTCAGACACACAGTCTGGGAAGGCACTAAGTGGCTGAGGTAATTTTTTCCTTTGTGGATCTGACACATTTTTAATACGAAAAGAGAGGGAAAATGAGGCACAAGAAAATCAAATATCGAAGGTGTATATTCATACATAAATACAGCCAAACAGAACAGGAATTGGTGCAAGTGTTTGAGGGATGAAAAATCTTTCCTTAACTTTTGTCTAATTTTTAAAAAGCTTTACTTTTATTTCACCTGTATTTGTGTTTTACCTATGAGGTGACCTTGCATTGTTTGTATGTGGTGCCTGCAAATGCTAGACAAGGGCGTGGATGACCTGGAACTGTCCAGCTGTTATGTGGTTGCTGGGAATGAACCCCCAGGGTCCTTTGGGAGAGCAACAAGTGCCTTTAATGCTGAGTCATCGCCAGTCCCTAGAGGCGCAGATTACGATCTGCTGCCAGCATCTGAAAATTCTATACTCTCTGAGCAGTATCAGTTCACAATTGCGGGGCCACAATGTGAAAACGACAGTTGTGAGCAGTCTTTAGTATTTCAAATGGGGAGCGCTGTGGTATTCTCTTTTCATTCCCATAAAGACCGGTGTTTATATTTTATACACAAGCATAAAATTTATGTCTTCTAAAAATCAAGAAATTCAAACAAAATCTGCTCTTTAGTATGTTGCGCCATTGAGAGCTGTAGTGGTTCAGGCCTGCGGTCCCTGAAAATAGAGGATGGAGCAGGTTTATAGTGAATTCAAGGCCTACCTGAGGTGTGTAACAAGGCGTGGCTAAGACAAAGGAAAACAAACACTACCCAGTAGTGTTTCCACCAGGCAAGGAGGTTGAGAGACATGAAACTCTGGAGCCTGTCACTATAACTAAGATAATCTGTATGGCTGATCTGATTACTCTTGATTTAATAACCATTGATTAAAAAAATGTTTATTTATAGCATGTTTTATTTTTCCATCCATTTTTTTATTTTCAAGTTTTTCCAAACGTTAACAGGAAAATAAGCAACTGGGCCAGATGCTTAATTAACTATAGTGGTTTGATCTCCAGCGTTGTATACATGTTCTTATTAAAATATACACTATGTTACATGGTGTTATTTCAAATTTAATTGTAATGAATGGTAAACTGGGGTGGAAGAAAAGAATTTAGATGAATGATGTCTTATATGTCAATCTCTGTCCTTGGGGGCAGTCATGATGGAAGAGCTATTTAGTTACTTTAAAGTTGAATTCAGGAAGGGGCTGATTCCAATAGCACTGTCTATGCTATGCAGTGTGAATATTCTGTGATGCAAAAGAGACAGAAGTGGAAAGGGAGAATTATTTCTTCCTCACAAGCACTATCTCTATGTCATCCCAACACAGATGAGACAAGTGGATTCAGTTCTAAGGGATCCTTCTAGCGCCGTACTTTTGGAAAACCAGCTCATTTCAGATTTGGACTTTTCTAATTTTACATGAAACGGAAATAAATTTTGCTACTTTACTAATAGCTGTTTCCCTCTTTTCTTCTCTTTCCAAGACCACCAGCTTGTAAGTATGATTTTGTACTTACAGAAAGAAAAATAACAGAACTTCGACCAGATACATGTAAGGTGTGAACGCCTTCTTTGATCCATCTCAAAATCGTGGGCCAAAGGATTTGTCCACTGCAATAATGTAACCAGCATGGTTTTAGAATGAACTATTCAATCAGTTATTCAGGTATATATATTTGTTTTTATTAAAAATTTCCACCTCCTTTCTGCCTCCCTTTTTCCTCCCCCTCCACCCACTCCGCACACCCCCTCCCCTCCCCCTCCCTCTCCAGTCCAAAGAGGGGTTCCCTGCCCTGTGGGCAGTCCAAGGTCCTCCCCCCTCCATCCAGGTCTAGGAAGGTGAACATCCAAACAGGCTAGGCTCCCACAAAGCCAGTACATGCAGTAGGATCAAAACCCAGTGGGTGAACCCAAAGGTGTATATATTTTAACACATTTTGGAGATTCAAGATAAGAAAATATAATATTCATATGATAAAAAGCATTCTGAATATATTCTAATGCTATTTGTTTTCCCTTATCTGCTTCCTATATACATTTTAAAATTGAGTATTTATATCTTATCCTAATCAGAGAAAATGTTAAAAATGTATTTTCTAAAGAGAAATAGCAAGTTTAGTGCTTTAGAGTGGAAGAAAATCAATATCACTGTACCTCTCTATTGTAAAAAACAGATTTTTAATTTGAAAAGTTATTGTTTAGTGAAATAAGTTGGATTAATGTGATCCTTGTTAAGATGAATATTTTTATGTGCTTCAAATAACAATGTTGTGCTACTGTGTCAAATAAATTAATAATTTATGAACCTATGATGCTTAAGATGAAATCCTAAATCCATAACTTAATGACTTTAAGTAGATTAATTCAATTCATTGTATTTCTAAATTCTCTAAGAAATGTTTATGAAATTTACTCAGGTAAACTACAAATAGTATCTGTTCACCATGATGATAAAAATAAAGATGATTATAGCTAACAGTTGCATAGATCATTGTGCCGTTGGAGCGTATTAACCCGTCTATGTAAAACCACTTGAAACTAGTCTTACATAACTGATGAAGAGACACCAGCGGAAAGATGCTGAAGACTCATGTGTAAGTCCCATCAGAGATATCTGGTTACATGTCAATCATCTTGTTGACGTCTTTCATCATCTTTTTAGTAATGTGAGAAGTTAGATTAATTACCCCTGTAATTTGGAATGCAATCTAAATTTCCGTGGCTTTCTTCATCTCACCTGTTTAATCAAGGCCCTTCCCTGCCACAGAGATGTCTTCCTTGAGTCTCTGTACCTCTGTAGTTTGTTATTATATGCTACTGAGTGGGAATGCCAATAGAGTCCATACCGATGCTCTTCGTTGTGGTTTCCTTTTCTTTTCTTTTTTATTGTATTAGTGTCTTAGTATCTGCAGTTGATTGTCTTCTTGTTATATACTCACAGGATCTACTATGTGTGTGAACACCACCTGTCTTTTTCTGTTTCAAAATGTCTGCTTAGTATAGTGTCAGTTGTCCAGACAGACTAGAGTGTGACCCACACAGTGTCCTGTTTGGACATAATCACATCTCTGAAGGAGGATGTAATTAAATTCATTTTAAAATTAAAACTTTGTGTGTGTGTGTGTTTTCTTGTGTATGTCAATTGTCCATGCCAGTACACACACACACACACACACACACACACACACACACACACATAAATGTGCTTGTTTGTGTTGAAGCTGAAGGACCAACTGAAGTGTCAGTTTCATGAGTGTTGGCTACCTCCTTTGAAGTAAGAATTCTCATTGGCCTGGGTTTCACAAGTTAGTTTGGCTGGCTAGTCAGGGACCCCTATAATCCTCCTTTCTTTGCCTGCCCAGAACTGAGACTATTAACATGCAACACCATGTCTGGCATTTTGTTTGAAAGATTATTTAGGTTAGTTACATGTATGCATGCGTGTCTGCATGCACATTTGTGCATGAGTATAGTTGACTGCAGAGTTAAGAGGGTGTCAGATCATCAGGACCTGGAGTTATAAGTGGTCTTGAGCTTCCCAGACATCAGCACCAGGAGCTGAACTCAGGTCCTCTGCATGACCAGTAACTACTCTTAAGTGCTGAGACAACTCGTCATCTGCATTTCTATCTATTTTTACATAGGTTTTGGTAACTGGACTCAGGAGCAGGCATGCACTTTCTTGACTGGGCCATTTCCCCAGACAGTGATTAATTTTCTGGCCAAATTGTATATCCAACTGAAAGCATTATTAGGTATAATATTCATGTGATTTTTGTGAAGTTTTTTGCTGATATATTAAAATTACTAATAACAAACTGAGAAAAGGAAGGGGCTGGGATTACAATAGCTTCTTCAACATTGACCCCCCCCCCCAAGGACCTATCTTCCTTCTATTAAGTCCGATTTTCTAAGGATTCTAGAAGTTCCTAATACCACCATCAACTAGGAACTTCAACCTGTAATCTTACATTTAGCTCACATTTAAGATGAAGTTATAGCACTATTAAGTCAATCTATGCATTAAAATCTTTACTTGCAATACTATCTCATGTACCTTTCCAAATTCTCCATAAACATATTATTTTAATATCCTCAGTGACTGGCTGAATAATCAAAGAAATAAAAATTGAAGGATGGGCAATATCAGAAAGGCTTTTTTGGTATGCTATATAATGAGTAATCAGTGAACATTATGTAAATCTGTGAATGAGTAAATGGATGAATGAATGAATGAGAAGTCAAATCCTCTGCAGAAGCACAGGCCAATAGGGGGAGCTTGGCGCCACAAAAGTGTGATGTGACTGGGGACTATTGAGCCAAACAACACAGAATTTACTGAATGTGACCATCTTGTCAAATTCAAAGAAACACATGCTGTTTCTCTGGGCTGAGCTTTTAGATTTCCCGATGAAGAGATTGCTAAACATTACTAAGTAGCTCCAAGACAAATAAATACATTTTGCTTCTCAGGTGGCATAAACAACATCAACGAAGAACATTGGAGGGGGGTCATTTTGAGATGGAGGACTTCAAAACATGAAGAGCATTTTCCTTAATATTTTATTGTCTTGTGAACATGGGGTACTTGAAAAATGAAAGAAAATCTGGAAGGTGAACAGCTGGTAATACAGATGGTGTTGATGAATTGAATTTGGATTTCTGCACTGGGGCTTACATTTCTGGAATGTTAGGTTTCTCTTGGCTCAGAGTAGAATTTTGTCTCACAGGGACATAGAAGATTGTTTTTGCATGCAGGCTAAAAGTGCTTTTAAGCAGAGCACAAGATTACAGAAAGTGTTTGAAGACTAAATTTAAAGGCACCATTCACCCAGACAGACACATACACCTCCTGGTTTCTTCCCTTTATCTTTATCAGCAGCAATCAGTATTTAGGTCAGATTCACCCACCTACCACTTCCCCCTTGGGCCTTGGTTTGGCTGTTCTCATGGTTATTTTATTTGTTCCAAGCACACTCCCACGTTTGGTATTGTCTCCACTGTTAGCCAGAAATGCTGTCCCATGCCTGTGTAGTAGCATGGCTCTTGTGTATCTCTGAACACTTGTCTTCCATCATGAAAAGTGTTTGCATATATCTTTATTTCAGAATTTCAATAAATACTTGGATTATTTCAATTGTTCAACAACCTATGCCAAATTAAATAAACGAAGCAGTAATGCTTTCAAGTTTCTATCTTTTAAGTGGGAGAAAAGTGGGCAGCAATTATTATTCAGACTGTCTGGAACAAAATGTTACAGGTAGGTCTGCTTGAAGATTAGAGAGTTCTTAGAGATAATTTGAGTCTCACGGCTTTAAACTCTTCTAATACAAGACTTCAGTATTACAAAATTTTAGCTAAGAGAAATAGAGTAATAAGTTCAATTAAAAATTAATTTAAAAATATTCTCCTAACTATATGAGTTTATTTTTACATTCATTGTATCTGAACAGATAAAATAATGATCATTTTTATGCCTTCCCTTAATAACATTTTAGGAAAACTAATATTGACTGGCAAGTAAACAGCATCCACAGCAATGAAGATGATAAAATCATTACACTTTACCAGACAGATGTGTCCTTAGTTTCAAGAGTGCTTTTCATGGAGATTTTAAAGAAATGTATGAGTGTTATTTCATTTCAAACCTTATTTCCTTTTTTTTTTTTGTTGTTGTTGTTGTTGGGAGACTTTTAAGGGCGGCTTCTATTTTTCTTATGGGTTATAGGTCTACTTAAATTGTTCGTCTGGACTTGATTTAATTTTGGTATATGGACCCTATCCAGAAAATTTCCCATTTCTTTTATTTTTTCCAGTTTTGTGGAGTATAGGTTTGTGAAGTATGACCTAATGAGTCTCTGGATTTTCTCAGTGTCTGTTGTTATGTGCCCCTTTTTGTTTCTGATTTTGTTCATTTGGTTATTCTTTCTCTGCCATTTGGTTACTTTGGATAAGGGTTTGCTTATCTTGTTGATTTTCTGGAAGAAAAAAAATTTCTTGAAATCTTTTTTTACTTCTTTAGTTCTTTGTATTGTTCTTTTGTTTGTTTCTATTTTATTGATTTCGGCCCTCGATTTGATTATTTCCTGGTGTCTACTCCTCCGTGGTGCGTTTGTTTCTTTTGTTCTATAACTTTCAGGTGTTCTGTTAATTCGCTAGTGTGGGATTTCTCCAACTTCTTTAAGTAGGCATTTAGTGCTTTCATTGAATTCTAAGAAGTCTTTAATTTCTTTTTATTTCTTCCTTGACCAGGGGTGATTCAGATGAGAATTATTCAGTTTCCATGTGCTTGTAGGCTTTCTGGAATTTGTGTTGTTGTTGATTTCTTTGATTTCTAACTTTAAGCCATAGTGATCCAGTAAGATACAGGGGCTTATTCCAATTTTTTTTTTTTTGTATCTGTTGAGCTTTGTTTTGTGACTGAGTATGTGGTCAATGAGGTGGTAAAAAGAAGCTATAGTCTTTTGTGTTTGGATGGAATGTTCTATAGATGTTTGTTAAGCCCATTTGACCCCTAACATCTGTTAGTTCCCTTATTTCTGTGTTAACTTTCTGTCTGGTAGATCTGTGCATTGGTGAGAGTGTGGCATGTCGAAATCTCTCACTATTGGTGTGTGGGGTTTGATGTGCAATACAAGCTTTAGTAATGTTTCTTTTACAAATGTGGGTGCCCTTGTATTTGGGGAATAAATGTTCAGGACTGAAACTTCATCTTAGTGGATTTTTCCTGTGATGAATATGAAATGTCCTTATTTATCTCTTTTAATTACCTTTAGTTTGAAGTTTATTTTGTTAGATATTAGCATAGCTACACCTGCTTGCTTATTAGGTTCATTTGATTGGAAAGTCTTTTTCCTTTACTCTGAGGTAATGTCTGTCTTTGAAGTTGAGGTGTGTTTCTAGTATGCAGCAGAAGAATGGATCCTGTTTTCATATCCATTCTGTTAGCCTCTGTCTTTTTATAGACAAATTAAGTCCTTTGTTATGAAGGGATATTAGTGACTGGTGATTGTTAATTCCTTTTATTTTTTGATGACAGGGTGTGTGTGTTTCCCTTCTTTAGAATTTGCTGGTGTGGGATTATCTATTGCTTATGGTTTTTTTGGGTACAGCCATCTTCTTTGGGTTGAAGTTTCCTTCTACTTCTTTCATAGGGCTGGATTTATGGATAGGTTTTGTTTAAATCTGGTTTGGTCATAAAACATCTTGTTTTCTCCCTATACGGTGATTGAAAGTTTTACTGGGTATAGCAGTCTGGGTTGGCATCTGTGGTCTCTTAGTGGCTACACAACTTCTGTCTAGGATCTTCCTGCTTTCAGAGTCTCCATTGAGAAGTCGGGTATTACTCTAATGGGTGTACCTTTATATGTAACTTGACCTTTTCCCTTTGAAGCTCTTAATGTTCTTTCTTTATTCTGTTTGTGTTCTGCTTTGATATTTATGTGATAAAGGGACTTTTGGGGGTCCAGTCTACTTGGTGTTCTGTAAGTTTTTTGTATCTTCATAGGCATTTCCTTCTTTAGGTTGGTAAAATTTTCTTCTATAATTTTGTTGAATATATTTTCTGTGCATTGGAGATGATATTCTTCTTCTTCTTCTATCCCTGTTATTCTTTTACTTGCTCTTTTCATGCTGTACAAATTTTCTGGATGCTTTGAGTTATGACTTTGTTGGTTTTAATGTCTTCTTTGACCAATGAATCCATTTCCTCTACTGTATCTTCAATGTCTGATTCTCTCTTCCATTTCTTGCATTCTGTTGGTTATGCTTGTATTTGTAGATCCTGTTCATTTACCCAGGTTTTCCAGTTCCAGACTTCCATAGGTTTATGTTTTCTTTATTTTGTCTATTTCAATTTTCAAGTTTTGAACTATTTCCTTTACCTTTTTGATTGCTTTTTCTTGGGTTTCTTTAAGAAACTTATTGTTTTCTTCTATTTTCCTCAATTTTGTTAAGACATTTTTATTTCCTCTTTAAGGGTCTCAATCATCTTCATACATTAATTTTTATGGTCTTTTTATCCTGCATCTACTGCATTGCGATGTCCATGTCTTCCTGTTGTAGGACCACTAGGTTCTTGTGGTGCTATTTTGCTCTTTAGGTTGCTTAAGCTAAAATATGCTCCGCTTCCAAGCAGGAAAACTAGTGAGTGACCAAAGAAGTGGATTTCAAGAAAACTGCGATATAGTATATTTGGCTTGAAGGAGAAAAGGGGAATTATAGTATAGAAAGGGTTGAGTGGGATGAAGGGTGGAAAAGCAGAGTAGACATATTATGTGAAGTGATAATTAGCAATTAGCAACCTTTGTAACTTCTCTTTGGTATGTACTACTACAGAAAGTTTCTAACATTTACATATAAATATTTACATATACATGTATACATTACATATCCATGGCAGGGTTTTAATTAAATTATTCTATAACAGGGAACAATGCCTTTCCCAGATACCACAGACTATTAAATAAAAATGTCAGTACTAGGTACAGATTTAAAGATGTTGGTCAATGGGGTATCATTGATCTCCAGATATTATGGTCTATTTTTAATTGCTCTTGGTTGCATTCCAGAACTTAATGTTAAGACCCTATTGCTGAAGAAGCCTTGACTCATAGGATGTGGAGAAATCATGCCAGTACTGACTTGGAACTTCATTCCTACAGGCTACCTTCCTTAGTACTAGAAAGTTCTGTTTATGCAGCCTTGGGAGAAAAGTGCTCAGTAATCTTGTCCAGTTGGGAACAATGTGAAACACAGCAATGACTGGCTTAGTTTCCCCATTGGTGTAATAGTGGCATTGATGGTGTAAGAATAACCAATCACTTTTTTGTTGGCATTTTTGATCTGTGTCACAAGACGAAAGTCTGGTCTGGTACTATTAACTGTGTTCCAAATCCATGACTACTGTGTCACAGGTCCAGGGATAAAAATAAATGTGATTATTGTGTCACATGTTCATATTATTAAACTTTTGCCTATGTTAGTTAATATCTTTAAAACTACAGATTATTGCATCTCTCATCAAAGAAGCCCCCTTAAACCATCTGGATTTCTATTTTAAACCTCTTCTTCTTCACCTTGCATAAAAGTGGACCTCTGTTTGTGTTCCTTTGCCCAATTACAGATTATACTTTAGAAACATACATGTTACCATCATGTTCTCCAGAATCCCACTCTAAGGATTCATCTTGAGATACTTCTGTATTGAAGGCCTTAGGACCACAGGGAGCAAGAAGTTGTGTAGAATCAGCAGAATGACCTCAGCCTACCAAAGGAGGATTTCTCATTAATCCATTTATATATTTATTATTTCATTTTTAATATGTTTTATTTTTGATATATGGTTTCATTTTGTAACCCAGGCTGTATCTAACTTGCAACCCCCCCCTCACTCCTAAGCAAGCTAATAGCTGGAATCTCAGGTCTGAACTCACTGTAGCCAGGTTTGCACTCCAGTTCTCCTTGGGAATTCCAATGAGTACACAAAAAGCTTCTCAAACTGAGTCAAGGATATTGTGCCTTTTTTTTTTTTTTTTTTTTGGAGACAGGATTTCTATATCTCTGGCTGTCTGGGAACTCACTCTGTAGACCAGGCTGACTTTAATTCTATTGAACAGAGCCTGATCATGGTAGGGGGCTCTGGAGCTGGACTTCCTGTCTGTCCGTCGCTGGCCTCTCCGTTGTCCGTTTCTCCTTGGCCTATTTAAATGAGGACTTCGATATTACATCTTTCTTGTCAGTTTCACGCTTCATTTTTTTTTTAAAAAACATAACTTTTTATTGACCTTTTGGGAATTCCACATCATGCAGCCCAATTCCACCCATTTCCCAGTCCCTGTGTATTTGCTCTTCACCCTTGCAGCATCCTCCCCTAAAGGATTGCTTAAAAAGAAATAATAAAAACACAAATAAGAATGATAATTAAAATAAAGCAAAGGCAAACAAACAGAAAGCAAACAAGCAAACACAGCCCCACATCACCCCTCTGTCGTTCCCCACTTCTCCAATGCTTATTCTTTCATCTTAGCGGCACTGGGAGCAGTGGCGTATCGTGCAGTAGACCCTTTGGTCCACACAGTTTTATTTGCAACTGGTCATTGTGTAATATGCTGTTGGTCACGTTCAAGGTCTCTGGCTTCTGGTATACCATCAATACTGGACCGTCACTGAACTCTGCTTGGGTATCCTCTCTTACTGCCAAGAATCATGGAGATCCTGCCGCTATGGTTCCAGAGGACCAGTTCCTTCACGTTCTCGAGTGTATCTTACATGGGGTAGATATTGGGGACCGCCTATTTAAAGGCTGGATGTGTGCCTGGGTGGTAACTGAGTTAGTCAGTCCTGGCCCTAGGACTCCCCCTCTCAGGTGAGGCCTGGAGCTAGGTCTCCCAAATCCACAGTGAGGGGTGGGGCCAGCTTTCTCAAGTATGGAGGCCAAAAGCTCTCCTAGGAGGAGTGGGACCAGCTCTCCTGTGCCTAAGTCATCAGGGTTCCTATATCAGGAGTGGTGAGGTCAGCTCAGAGGTCACCTTAGCATAAACCTCATACTTCAACATATGGTTTCACACATGTTTTTTATGGGCTCCTGTGGAATCACAGATGACAGACATTAACAAAGACCCTGCGTGCTGTAGGGTCAGAGACACAGACACGGCCCTCAGCAGCAGCTCAGGCCTGGAGGACGCCATGGTCCTGGGTAGCACTATAGGCCACTCAGATCAGCATGACTCTGGCAGTGTCATGTCCATCTCATCCCAACATGGCCATAGGTGGCTTCTCAGAACCCGGACATCTTCGTGGCCTTCCGTGGTAACAGGGGCCAAGGGCATTAATAGAGACCTCACTGTGCCAGGCCCAGACATGGACTCGGGCAGCAGCTCAGGCCCAGATGTTACAGTGGCCTCAGGTGGCAAGCAGACTACCCAATCAGTCTATTTGTCACTAACGCATCTTCTTTAGATGTGCCTCTTTCCACAGGACAGCAACCATTCTGCCTCCTCCCCATGCCCCGTCTCTCCCCACAGCCCACCATGTATTTATTTGCTCAAGGTTTTGGGTGAACCTATGGTTTACTCTACCTTTCTAGGTCAATTGGCCTTGGAGGGCACGTGGGTGTCCTTCACCCACCCTATCCTAATCTCCCCTTCATGCTTTCAGGTGTGATATGCAACCTGTGTCATAACATATGCATCTTTGCCTTGTTTACCGTTGTGACCTGAGCCTTGAACCAAACACTGTATAAAGTCAGAGGCTGTGCACTGTCTGCCATTTGATGAGTGAGACTGACTGTTCTGTAGTGACCTTTCTATCTAAGGTCACATAAGCCATAGCTTCCTATGAAGTGTGCCACTGACATTTCTATATGAAGCTATCTTCATTTCTCTAAAGATGGAGTTATATATTCTACAAAATCTAAACATCAAACTAGCTAACTAATAAAATGGATCACAAAAAGGACCACGTATAAAAACAAACAAAAAACAAAACAAAATACTACACTAAGATATTTCTTGTTAAGTTACCGCGAGTTAAGAGTCTGAAGAGAAAAACAGCTCTTGGCTAGTAAAATACAGCACATTGCCACAAGAGGGCAGCCTTTTAACAGAAATTTCTTCACAGCCACAGGGTTGGAACAGGCTTTTGTTGTTGCTGTTTGTTTTGTGGTTAGCAATCTCCAGGGAGTTGATCTAAAACTAAATACTGATGTGGTAATGCAAGGTTATTAGTAATTTCTTTGCCCTCTGCAATTTGTATCTTTATACTGCTGCTGACTTCAATGATGGAGGTAAAACCTGAACCAGGGACGGAAGTTCTCCATCCTTTCTTCGGGCGGTATTTTTAACTACCAAGGGAGAAAGTCATACTCAATAAACGCCGCAAATCAGGGAGCTCAGATAAATGCACCCATCTATCTCTCCTCTACCTCAGATTCTACCTAAGCCAAAACTACAGGGCAACGCATGAAATACAGTTCTTGTTTTCAGCCTTTCCTGTACCGCATGCCACAGTGCTCCTGAGACACGCCTTTAGGGTGTGAACAGCAGTCTGTCTCCATCTTTATCCCCGAGACCTGCAGGGTGCTGTCAGACCAGAACTTTCTGATTGCTTCCTTACCGATGATTGTCCCCGGCTGGGCAGAGATAGCACGCCAGGTGTCAACCTCAAGTCCAGGGGCAACTTTAATTGTAATTGCCTGAACCTGACCTTGTGCAGGTGTAAATTTCAGCACTTTCTGAATTGGAAATTACAGTTAGTACCCAGCATTTCACAGCCCCAGGGGCCTCCAGGGGTTGCCATTGCAAGTCAGCGACTGTGGGCAGAGCTCACGCGTGGCCTAAATACTCCTCTTGGTCCACACATTCATTACTTAGTCTAGATTTGCCTGGAAGCTGTTTTTGCTCAGATTGTTCTTAACTCAAGGCAGACAAGTCAGCAGTGGTTTTGTTTGATTGTTCTGTTTTGTGTTCCAACAGGATCTCACACTGGAGTGCAGCCTGGTTTCATGGTAGCCATCTTGCCTCACCCTCCTACTGCAGTAATCACTACTGATTAGAGTTAGGGTTGCCGCACAGGGCTAGGCAGAAAGCATCTAAGAGGGACTCCTCTGTCTTTTCTGACAGATTTATTCCAGCTGTAATCTTGGACCTAACCTTTTTCTAGACACATGATCCATTTCTCTCAACTTTATTTATTTTTATTTATTTATTTATTTTTTTGCTTTTTCGAGACAGGGTTTCTCTGTGGTTTTTTTGGAGCCTGTCCTGGAACTAGCTCTTGTAGACCAGGCTGGTCTCGAACTCACAGAGATTCACCTGCCTCTGCTTCCCAAGTGCTGGGATTAAAGGCGTGCGCCACCACCACTCGGCTTAAACTTTCAATTTCTAAATCAACATCTTCCTCCGGCTGTTTTTATATTTATGAGCTGACAGTCTGGTGAGCGGCTATTTTAGTTCAACTCACATTTCATTGCCTGAGATGCATGCCTGCATTCTTCTGTTTTGGGTTATCTAAGTTTCAAATAATAAACCCAACATTTTTCCAGGTATTAGAGTTGTAAAGCCTCTATCAAATTAATTCACTTTAGAAATCTGTGTGGATAAAGTTGTCCTTTTCTTTGATTCTCTCAGGTGATAGATGAGGAAATAATACCGTAGAGCAGCAACCAAAATAGAAACTGAGGGTTAATGCCCGTCCCTATTTCTCAGCGAGCCCAAAGGATGCCGGGTGTAAGGAATAGCACATATCTTCCAGCTAGTGTTTTGCAGAATGCATGTGATAACCAAGGTTTTTATGGGTGAAGTTTTCCATACCAGTTTATGAAGAAGAAATGATTGACCTGACGCAAGAATTCTAGTGAAAGTCTTTGTGGTCCTAGACTGAGAGATGGGTATCATAATAGCCCTGTGGACCTGCAAGCATCTAGATATATTGTTGATCTGGCATAACTAAAGAAACCTGTGATTTTGGGGTCCATAACTGCACTTTGTATAAACTAATAATCAGAAACAACAATAGTTTGTCTGTCTTGGATGTTAAAACTTATTGTTGCATCTCATTGATTACAAATGTCTGTGTTGAATTATCTGTCTTTAGCTCCTAGAATTTGGATCAATGCTGGAAAACAGGATGAAAGAGACTGAATTGATAATTTCATTCTTCCACCCAATGGCTATTGCATATGACTTGCAAACGTATTGGCCATATTCATCTTTTTATTGATTTATTTTCAACTTGACACAAACTAGGGTAATCTGAGAAGAAGAACCCGAGTTGAGAAAATGCCACCATCAGATTGGCCTGGGGGCAAGATCTGCTGGGGTGCTTTCTTAATTGATGGTTTCTGTGGGAAGGACAGGTCTACTGTGGATGGTTTGGGTTGTGGGAAGGTGGTCTGGGTTTGTACAAAAAAGGCCACTGAATGTGTGCCTGGAGAGCAAACCAGAGAGGTGCATTTCTCAACGACCTATGCTTTAGTTCCTACCCTTGAGTTCCCGCCCTAATTTCCCTTCATGATGGGCCATTTGATGTATGTTGTAATAAACCCTTTCCGTGGAAGCTGCTTTTGGTGATGGTGTTTATGGCAGAAGTAAAAAGCAAATCGAACACTTGGTGTCTGATTGTTGGTACCTCATGACGATTCTCAGTCTTGTAACTAGAGGAGGGAAGTAAGCCTTGCCTTTATCAGTTTACTTGCTGATATGAAACACCAGAGCCACTGAGCAAAAACTAAACAATTAGCAGATTGTGTTCTTTGCTGTTGAGACTGGTATCACAGAGAAAGCTAATTTCCACCTAAGGTAGATTTGAATTTACTAAACTATTGAGAGCAAAAACCATATTTTCCCTCCTGAAGATGAATAGTCATAGTAGTGATCATTTCCATTCTAAAATATAAACATTGTCATGTATTTTGGGGGGGCTTAATTAAGTGATTTTATGCCAGGGAGAACCCTATTAAATTCCTCCACACTGCAAGATCTGAAGGTTAAAGCATAAATTAGCAGTAGACTTGGATAGTATGTCAGCATCATAGCAGAAAGTGATTCTGAAAGAAATAATTAAAGACTGGTCACTGTAGGCTATTCTGAATTCTAATTAGAAAATTGAATTGATTAGAGCCCAAATGGGCATAATAATAGCTGTTCATATAATATATATTCATATATATTTATATATTGCTAACTACCATTTCAGGATTGAAAATAATTACATAAAGTTTTGAGACTGTAGATGAAGAATTTTAAAAAAAAGCATACTCTAAAAGAAGTATTTCTGAACTGAGTAGTTTTGAAAGCCATTCCTAGTTTCTAACAATTGAGTGCTACTCATCTAAAAACTGAACCATTTCTCTGTGACTAGGCATCCTAATCCCTGTGTTGTCATCACTGGATTTGGTCTTAAGCCATGAAAGTGTTGGGAGTTTGTAGAATAATATAACCGAAGTGCTGGGACTACATTTCCTTTTATACCTGAATGGGTAAACCTCACCTTTTGCTCTTTATAAAGAGGAAGACAGCTGTAGATGTTATTCAGTTGATAGAGTGCTGGCCATTGCTACTGTGCTGGTTCTACTCTATTACAGGAAAGCACAATCAATGTTGGTTTGTCAAACTGGCATCTGTGTACACATAGTAACTATGGGTTAAGTCTGTAGTCAAGATTGACTTTCATATAGAAAAAAATTAACTGTGAAGAAACTGAATGCGGGGTGCAATACTGAAAAAGGTGAACTTTTAAAACCCCAACTCTCTCTGTCGTGAACTTACAATGAAATGTCAGAAGCTTGAGTGTGTCTCTGCCTATGAGTGACACGCAAGTGTGTGGTTTGATTACAAAGAAATCGGTGGCTTGGAAAGCACTAGATTGAATAATGGAACAGGCAAATGATGTTGCAATACATATTCTAGTTTCTTTATACATTTTGGCTCACAGTTCCAATTACACATGTCAGAGTGGCGGTCCGTCACAGGAGGAAGGAGGAGCTTGAATCTGCTGTCCATATTGTACCCACAGTTGGACCTTTGACACTGTCAACAATGAAGGCATTCCTGCTAGTGTTTCACTCACTTTCTCCAAGCCTACACAGACCAAGCTCCCCACAGTGGGCAAGCCTTCCCATATCAATTAACTTAAAACATTGTCAGAATTAGTTTTTTCTCATCTTGATACATGTGAGTGTCACCTGGGAGAGGAAACCTTGGTTGAGAAAATAACCCTATAGGCAAGCTGTGGGGAATACTCTTGGTTAATGGTTGATATGGGAGACCCAGCAATCCATGGGAGCCAGTTAGGCAGCATCATTCCTCAATGGCCTCTATTCAGTTCCTGCTTCTGTTTCCTTGCCTTGAGTCCCTGCCCTTATTTTCCCTCATAGCCTACAACTGGGACATATAAGACAAATTAACCCTTTCTTCCTCAAGTTGCTTTAAGCTAGAATGCTTTATATCAGCAACAGAGAGTAAACCAAGACAATTCTTTGAGGTAATTCTCAGAGATCATTTCTAGGTTATTCTATATGTCATCATCAACAAATGGTGCTGGGCAAACCAAGTCACTACATGTAGAATAACAAAACTCAAGACAAACCTCTCAACCTGTACAAAATTTTATCCAAATTGGGTCAAGGACTTAACATAACACTTGACATTGTGAATTTGATAGAGGAGAAAGTAGGGAATATGCTCAAACTCATTGGTACAGGAAGAACTTCCTAAAAAGGACTCTAATAACATAGACATTAAGAACAGCAACTAGGGGTTGGGAAGTTGGCTCCCAAGCTAAGTGCCCTTGTTACTCCTGCAGAGGACTCGGGTTTGATTCCCAGCCGTAGCGTGTGGCAGCTCAAAACTAAATGTGGCTGCAGTCTCAGCGGATCTGATGCTGACCCCCAGGGTCATCAGGCAAGTCTATGGTATACATAAATATATATAAACAAACCCTAACAAGCAAAAAATAGTAAAATAAATAAATATGAAATAAAAAGAACAGCAATTAATAGTTAATAAATAGCATCTGATGAAACTAAAAGTTTTTGTAAAGCAAGATTAAGTGAAGAGAAGGCAGCTTACAGAGTGAGAAAAGTTTTACCAGGTATCCATCTTTTCTTTTTACATTTTTATATTGTATATTGTATTTTTCAGCTCAGTCTCTTCCCTCCTACTCCTTCCATGGTTCTCCCTCATTCACTCTCCAATTCATCACCTCTTTTACTTTCATTGTTATCACATACATACACGGGCATGCAAGCACACACACAAGTACACAAGTACATATGTAAATACAGCAGGCTGAGTCCAGTTTCTCGATGAGTGTTTATGGCTGACCACTTGGTATTGGATAACCAACGAGGGGGATTATCTCTGAGGAAGAGTGGTTTTCACTCACTCAGGAGTCAACCACAGATTGACAATATCTCTTCATATAGATGTAGGGCTTGTAAGATTTCCTGTAGCAAGAGGAGCACGGGCCGTATCCTGCCACCTGGTTAGCTTAACCCCTGAAATAACCACACAGAAATTGTATTAATTAAATCACTGCCTGGTCATTAGCTCTAGCTTCTTATTAGCTAACTCTCACATCTTGATTCAACCCATTTCAAACCATTTCTAATAATCTGTGTAGAACCACGAGGTGGTGGCTTACCGGGAAAGATTCAGCACGTCTGACCTGGTGGCTGGCACCATGGCGGCAATCCCTGACCCTGCTTTCTTCCTCCCAGCATTCAATTCTCTTTCTCCAGCCTACCTAAGTTTCTGCCCTATTAAAAGGCCAAGGAAGTCTCTTTATTCAACCAATAAAAGCAACACACAAACATAAGTACTTCCTACACCAATTTCCCCACCTACATTAGCATGTCCAATACTGCTGTCATTGTTCATCTTATAGATTTTATAGTTTAGCTTCTGTGTCTTATATAGGAGAGGATATCTTGTAGACATCTGCACCCTCTTTTGCAATTTCACCTGAGTCTTATGTATAGGAGTTATGTTATAAATATGTCAATTGAGGCTGGGCACCCTGCAGTCAGCTGTCTGAATTTTGATCAGCATGGCTTTCCACAATCTCTGTCTATCTGCTGCAAAATGAAGTTGCAAAATGATGAGAAGGAGGACCACATTTAGCTGCGGGTTTGAAGAAAAGTATTATGAATGCAGTTAATGATTTTACTGGTTTCACAGAGTGGGTTCTCCTCTAGGTTTTACGGCCTCATCTATCATGGATAGTTGGCTATGTTTAGAGTACCAGATGTGAATTAATTACCTCACCCCCAGTGGGCCTTCAGTCCACTTAGGTAGACATTGCTTACTGCCAAGATGCAATGGCCATCTTTGCATCCTTGAGAATATCTTGCTGCACTGGTCATTGCTGCGGTTTGTAGACAGCATAGCTGGTTAGGATTATTTATTGCTTCTCTCCCTTGGCAACTTGCACAGAAACTTCCAATACTCTGGATGAGAGCTAGTTCTCAAGGAGGAGGCTTTCAGGTCATGTCCAAATAGAATCCTCCAAGTCCATGTCTGAAGTGTGTGGTATCTTCTAAGATAGGGACTTACTTTAAAATTCTGCAAGGCAATCAAAGGTAATGTTAATAGCCTATAATGTTTTGGAACTTGCCTGGACTCTCCTGAGTCTATTTTAAAATGTTTATTTTTAAATCAGCTAAGTATACACATTCATACCATTTCTCTGATAGTGTCCATGTTACATAGAATAATTATATCTATTTTGGGATATTTTTTATCATCATTTTATTTAACAAACTTCATCACATTGCAAAGGTTATTCTTTATTCACATCAAATACAGTAACGTGTTCATTAGGATCCCCTTAGTTCATTGTATCTTCAGAGACTGGTGAGGTTTGAGCCTCTAAGACAGACACGTTATCATTAGCATTTAGAGATTACGTCCCTCTTCTACTGAAACTTGACTCTGAATTTTTAGCTGATACAGTATAAGCTACAGAACTAAAAGCACTCCCCAGAACCTTGGCTCAGACTGGCCTCTGATTGCATGACTCTGCTCACCATTAACCTAATTCGTCTGACAGGAATACATCTTCAGCAGTGGGGTAAGAGGGGTGGCTTAGGGGAAGCTGAATGAGAAGGGAATTTCCACTTAAAATTCCTCCAAGAGAGCTCTTTGGGATTTATTTCAACAATTAAAATAATATGTAAACATGAAAGTTTCTTAAACTAGCAAGAAAAAGAAATTGTCCTGGGAATGAAGGATGCCATACTGCAAGGTTGAGGAGTCTGGAGACAGTCTGTCTTTGGCTTATTCAAGCCAGTATTAACCCATAGCTTTGATTATAAGCATATATGAGTATTTTGAAACAATTACGTATGTGTGTGCAAGCAAGTGTGTGTGTGTGTGTGTGTGTGTGTGATTGCAGGGGTCAGAGGATAACTTGTGGGAGGTGGTTTCCTTTTCCACCTGTGGGTCTTGGTGATGATTGAACTCAAGTCATCGTATTTAACAGCAATGCCCTTACCCACTGAGCCACCTTGCTTGCCCTAAAGTAAGATTTTTAGTTAGATATATTCATAGTCTGTGAAAGTTTTCTAGATATTGAATAGCTCAACATTAAGTTAAAAAAAAGAGTATACATTTAAAGCTGTCAACTGATTGTGACTAGAAGACAATTTTAAATGGTGGCAGTGATCTCACGGAAGCAAATGATCTGATTCCTGCTTGGATATGTGGGATCTCTTATGCAGGAGCATTTTAGAGACTTATTTCCCAATGGAGTTTACCTTCAGATCTTTGCTCTTAACCCTGAGTCATTCCCTTCGTGACATTCACTCATGTTGGATTCCCTCTTATTCCTCAGACTCTAGTTCTGTCCACTGTCAGCTCTGACTCTTGTAAGGAGTTCTGCCCTATCGGAAGATTTCTCACTTCACCCAGCATGCAGTGTGTAGTGTGTGATGTGCAGTGTGCGGTGTGCGGTGTGCGGTGTGCAGTGTGCAGTGTCATCAGGTGCAAAGTTGCACCAGGCAAACTGAAACTCATTCAAAAAGTTTCCTTCAAAGAACAGATATTCCATCACATCTCAAACAATGACTTTTCTGCCTCCCAACTGTAGCAGGTACTATTAAATATCATTTTTTTACTTTTCATGAGTTCATAATGGATTTTATGGTATATAAATAAATGAATTTTAACTACTATTCCAATTTATGAGTGAAAATATATTTATAAATTTAAGAAAAATATCTTTTCATTTGGAGACGTTTTACAAATTCTGAATCTGTCTGTAAAATTTAGGACTAAGGAATGAATTCTTAGTTATCATCATAGCTCAGGATACACATGAAACCTAGGCTCAGCTACTCATTTGAAAATGTACCTACTCATTTGAAACAATGAAATTGACCCTAGGTACTGTAGGCAGATATCATTTTAGCTGATGGTAGGAGGAGAGATTAACTATGTCTTGATGGTAATTTCTGTTTTTTGTATTTTTCTCGGAGTAGGCAGATAAGTTCACAGTAGAAATTATTGCTATTTTGGTTTTATAATTTTTTTTTAAAAAAATGTAACTGCATTCATTTTTATTTGTCTTCCTATCCATACCAAGTATGCTCTGTCGTACATTATGTTTTTCTTTTTTCAAATTCACTTTAAATTAGATTTCAATGATCAAAAGTCTCACTCTTCTATGAAAAAATGTTTGGCTGGAAAATGGCTACAAAGAGAGAGTCAAGGACATATAACTGCCATCCTGTAGCAAGTTGTATACGAACATTTTGAAAATTTAAAAATTACCTTTTCCAAAAACTAGACTGTTCTACTATTTCTCTGAATTCTTAATGCCTGTGAAGGATTTTCAGAAATATATACCATTTCATAAGATGCAGGTCACTGCTCAGACAATGAACAAAAAAATGAATGAGGTAAGTGCTATGTGGCAATCTGTACGGGGCACAGCAGCACATGGAGCCCTGTGCTCTATACCCTGGCATTTATAAAATAAAGGCTGGAGTCCTGGGAACTTGCTAATTAATATGACTTTGCTGGCATTTCATTAACCTAAATGGTTTAGGTGTCCTGTAGATAGACTGCATGTGTTCTCATTTTTAACCTTTCCATAATGTTTTCTAATTGCAGAATTCATTGGTTTTTAATAGCAAAAGAACAACAATAGTTTTAAAGTTATCTTCAATTTGTTTTTCACTAACTGCTAAAGTGCTTTTGGTTCCTCTTTCACCTTTTGAGCTATGTACTCTGGGTTAACAGAAATCCCTAACCATGCTGCCATTGACTTAAACTTTATAGTGACCTTTTTATTGTCATTTATGATTAGCTATATTGTAGAACCAAATAGCTAATGGAATCTCCAAATACTCCTCGGGAGGTCAAAGTACCTCCAATAAATACTCAGACTAATTTGTTTATTTGAAATTTCAATCAAATGTTTCATTTCACCCTCAAAGAAGGACTAATGAAGGTAAGTGTATAGATGACCTGAGTGGCTAATGAAATTGCAATGCTTGAGTGTCTTAATAAAGTTTGCCGCTTTTACTGTGGCATGTGGCTCTATCATTTAGCAGTGACAGCTTTAATTCTGTTTGAATCAGAGGACAGTAAACCTCAGTTTACTGGCTGCTTGACTTTGGGTAGCATACTTTCTGAACAGTTAAAGTGCCTATACCAAGCATAGAGGAGATTGTCTTCTAAACAGTAATTATGATATGTATGAAGAATATGGTTCTTCATAACAGCTTTTGAAATTTTGTATTATTTTGCCTAATAACAAGTCATGTTCTCAGAAACAGCTTTTGACAATTTTCCCTTTGTTCAAACATCACAGAGTATGCTCCCCAAGCTCCCATGGTGTAGTGTACTGCACACCTTTGCGTAGCATTTCCCATCTTCTATCTTAGAAACCCAGATAGCACCCCTTCTGAAAATAGTTGCTAACTACTTAACAAAGAGCAGGCAGATAGGTGCCTGATCATAGTCCAACATAGAAATGCTGCAGAAGAAAAACTTGTTAAAAGTAGAAATGACAAATGCTTGCAGAGTTCATACCAAGTACAGACCTTGTTGGAAAGGTTTCTCTGGGTGAGTCAGACAGGAAGCAAAAGGGGGACATTACTGTTCCTGAATAGACTTTATAAATATCATGTACCTATGACATTATAACCCTGATTATACATTTTATAAATATTGTTTCCTTAGGCCACATTACATTTATAACTAAGGTTTTTCCCTCAATAATATATTGATCTTGGATTACTCTGTTGTATTTATGTAACATTTTAAATAATGTGAATTCTTTGTTTAAAAATGTGTAAAATATAATATCTCCAAACAGAAAATAGAAATCCCATCAAAATCAGTCTTGACTTTAAACCTAATTCGAGTTTAGAATATTAGCTGGTTTGGACCGTTTTTTTTTTTTTTTTTTTTTTTTTTTTTTGTGAGAATTAATGTTTTGTCCCATGCTTTTCAGACCCAGGCCAAAAGCATGGGATAAAACTGGACTTGCTGAACATAGCGGACAATGAGGACTACTGAGAACTCAAGAACAATGGCAATGGGTTTTTGATCCTACTGCACATACTGGCTTTGTGGGAGCCTAGGCCGAGATGGAGGTGAGTGGTCCTTGGACTTCCCACAGGGCAGGGAACCCTGATTGCTCTTAGGGCTGATGAGGGAGGGGAACTTGATTGGGGAAGGGGGAGGGAAATGGGTGGTGGTGGTGGGGAGGAGGCAGAAATCTTTAATAAATAAATAAATAAATAAATAAATAAATTAATTAATTAATTAATTAATGTTTTGATAATTAAGACAATACAGACTTGTAAATCCTGTATTGTAGCTATCAAAATGCAGCCAATGCTTTTAACGTGGCTAATTAATCATTTCACTCATGACTGTTACAAATGCTTTTCTCCAGTTCACTGCGTAGAAGAGTGTCAGGATGTCATGCGGGCAATTGCTGAGACACATGAAATATAGCACAGCATGCCCTCAGTACCTACTGTGACTTAATTATGAAAACCTTGTCGTTTTCTTTCTCCAAGTTCCAAAAGTCAGAATAACGTATTTTTATATAAAGCATATTTTCAAAGTATTTATTCTCAGACTCCAACCATAGCATATAAAGAATAGACCATCATTTACAACTTTTGACTCCTGTAATAACATTTAATCTAAGATGCAAAAGCTTTGACGAATAGTAGAAAAGATTTTCTTTGTATCTAATTCTATTAGCGTTTTATTGTATGTTTTAAAAGATGAAGCCGTAGCAGGTGTCAGCCTAGGCTCACACAGAGTCACAACCAACAACAAGAGATTCTCCCTTCTGTCTCCAGTTAATCCCACTGGAACAACCGTAATGGAACAACATTAGTAGAGACACCACCCCCTATGGCATGCTGGATGCTGAGAGAGTGGCCTGAGGCTGTTTTGCAGTGAGCTTTCAGAACATATATATAAGTGGAATGAGCACACGCACAAAGAGTGAAGCTTTCTATGCTAACTGCATACATGAGGAAGATATGCTTCCTTATTCTCATTGTCAAGTTATTATACTATTCATAATTACGTGCACTGCATTTCCTACAGCACTTCTTGATATACTTGTTTACACAAAAGCCACAGTCATGTAACAACTTTAAGAAAATTATGATGGCTGTGATGTCATTAGGCAAAAGAAAAAAATTAGCTCTTTTCTCATCTTACATCCCATTATCATGGAGGGCGTCTCTTGCTAACCAGAGCATAGCTATAGTACATGGTATCTGATCAGTCCTGTGTGATTGGACTCAATGTGTTATTATATCTGGTGTATTCGTGGAAATGTGACATGCTCTCATTAGCATAATTAAGTTTAAATTGCTTTTAAAGAAGATGACTTAAAAATAGTAACATATACAGCCTTTAAGTATTGTCTAATAGATGGGCTTGCAGAAATATCTGGAGGAAGTGAATCTGGCAGAAATGTCTTCATAGCGAAGGATTCCCAGAGATATGCAATGCTGCAGGACATGACATATGATGCCCAGGCAGGAATGAGATGGAGGCTGAAGATGAAAATAACAAACTAGGATCTTATGCAGAAATGCTTTTGTGAGGAAATTCCCCAATGCTAGCTTCTAAAAAAACTTTGCTAGGCAGCATTTTCTGAATCTGCCGCAGAAGACAGATTACAGATGTGTGCACATTATTACAAGGAAAAAAGCAATTTAAAAAATTTTAAAGGACTTAAATTAGTTGAGAGTGGATAAATTATATGTATTTGTAGTAAAACAATGTACTCGAGGTCCAGTGACTTTCTAAAAATAATACTGGGAACTTTTTAGAGTATGGAATTGTTCAAAACCCTGCTCCAAACTGGTATTTCCAATTATTAATGTCTACATTTTTTCATTTTCAGCATGTTTTAACTTATTTTGTTCTTGCAAATCTGTTAAATAAGTGCTTATCATTAAGTGGTGTATTATCTACAAGGAATAGAATGAATTGGATTGTACAAGTAAAAATGTAGGCCAGAATAACTCATACTTATTTTTTTTTAAGTTATAAGGTGTTTACTACCAATACAAACAACATGAGCTTAAATCCCAGGATCTACATGTTAGAAAGAGAAGAAACTTCTGCAAACTGGCCTCCACACATGCAAGGTGTGGCACACTCATACATGTACAAACGCAAACAAATGAATAAATGATTTTTTTAAAAAAAATTTTCGCCTTTTCCCCACCTCCCATTTCCCCTCCCTCCCCCCACTCCTCTCCCCCTCCCTCTCCAGTCCAAGGAGCAGTCAGGGTTCCCTGCCCTGTGGGAAGTCCAAGGTCCTCCCCCCTCCATCCAGGTCTAGGAAGGTGAGCATTCAAACAGGCTAGGCTCCCACAAAAGCCAGTTCATGCAGTAGGATCAAAACCCAGTGTCATTGTCCCTGGCTTCTCATCAGACCTCTTTGTCCGCCACGTTCAGATAGTCCGGTTTTATCCCATGCTTTTTCAGTCCCAGTCCAGCTGACCTTGGTGAGCTCCCAAAAGATCAGCCCCACTGTCTCAGTGGGTGGATGCACCCCTCGCGCTTGTGACTTCCTTGCTCATTTTCTCCCTCCTTCTGCTCCTCATTTGGACCTTGGGAGCTCAGTCCGATGCTCCAATGTGGGTCTCTTTCTCTATCTCCAACCATCTCCAGGTGAAGGTTCTATGGTGATATGCAAGATATTCATCAGTATGGCTATAGGATAGGGCCATTTCAGGTTCCCTCTCTTCACCTGCCCGAGGAACTAACTGGGGACATCTCCCTGGATACCTGGGAGCCCCTCTAGAGTCAAGTCTCTTGCCAACCCTAAGATGGCTCCCTTAATTAGGATATATACTTCCCTGCTCCCATATCCACCCTTCCTTTATCCCAACCACCCCATTCCCCCAAGCTCCCCCCATCCTCCCCTTCTCACTTTTCTCTCCCCATTTCCTCTTACTCCCATCCTACCCCACCCCAAGTTCCCAATTTTTGCCCGGCAATCTTGTCTAATTCCAATATCCAAGAGGATGACTATATGTTTTTCTTTGGGTTCACCTTCTTATTTAGCTTCTCTAGGATCACAAGTTGTAGGCTCAATGTCCTTTATTTATGGCTAGAAACCAATTATGACTGAGTACATCCCATGTTCATCTTTTTGGGTCTGGGATACCTCACTCAGGATAGAGTTTTCTATTTCCATCCGTTTGCATGCAAAATTCAAGATGTCATTGTTTTTAACCACTGAGTATTACTCTAATATGTATATATATTCCACACTTTCTTCATCCATTCTTCCATTGAAGGACATCTAGGTTGTTTTCAGGTTCTGCCTATTACAAATAACGCTGTTATGAACATAGTTGAACAAATGCTTTTGTAATACGATAGGGCATCCCTTGGGTATATTCCCAAGAGTGGTATTGCTGGGTCCTGGGGTAGGTTGATCCCAAATTTCCTGAGAAACTGCCACACTGATTTCCAAAGTGGTTGCACAAGTTTGCATTCCTACCAGCAATGAATGAGTGTACCCCTTGCTCCACAACCTCTCCAGCAAAGGCTATCATTGGTGTTTTTGATTTTAGCCATTCTGAGAGGTGTAAGATGGTATCTCAAGGATGTTTTGATTTGCATTTCCCTGATCCCTAAGGAGGTTGAGCATGACCTTAAGTGTCTTTTGGCCATTTGAATTTCTTCTGTTAAGAATTCTCTGTTCAGTTCAGTGCCCCATTTTTTAACTGGATTAATTAGCATTTTAAAGTCTAGTTTCTTGAGTTATTAATATATTTTGGACATCAGACCTTCGTCTGTTGCAGGTTTGGTAAAGATCTTCTCCCAGTCAGTATGTTGTCTTTTTGTCTTAGTGACAGTGTCCTTTGCCTTACAGAAGCTTCTCAGTTTCAGGAGGTCCCATTTATTCAATGTTGCCCTTAATGTCTGTGCTGCTGGGGTTATACGTAGGATACTTCTTGATGAATGATATTTTTAAGTTTCCTTATTTATGTACTACTTCTTAGAGCTGTATTATGAGGATCTTTGTCAAGACTCCCACCTATTAATAACATCCTAGTGGCATACCCTAGGAAAAAATGATCTCTTAATTACAGCTTTTTTTAAAAGAGAGAGTATAATTTAAAATAAAATAGTTTTTTTTCAATTTTATAGTAATTTAAGCTACTGGTCATGAGATTGTATAAATTATTCATGGCATGGTAATGTGTAAATTGTATGGCAAGTGTGCTAAATATAGCTGTTTAAAATATATTTCCTTAAATTCCACTGGATCCATTAAATGTATCACTGCAGATCATTCTCTTATCTCTCCTAGGCTGGAACTTTGTTCCTGTTAAGGTCAAGGATACATTTCTTTAATTTCTGTACATAAATTTGACACAGGGCCTACTGACATATGGATATTGTAGCAGTGTAACTCAGAGGGCTCCCTAAAGGATTTGAATAAATGAAAATTAGATAAATTGAGGAAAAAGTGGTATGAGATTTACTTATAGGTAAAATCAAAGGAAGCAGAACTGACACAGGATATAAAATCCTGCGGAACGTAGTTGTAGGACAACATATGGATCTTATATATGCTTGAATATGAAGGATCTCTTAATGAAATCAAAGAGTAACATTGGAAATATAGTGGGTGACAGGGACCAGTAATGAAAGTCGATGCTCCTAAGGCAGATAGGAAACTATCATGAAGAAGGGAAGGTTGTAAAGAGAACATGTGCTTAAGTGGAATCGTGGGAAAGTTGATGCTGCCCTACGAAGACAGAGTCAAATAGACAAGGCTAGATATCTCACTCTTTCAAAAGGAAGATTTTTGTACTAGTAGCTGTGGAGTGCTATAAAGTGGACATAAACAGTTACATCATAAAGTAGTCTAAGAATTTAAAAAAGGCTTGTATATTAATGCTAACATGCTCACCTTGCTCATGATAATTTAAGTACTTAACATTTTCAACATTACATTTAACTCTGAATAATTCCAGTAGAGATGCTTAGTCATGAGGACTGGAGGTATGGAAGAAAAAGACTGAAAGTCTTTATTTAAGGCATATGGTTCCATTGTTTTAATGACAAAAATAGTAATGGAGATGAATGGCAGACGTTGTTGTAAAATATTATGAATATTTAATAATACTGAATAGTATGCTTAAATAATTAAGATAGAACATTTCATGTTTGTGTAATTCGAAGCAAAAATTAAACAAACAAATAATTGTTCCTAAATAGATAGGCAACATCATCCAAGAACAACAGATCCCTATCCAGCTGTGGACAGGCATTTGTGATACCACTGAGCAGAGTTTAATGCTATTCACTGGCTGGGAAAATTGACCTTGATAGCCAGTTCACAGATGCACATCAGTCAGGCAATAATAATGCCATAGTCATCACGGTGATTTACATTTTACACACCTCACATGTATAACTCCCATGGAACCACTTAAAGACATCATCATCATTACTTAATACCATATTCCCTTACCACGTTTGTCTCTCTTGTCTCTGCTGACTTCAGAAAATGTCTCTTCCACGACAGTATTCAATCATCTTCATCCCATGGTTAAAACTTTTCTTAAGTCTCAGAGTCTCCAAGATAATATTCCAGACAAGGCTCGTTGGCTTCCAGTCACTGATGCACCATGCCCTTAGAGACCTTATTTCCCCTTCTCAATTTAACATAGCTTTCAAATACCTTTCCAGTAAAATGAAGTTGTTTATATGGTTTTATATTTCCTCCCATTGCCTTGTGAGCATTTATCCGTATTGACATTGATTTCCATCTTGCTGTAGGCTTGTCAAGATGAAAAAAATGGTACATGATGGGTAATTTTGAGCAAGAGTTGGGTATTTGTTTTCTACAAGTAGAAGCTAGTAGAATTCTCACTAGTCCAAGAGAGGCAAAACTTGATCAAATTGAGACAGATAGAAGCAACTGAACTTCCCCAAGATCACACAGCTGCTAGTTGTAAATACAGATAATTTACCTCTTCTGTTTTAATCGCTGTTGGTATAATAAAATATTCTGACAAAAAGAAAATTAGGAGATGGAAGGGTTTATTTCCATTTACAGGTTATAGTTCATTGTTGGGAGAAGGTAGCTCTGCATTTTAAAGCAGGCTTGCTTGGTAGAACACCAATGAAGTAAAAGTGTAGGAGGAACCAAGAAGAATGCTGCTTATTTGCAATTCCAAGGCCAGTGCTTAGTTACTTTTCCTATATAACTCATATCCACCTGCCAAGGTAATAGTGACTCTCACAATGGGCAGGGGTCATCTATTAACAATGAATACAGTCCCCACAGACATGCCCATAGGGCAATATGACTTGGAAAATCCACCTAGATTCTATTCTCAGTTGGTGATTGTGTACTGTTTTAATTTGGCACTTAAAGTTACCTAGGACATTACCCGAAGGACAATGTTTTCAAATAATATTTTAGTGTTTCTCTACATGATGTTATTGACGTTGATTTATGAGACTAAAACATCAAATCTCAAATCTAACCCTACTTATCTTGGTAACAGAGTACCCTACTATCTATACAACTCTGTTTCTTTTCTGTACAACAATAAAGTTCATATATGTTAAAAAATTTGATGTAATGTGTATGATGAAATAACTGGTATAAAAGCTTAAAGCATGAAATTGTTATCCAAATAATCTATCAAGGTTTTATTAATAGTTTATAGGTTCTGTACATGAATGCCGTTAAATGAACTTGATATATTATTAACATAAGGTTAATTTATGTAGCCATTTAATTATTATCTAATATTCATCCTGTTTTATCTTTTATTTTCTTTTCCACTTTCTTCACCAAAGACATTTAACCTTCTTCAATCACATATGCTTTTTAAATTTTGAAGGAAGGACATATGCATCATCTTCCCTTAGTAAGCATTAATTCTGTCAGTAAGAGAAAAAAGGCTTTGTTTTTATTGGTACGGAGATCTAACAATATCTTCTATTCTCTGTGTGATAATTCTGATTTTATTTGGTAGAATCATACTTGTTACTTATTCCATAATGTCATAACCACAAACTTTTCTATTTTAATGACTTCTGCACCCATAGTATTTTATCCCTTTTTTCTTTTTTTAAAAAAAGAAAGCAAACAATCTTTTTTTACTTTACATACAATTCTCAGTTACCACTCCTTCCCCTCCTCCCATTCTCTCTACCTTCTTGTCCACCCTCATTCACCATCAAACCATACACATTAATAGTAGGAGACTTTAACACACCACTCTCCCCAATGTACAGGTAAACTAGAGAGAAACCTAATAGAGAAATAAGAGAACTAACAGATGTCATGACTGAAATGGAGTTAACAGATATCTATAGAACATTCCACCCAAACACAAAAGAATATACCTTCTTCTCAGCACTTCATGGAACCTTTTCTAAAATTGACCTCATTCTCAGTAACAAAGCGTCATGGTCTGGTACCAACCCAGACTCTAAATTATTTTTCCAGGACCAGAGGGGAGACATGGGAAAAACTGAGACAACTCACATGGCTTTATTGGGAGGGAGATTTTTAGTGATCTCTCATGAAATCCTGAGTTCACATCCTGAAAATTTCTCTGTGTTTATTCTCCAAACAACCTTTATACAAAAACATAAACTGAGGGTAAATTTATTAGCATTTTGTTTCCTAGGTTTCCAGGTGAATGGTTGTCGTCACATCCATATCTTCCTATGCATGCTCTATCTTGTCTTCTTGCTCTGTATGCCATCTCTGTCATATAGGATGAATTAGCATCTTTTTTCAGGCATCCTTCAAATTAAAAAAAAAGGAGCATAACAATATTCTGACCTTTTGTTAGGGATAGCAACAGGCTAGATGACTGATCATCTTTTGGGTGGCAGGTGCAAACTATGGCCTGTCTCTTAGTGTCTGCAGCACATCTGCCCAGGACCCTCTGACTTTCAAGCCCTGAGATTCTCTCTTCCATCTCTTGTATTCTGTTGGTTATGCTTGCATCGGTAGTTCCCGTTCGTTTGTTCAGATTTTCCCTTCCCCAAATTCCCTCAGTCTGTGTTTTCTTTATTGCTTCTATTTTCAGTTTTCAAGTCTTGAACTCTTTTCTTGACCTGTTTCTTTGCTTTTTCTTTGTTTTCTTGAATTCCTTTAAGAGATTTTTGATTTCTTCCAATATTTTTGTTTGTCTTTTCTTCCATTTCTTTAAAGGAATTTTTCGTTTCCTCTTTAATGGTCTCTACCATCTTCAAAAGTTATATATAAGATCATTTTCCTCTGCTTCTTCTGGGATAAGATAATCAGTTCTTCCTGTTGTATGACCACTGGGTTCTGGTGTTACCATATTGCTTTTTAGGTTATTAAATGAACTTTTGCATTGGTGCCTCCCCATTTCTTCCTCTAACTGTTTCAGGCAGTGTCTTTACCTCCTGGCCCAATCCTTGTGGTTGTTGTCTGTGTCTTAGGGACTGCTCTTAGTCTACTCTGTGCAGTCACTCTCTGTGTATCATGGAGCCGCTGTGGTCTCCCTTGGCCAGCTCTCTTGGTCTACTGTGTATAGTTTCAGCCTCTTGATCCTCTGTGTACAGCTGCAGGCTCTTGGTCTGCTGTGTGCAGAAGCAGCCTATGGTTCAGTGTTCCTCTGAGGTTTCAGGGGATGAGTGGGCTTGGCTTCAGAGTGGGCCTTGTAGCTTACAAGGTGTGATGGATGGGAAGAGGTGTTGGAGCAGTCTACCTGCAGGAAGTTTGCTGGCTGGCTGGAGAAGGTACGGCAGATGGGATAGGGGCCCAGGGTTTTACCCTGTATTGAGGGCCTAGAGAATGGGGTGTTCAGCTGGCTTGTTGATCACTCACCTCTTTGTTCACTATGTGCAGCTGCAGCCTGTGGCTCAGAGTTCCTCTGAGGTTGCAAAGGATCAGTGGGTTTGGGGGTGGAGTGGGTCTTGTAGCTTGCGGGGTTCAATTGATGGAGGCTGTTACTATTTCAATTCTTTACAGTTTCATAACTTTTGCATTTGAATATTAGGAAATGTTCTGTGAGGGCAATTTAGAATACAATCTATATAAAAATTTCTCAAGTTTATACCATTCTTAAAGCCTAATAGGGGATGGAATTCATAGCTGAGTAGTCCACACCATGGAGTTATATTCATTGTTGCTATGACTTTGCTCTCAGAGGGCAGTTAGTGACACAACACTATGACTCTGTACAATAAACTTCCCTTAACTTAATGAAAAAATATCTATAGAAAAAAGGTCTGTGAATCTTGTAATCAAAGAAACTTTAAAAGTTGCATTAATAGTAATTCCTATCTACATTCTAAATATTTATCCTCACACCCACAGATAGCTGTAGTTCTCACCCCTATTCAGAGAAACTTCTTAAAGATCATTGAATAAGAGGGCCAGAGAGATTAGAAGAGCAGGGGAAAGAGAAAATTTGCTTTGAGACTATGTTCCTAGAAATGACAGAGAAGCCACACCCATGAATTCTCATCAACACAGCTGGCTAATCAAGATCAGAATAATGAAGACACCAATGGACATGATAACCTGAAAGGTGGAAGGTTTGTGGAAACTCAATCTTAAAAACAACAGCAAAACAAAAACCTACAGGTAACTGGGTATTGTTGAGAGCTGTTGAAATGGTCTTTTCCAGGGAAAATGACCCAATTACCTATCCCAAATTAGTGATCATATCTGTCATCATATACATATAGATAATGTTAAATGACCTAAGCAGGTTATACTTATAGATCTAGGAATACACACACACACACACACACACACACACACTGACCCCCCCACACACAAAGCAATGAAAGAAAAGAGAACATAAATTTTTTTTTTTTACTTATTTATTTATTTTTATTCTTTTTTAATTAAAATTTCAACCTGCTCCCCATTTCCCATTTCCCTCCCCTCCTCCCAAATATTGCCCTCCCCCCACTTCCCTCCCCCTATCCCCACTCCTCTTCTCCTCCCCCCACTCCATTCCCCCTCCCTCTCGATACTGAAGAGCAGTCCAAATTCCCTGCCCTGCGGGAAGACCAAGGTCCTTCTATCTACGTCCAGAAAGGTGAGCGTCCAAACAGGCTAAGCTCCCACAAAGCCAGTTCATGTATTAGGATCGAAACCTAGTGCCATTGTCCTTGGCTTCTCATCAGTCTTCATTGACCGCCATGCTCAGAGAGTCCAGAATCAACCCATGCTTATTCAGTCCCAGACCAGCTGGCCTTGGTGGGCTCCCAATAAATCAGTTCCACTGTCACAGTGGGTGGGTGCATCCCTCGTGGTCCTGATTTTTTGCTCATGTTCTCCCTCCTTCTGCTCCTCATTTGGACCTTAAGAGCTCAGACCGTTGCTCCAAATTGAGACTCTGTCTCTACCTCGATCCATCGCCAGATGAAGGTTCTAAGGTGATATGCAAGATATTCGTCAGTATAGGATAGGGTCATTTCAGGTTCCCTCTCCTTAGTTGCCCAGGGTACCAGCTGGGGACATATTCCTGGACACCTGCGAACCCCTCAAGAGTCAAGTCTCTTGCCAACCCTAAGATGGCTCCCTTAATTAGGATATATACTTCGCTGCTCCCGTATCCATCCTTCCTATATCCCAACCATCCCAATCCTCCGAGCTCCTCCCATCCTCCCCTTCTCATATTTCTCATCCCATTTCCCCTTTGCCCCATGCCACCTCACCCGCAAGTTCCCAGTTTTTGCCCTGGAATCTTGTCTACTTCCCCCTCTCCATGCGGATGACTATATGATTTTCTTTGGGTTCACTTTCTTATTTAGCTTCTATAGGATCACACATTATATGCTTAATGTCTTTTATTTTATGGCTAGAAACCGATTATGAGTGAGTACATCCCATGTTCCTCTTTTTGAGTCTGGGATACCTCACTCAGGATAGTGTTTTCTATTTCCATCCATTTGCACGCAAAATTCGAGAAGTCATTGTTTTTTACTGCTGAGTAGTACTCTAATATGTATATATTCCACACTTTCTTCATCCATTCCTCCATTGAAGGGCATCTAGGTTGTTTCCAGGTTTTGGCTATTACAAACAATGCTGCTATGAACATAGTTGAACAGATACTTTTGTCATTTGATGTGGCATCTCTTGGGTATATTCCCAATAGTGGTATTACTGGATCTTGGGGTAGGTTGATCCCAAATTTCCTGAGAAATCGCCACACTGATTTCCAAAGTGGTTGCACAAGTTTGCATTCCCACCAGCAATGAATGAGTGTGCCTCTTTCTCCACAACCTCTCCAGCAAAGGCTATCATTGGTGTTCTTGATTTTAGCCATTCTGACAGGTGTAAGATGGTATCTCAAAGTTGTTTTAATTTGCATTTCCCTTATCGCTAAGGAGGTTGAGCATGACCTTAGGTGTCTTTTGGCCATTTGAATTTCTTCTGTTGAGAATTCTCTGTTCAGATCAGTGCCCCATTTTTTTATTGGGTTCATTAGCATTTTAAAGTTTAGTTTCTTGAGTTCTTTATATATTTTGGTGATCAGACCTTTGTCTGTTGCAGGGTTGGTGAAGATCTTCTCCCAGTCAGTGGGTTGCCTTTTTGTCTTAGTGACAGTGTCCTTTGCTTTACAGAAGCTACTCAGTTTCAGGAGGTCCCATTTATTCAATGTTGCCCTTAATGTCTGTGCTGCTGGGGATAAACGTAGGAAGTGATCTCCTGTACCCATATGTTGTAGAGTACTTCCAACTTTTTCTTCTATCAGGTTCAGTGTGTTCAGACTAATATTGAGGTCTTTAATCCATTTGGACTTGAGTTTTGTGCATGGTGATAGATATGGATCTATTTTCATTCTTCTACACGTTGACAACCAGTTCTGCCAGCACCATTTGTTGAAGATGCTCTCTTTTTTCCATTGAATACTTTTAGCTCCTTTATCAAAAATTAGGTGTTCATAAGTTTGTGGGTTAAAATCAGGGTCTTCTACTTGGTTCCATTGGTCGACTTCTCTGTTTTTATGCCAATACCAAACTGTTTTCAATACTGAGGCTCTGTAATAGAGTTTGAGGTCAGGGATGGTAATGCCTCCAGACGATCCTTTATTATATAAGATTGTTTTGGCTATCCTGGGTTTTTTGTTTCTCCATATAAAGTTGATTATTGTCCTCTCAAGATCTGTGAAGAATTTTGATGGGATTTTGATGGGGATTGCATTGAATCTATAAATTGCCCTTGGTAGAATTGCCATTTTTACTATGTTGATCCTCCCTATCCAAGAGCAAGGGAGATCCTTCCATTTTCTGGTATCCTCCTCAATTTCTTTCTTCATTGACTTAAAGTTCTTGTCAAATAGATCCTTTACTTCCTTGGTTAGAGTTACCCCAAGATATTTTATGCTATTTGTGGCTATCGTGAAGGGTGATGCTTCTCTGATTTCCATCTCTGCTTCCTTATCCTTTGTGTATAGGAGGGCAACTGATTTTTTGGAATTGATCTTGTATCCTGCAACGCTACTAAAGGTGTTTATCAGCTGAAGGAGTTCTTTGCTGGAGTTTTTGGGGTCGCTCATGTACACTATCATATCGTCTGCAAATAATGAAAGTTTAACTTCTTCCTTTCCGATTTGAATCCCTTTGATCCCCTTATGTTGTCTTATTGCTATTGCTAGAATTTCAAGCACTATATTAAAGAGGTATGGAGAGAGTGGACAACCTTGTCGTGTTCCTGATTTTAGTGGTATAGCTTTGAGTTTCTCTCAATTTAATTTGATGTTAGCTGACGGCTTGCTATAAATAGCTTTTATTATAGTTAGGAACGACCCTTGTATTCCTAATCTCTCTAAGACCTTTATCATAAAGGGATGTTGAATTTTGTCAAATGCTTTTTCAGCATCTAATGAAATGATCATATGGTTTTTTTCTTTCAGTTTATTTATATGATGGATTACATTGATAGATTTTCGTATGTTGAACCAGCCTTGCATCTCTGGGATGAAGCCTACTTGATCATAATGGATAATTTTTCTGATGTGTTCTTGGATTCGGTTTGCCAGTATTTTATTGAGTATTTTTGCATCGATGTTCATGAGTGAGATTGGCCTGTAGTTCTCTTTCTTGGTTGTGTCTTTGTGTGGTTTTGGTATCAGAGTAACTTCAGCTTCATAAAAGGAATTTGGCAATGACTTCTCTGTTTCAATATTGTGAAATACATTAAGGAGTATAGGTATTAGGTCTTCTTGGAAGTTCTGGTAGAATTCTGCATTGAAGCCATCTGGACCTGGGCTTTTTTTGGTGGGGAGGTTTTTTATAACAACTTCTAATTCTTCGCGACTAACAGGTCTATTTAGATTGTTCACCTGGTCCTGGTTTAACTTTGGTATATGGTACTTATCTAAAAAAGTGTCCATTTCTATAACATTTTCCAATTTTGTGGCATACAGATTTTTGTAGTAAGATCTAATGATTCTCTGAATTTCCTCTGAGTCTGTGGTTATGTCTCCCTTTTCGTTTCTGATTTTGTTAAATTGCGTATTCTCTCTCCGCCGTTTGATTAGTTTGGATAGGGGTTTATCAATCTTATTGATTTTCTCCATGAACCAGCTTTTTGTTTCATTGATTCTTTGGATTGTTTTCTGTGTTTCTATTTTGTTGATTTCAGCCCTCAATTTGATTATTTCCAGTCTTCTACTTCTCCTAGGTGAGTCTGCTTCTTTTTTTTTCTAAAGCTTTCAGGTGGGCTATTAAGTCTCCAATGTGTGCTTTCTCCGTTTTCTTTAAGTGGGCACTTAATGCTATGAATTTTCCTCTTAGCACTGCTTTCATAGTGTCCCATAGGTTTGAGTATGTTGAGTCTTCGTTTTCATTGAATTCAAGAAAGACTTTAATTTCTTTCTTTATTTCTTCCTTGATCCAGGTGAGGTTCAGTAGTTGACTGTCCAGTTTCCATGAGTTCATAGGCTTTCTGGGGATAGCATTGTTGTTGAATTCTAACTTTAATCCATGGTGATCTGATAAGACACAGGTGGTTACCGATATTTTTTTGTAACTGTGTAAGTTTGCTTTGTTACCGAGTATGTGGTCTATTTTCGAGAAGGTTCCATGAGCTGCAGAGAAGAAGGTATATTCTTTCCTATTTGGGTGGAATGTTCTATAGATGTCTGTTAAGTCCATTTGATTCATTACCTCCCTTAATCCTCTTATTTCTCTGTTAGGTTTCTGTTTGATTGACCTGTCTATTGGTGAGAGAGGAGTGTTGAAATCTCCTACTATTAGTGTGTGTGGTTTGATGACTGCCTTGAGTTTTAGTAACGTTTCTTTTACATAAGTGGGTGCTTTTATATTAGGGGCATATATATTCAGGATTGAGATTTCATCCTGGTGAATTGTTCCTGTTATGAGTAAAAAATGTCCATCTCCATCTCTTTTGATTGATTTTAGTTTGAAGTCAACTTTCTTAGAAATTAGTATGGCCACACCTGCTTGTTTCTTAGGTCCGTTTGCTTGATAAACCTTTTCCCAGCCCTTTACTCTGAGTAGATGTCTGTCTTTGTGGTTGAGGTGTGTTTCTTGTAAGCAGCAGAATGTTGGATCCTGTTTTCGTATCCAATCTCTTAGCCTGTGCCTCTTTATAGGTGAGTTGAGTCCATTGATATTAAGTGATATTAATGACCAGTGGTTGTTAACTCCGGTCATTTTTCCTTTCTTTCTTTCTTTTCTTTGGTAGTAGAGTTTGTGTGTTTCCCTTCTTCAAGTTGTGCTGGTGAAGGGTCTTTAGATGTCTGAGTTATTGTGGGCATTGTTGGACTCCTTGGTTTGTGGTTTTCCTTCAATTACTTTCTGAAGGGCTGGATTTGTGGCTACGTATTGTTTAAATTTGTTTTTATCCTGGAAAACTTTGTTTTCTCCATTTATAGTGAACGAAAGCTTGGCTGGGTATAGTAGTCTGGGCTTGCATCCATGGTCTCGTAGTTTCTGCAGTATATCTATCCAGGACCTTCTGGCTTTCATGGTTTCCATAGAGAAATCAGGTGTAAGTCTGATAGGTTTACCTTTATAGGTAACTTGACCTTTTTCCTTTGCAGCTCTTAATATTCTTTCTTTATTCTGTATGTTTTGTGTTTTGATTATTATATGACGAGGAGATGTTTTTTTTTGATCCAGTCGATTTGGTGTTCTGTATGCTTCTTGGACCTTCAAAGGAATATCTTTCTTAAGGTTGGGAAAGTTTTCTTCTATAATTTTATTAAATATATTTTCTGGACCATTGAGCTGTACTTCTTCTCCTTCTTCTATCCCTATTATTCTTAGGTTTGGTCTTTTTATTGTGTCCCAGATTTCCTGAATGTTTTGTGATGAGAATTTGTTGGTTATGCTGTTTTCTTTGATGAGAGTGTTTATTTTCTCTATGGTATCTTCAGTGTCTGAGATTCTTTCTTCTATCTCTTGTAATCTGTTGGTGGTACTTGTCTCTGTAGTTCCTGTTCGTTTATTCAAATTTTCCATCTCCATCCTTCCCTCGGTTTGTGTTTTCTTTATTACTTCCACTTCGTTCTTCAAGTCTTGAACCGTTTCCCTTACCTGTTTGATTACTTTTTCTTGTTTCTCTTGGTTTTCTTGGGTATCTTTGAGATATTTATTCATTTCCTCTACCTTTTTGTTTGTAATCTCTAATTGGTTGTGGCAGTTTTTCACTTCTGTTTAAGGTCCTCTATTATTTTCATAAAATTCACTTTTGAGTCGAATTCTTCTAATTCTTCTGTATTAGGGTTTAGACTTCTCATTTCGGGATTCCTGGATCCTGGTGATGTCACGTTGCCTTTCAAGTTGTTGGGGGAATTCTTGCATTGGCGCCTGCCCATCTTTTCCTTCAAATGGAGCCAGGAGAGGCCTGATGTCTTGGACCAGTCTTTGCTGTGACTAACTCTCTAGGTGTATCTCCTCAGTGTAGGGGCAGGAACCGTTCCCTTCCAGGTGAACTCCTCAACACCAAAACATGGATGCGTGGTATTCCAATGACCCGCGTAAAGAAGGCCGAATGCAAGGGGTCGGGCGGGGTCCAGTCGAACACAGGCAACACTGCAGTACAAGCTGGAGGTGCCTGCGCTCCCTTTCGGGGGTTGCTGAGGCCTGCCCGCTGCTCTGGTTGGGTAGCCTTAGTGTAGGGGCGTTTGTGCTCTCTACCGGGACCGTCCGCCCCAGGATAGTACACACTCACCCGTCCCGATGAAACTTCTTGGCACCTACACAGGAACTCCTGGATGCCCCAATGAGCCAGGGACTAATGGAAGTAGGGCGCAGGCAGAGCAGGTCCAGCAGATCACAGCAGAGACTGCAGCCCCAGCAGCAGGGGCCCGCTTTCCCTGGCGGGGACCTTGAGGCCTGCCCTCTGGTCAGAGACTCACTGCTCTGGGTTGGTAGCCTTAGTGAAATGGCAGGAAACTGTTCCACAGCTAAGGACCTTGCATACAAGGCAGGTTTGGGGGTGGGGGTGGGGGCGGGTGTGTAGGAGAGCAAGCCCTGCAGCAGGAGCTGGGGGAGGGGTGTTTGTGCTCTCTACCGGGACAGTCCGCCCCAGGATAGCACACACTCACCCGTCCCGATGAAACTTCTCGGCACCTACACAGGAACTCCTGGATGCCCCAATGAGCGAGAACATAAATTTGAGAGAGAACATGAGGGTGTATGGGAGAATTTGGAGGGAGGAAAGGGTAAGAAAGGACATTATTGCCTTATAATTTAACAAAACATAACAAAAGTCAATATACAATGACATTGACCAATGCAATTTTTCTTAGCACAGTCAGATAAATACTCTGAACCTGTGACACATCTTTACAACATGCTATGGTTTATCGAACGTTAAGCAGAGAACCCCCCTGGGAAATGACTTTGAGTGGGTAAGCTGAAAGCATATTTATAACACATGATCTGAAGAGGAGGTGGCTAAGGTCAAAGAAATAGTCAATTAAAGATCTACAGTGTTCAGCACAGTGTGATAACAGATACCTATAACCCTGTATTAGAAGGCTAAAGCAGGATTGTGAATCTGCAGACAGCAAGATTCAAATCAAAAATACCTTTTTCAAATCAAAAATACCAGACCTAGTAAGATGGCTAAGTGAGTAAAGATACTTGCTACTTGCTGCCAGATCTAATGTTGTAAGTTCGATTTGACAGAAGAAAAAAAAAAAAAAACTTCCACACAACAAATGAACTTCTTCAAATCTCATCATTTCAGACAGCTTATGTATATAAGATGTGAATTTTGATATTGATTATCAAATTAGCTAGAATGATCAAGCAAATAAGCCTTGACTATGTCTGTGAGGAATTATATAGATACGGTTAACTAAGGAGGAAAGACACACCTTAATTACTGACAACACCATTTCATAGACCGGGCTCGTAGACTGAATATAAAGATGAAAGTAAGCTCAGCACTTAGGCAACACTGCTTTGTGCTTCTTGACTGATTACAATGTCAACAGCTGCTTCAAGCTCCTGGTACCATAATTTCTTGAACTTGATGGATTATATCCTTGAACTGTGAGCCAGAACAAGCATTGCCTTTACCAGGTAGTATGTTATGGCAATAAGAAAAGTCCTGGAAAACTGGGTTAGCATTCTGTGAGAGTCTTCATTATTGATACCAGAAAAAAAAAATCTTTTTAAGTCAGACCACAAGCACACTTACTTTCCTTCACATATCACAGAAATGATGCTGGAGGAATGATCAATTTATTTTCTCTATAATGTTAACACACCTGTAGACAGTACAGTTTCCAAACTTGAAGTGCACAGATAAAGTCACTTATTAAATTCTATGCATCTTAAAATCTCCTAGTCTAATGCTGAAATAAGTATACGCTTTTCCACCTTCATGATAAACCACAATTCTGTCAATTTAGGTGTCTTAGGATTTTAATGCTGCAATGACACACCATGACCAAAGTAACATGGGAAGGAAATGGTTTATTCGACTTGTCCTTCCACGTCAGTACTCATAACTAAAGGAGGTCAGGATAGGAACTCAATTAGGAAAGGAACCTAGAGGTAGGAAGTGATGCAGAGGTCATGGAGGCATGCTGCTTAGTGGCTTGCTCCTTCTAGTTTGCTCAGCCTGCTTTCTTACAAAACCCAGGACCACCAGCCTAGGGGTGACCACATCCACATAAGCTGGACTAACCCACATCAATCAGTAATTAAGAAAATTCCCTAAATGTTTTATTACAGCCTGATCTTACGATCATATAAAAGAATTTTTCTCAATCAAGGTTCTCTCCTTTCCTATGCCTCTAGTCTGTGTTAAGTTGACATAAAAATAGGCCCCACATTAGGAAAAGTAAAGCTACATTCTACATTTCAAGTTAAGACAATGAGAAATTTTGACAGATTGTATCCTACAACACATTATGAAATCTGTTGAATAGCTTTAAAAGTAAAAAAGGAATTTCATCTAAGTTTAGACAGAATTTAATATAAATAGTTTTTAAGAATATGTGGAGCAGTTAGCTCTCTGATATTAAGAATAAAGCCTTCAAACATGACTCCACATAAATAATTTCAACTAAATTGTGGGCGAAATAGTGGTAGATTTTAATTGTATAAATAAGCCCACGTGTCAGATTAATGTAGTACGTTGAAAAGTCTTCTAGGAATGTCACAAGAAGAATGTGATCTTTGAGAGTTATGAAGAGAGCTGGAAAGGTCAAAACCCTGAAGTAGGGTGACTATCCCAGGTTTAGTGAAGCAACAAATGGCAAATGCCACAGTGTCCTGACAATGAGGCTTGTACTGATTCTGAGCATGTAAGAAAGTCTGAGTAAATGGTTATTTCAAGAGTACTTAGCTCCAAAACCACAGAGAAACCCTGTCTCGAAAAAGCAAAAAAAAAAAACAAAAAAAAAAAACTTAGGAGCTGGGTGATGGTGGTGCACGCCTTTAATCCCAGCACTCGGGAGGCAGAGGCAGGTGAATCTCTGTGAGTTTGAGACCAGCCTGGTCTACAGAGCTAGTTCCAGGACAGGCTCCAAAGCCACAGAGAAACCCTGTCTCGAAAAACCAAAAAAAAAAAAAAAAAAAAAAAAAGAGTACTTAGGATGAGAAGCTGCTGGAAGCAGATATGCACAAAGATGGACCAAACTTACCTCTTTGACATTGACACCTGTTCTTTGGAGAAATGCAGGATTCAGATTTCAGCATCACAGACATCTTCAGATAAATGTTATTGGGGAACTACAGATTTTTTGGCTTCTTCCACAGTCTCTCTTTTCTTAGATAGAGATTATCTGGCCTTTAGTCCAGGTTTATATTGTTAGCAAGTTTATATTGTAGACAATGTTGGAGGGAAAACTTTATAGATCTTTGTCTCCTGTGTTGTTTACGTCTCTACACCAGGATGAATTTCTGTCGACTGCTTGTCACCATGGCCATCTTATGATGCAAAATGCTCTGAATTCCATTTCACAGGCTCCCAGTCTAGTAATTTCAATAATTTCCAAAATGTGAATATAGCTATTTAACTGTGAGCCCTTACAGCATGTAAAGCACTCATATACTTCAACAAACTATGTTTCAACATACAGTTTTCTTCGACATAGAGGGAACATTCTTGTTATAAAGTGGAGAAGGGAAGATAGTCTAGATAGTGTTTCTGTCAATGTGATACAACTAGAGTCATTTGTAAAGAAAGAACTTCAACTATTTTATCAGGCTGGCCTTTAGGTATCCCTTGGGGCACTTCCTTGATTCATGACTGGTATGAAAATGGGAGGATCCCCCTCGCTCCCTGTGCCTGGCTCTGGATTGTGTAGGAAGAACACACAAAGCCAAAGCAAGCATTCAACTAAGTGGCTTTTCTCTATGGCCCCTCCTTCACTTCTTACTGACTCCCTTTTGCTGACTTCCTTTCATGGCATAAACTGAAATAAGCTTGTTCCTCCCCAAACTGCTTTTGGCAGTTTTATCACAGCATTAGGAAGCAAAGTAGTATAAGGGATGTGGATAGATTCTGTGGTGGAACTGAGTCTATTGTTTTAGGGAGGATTGTAGAAGAACTTTAGGATAGAAAAGCCATCTAGAACTCGGAACTTCAGGAGCTGTTCTGTGGGAGATTGGACGGTAAAAACATATACATATAAGTAACACTAAAGGAACACCTCAAGGTGTTTCTATATATACATTCATACATATATGTAAAAATAAGGAAAAGAAGCCATGAATTTAAAGGGGATAAGAGATGGGATGACAGGACATGAAATGGCTTGGAGAGAGGAGATGTGGGACGAAAAGATGTAACTATATTTTAATTAAAAATAAAACATTCCTGAAGTTTCATTTTAAAAAGGTTTTATTATTATTCATTTTTATTATGTATATATGTGTTTTTCTACATGTTGGTATGTGTGTAGGTGTGTAGGTGCCTAAGGGGAACAGAAGAGGGCATCAAGTAGCCTGGAGCTGGAGTTACAGGTGCTTATGAAGCACCAATATGGGTACTGGAAATTCAGGTCCTCTGCAAGAGATGTCAGCCTCGTAGTTGCTGAACCATCTCTTTAGCGCATGAAATAAAGTTTTTAATGAAATAGGACACAAGTAATTGTCACATTTAGAGTAAAATGTATGTGTGTAAATTTGAACAGAAACTATCATAATCTTGTCAACTCTAATCGTAATTATAGAAAATGACATCTCTCAAATATAAATTATTCTAAATGTATTATTTATTAGAAGATAGTCTGCACTAAATATTTTTAGTATTGATTAAATCTTCAAGTATTTTGATATACGTATCAAGATAAATATGCCCATAGACATGAAGGAAGACAGCTTCATCTTCTAGGTATGATCTACTTTTTCTACAACTTGCTGTGCGGGGCTATGTGGGTTTGCACAGAAACATTTTTCTTCAACCATATGGCAATGTATTTAAAGGCCAAAATGCATCCATAAAAGGCCTGTGTTCAACACCACATGCACTCAACATTATATTATTTTAGCAGTGTAAACAATCTCTATGATGCTGTTTTATGTTGATCTTGATGCAGAAGACAGCATTCAGCATTGCCCCTGTGGAACGACACAGTTTACCTCCTGAGTTTTTTTTTTTTTTCTTTTTTTATTCTTTTTTAATTAAAATTTCCAACTGCTCCCCGTTTCCTATTTCCCTCCCCCTCCTCCCACATATTGCCCCCTCCCCCCGCTCCCCTCCCCCTATCCCCACTCCACTTCTCCTCCCCCTAGTTCACTCCCCCTCCCTCTCGATACTGAAGAGCAGTCCAAATTCCCTGCTCTACAGGAAGACCAAGGTCCTCCCACTTCTATCTAGGTCCAGGAAGGTGAGCATCCAAACAGGCTACGCTCCCACAAAGCCAGTTCATGTATTAGGATCGAAACCTAGTGCCATTGTCCTTGGCTTCTCATCAGCCTTCATTGTCCGCCTTGTTCAGAGAGTCCAGTTTCAACCCATGCTTATTCAGTCCCAGTCCAGCTGGCCTTGGAGAGCTCCCAATAGATCAGTTCCACTGTCGCTGTGGGTGGGTGCACGCCTCGTGGTCCTGATTTCCTTGCTCATGTTCTCCCTCCTTCTGCTCCTCATTTGGACCTTAAAAGCTCAGATGGTTGATCCAAATTGGGTCTCTGTCTCTCTCTCGATCCATCGCCAGATGAAAGTTCCTGTGCCATTCTCCTTGGCCTCTCGTCAGCTCTCATTGTCCACCACATTCAGAGAGTCCGGTTTTGTCCCATGTTTTTTTCAGTAGCAGTCCAGCTGGCCTTGGTGAGCTCCCAATAGATCGGCCCCCCTGTCTCAGTGGTTGGGTGCACCCCTCATGGTCCTGACTTCCTTGTTCATGTTCTCTCTCCTTCTGCTCCTCATTATAACCTTGGGAGCTCAGTCCGGTGCTCCAGTGTGGGTCTCTGTCTCTATCTCCATCCATCGCTAGATGAAGGTTCTATGGCGATATGCAAGATATTCATCAGTATGATTATAGGATAGGTTCATTTCAGGTTCCCTATCCTCAGGTGCCCCAATGAACTAACTGGGGACATTGCCCTGGGCATCTGGTAGCCCTTCCAGGTTCAAGTCTCTTGCCAACCCTTAGGTGGCTCCCTTAACTAAGGTATGAGTTTCCCTGCTCCCCAATCCAACCTTCCTTTAACCCCAATCACCCCGATTCCCCCAGTTCCCCTCATCCTCTCCTTCACACTTTTCTCTCCCCATCACCCCTCATCCCCATCCCACCCCACCCCCCAAGATTCCAATTTTTGCCCATCAATCTTGTCTATTTCCCATAGCTGGGAGGATATCTATATGTTTTTCCTTGGGTTTACCCTCTTGTTTAGCTTCTTTAGGATCACAAATTATAGACTCAGTGGCCCCTATCCATGGCTAGAAACCAATTATGAGTGAGTACATCCCATGATCTTCTTTTTAGGTCTGGGTTACCTCACTCAGGATCGTATTTTCTATTTCCATCCATTTGCATGCAAAATTCGAGAAGTCATTGTTTTTTACCGCAGAGTAGTATTCTAATGTATATATATTCCACACTTTCTTCATCCATTCTTCTATTGAAGGGCATCTAGGTTGCTTCCAGGTTCTGGCTATTACAAATAATGCTGGTATGAACATAGTTGGACAAATTCTTTTGTCATATGATAGGGCATCTCTTGGGTATATTCCCAAGAGGGCTATTGCTGGGTCCAGGGGTAGGTTGATCCCAATTTTTCTGAGAAACCGCCACACTGATTTCCAAAGTGGTTGCACAAGTTTGCAGTCCCACCAGCAATGGATGAGGGTACCCTTTTCTCCACAACCTCTCCAGCAAAGGCTATCCTTGGTGTTTTTGATTTTAGCCATTCTGACAGGTGTAAGATGATATCTCAAAGTTGTTTTGATTTGCATTTCTCTGATCGCTAAGGAGGTTGAGCATGACCTTAAGTATCTTTTGGCCATTTTAACTTCTTCTGGTGAGAATTCTCTGTTCAGTTCAGTGCCCCATTTTTTAATTGGGTTAATTATCCTTTTAAAGTCTAGTTTCTTGAGTTCTTTATAAATTTTGGAGATCAGACCTTTGTCTGTAGCGGGGTTGGTGAAGATCTTCTCCCAGTCAGTAGGCTACCTTTTTGTCTTAATGACAGTGTCCTTTGCTTTACAGAAGCTTCTCAGTTTCAGGAGGTCCCATTTATTCAATGTTGCCCTTAATGTCTGTGCTGCTGGGGTTATACATAGGAAGCGATCTCCTGTGCCCATATGTTGTAGGGTATTTCCCATTTTCTCTTCTATCAGGTTCAGTGTGTTCAGATTGATATTGAGGTCTTTGATCCATTTGGACTTGAGTTTTGTGCATGGTGATAGATATGGGTCTATTTTCATTCTTCTACAGGTTGACATCCAATTGTGCCAGCACCATTTGTTGAAGATGCTTTCTTTCTTCCATTGTATACTTTTAGCTCCTTTATCGAAAATTAGTTGTTCATAGGTTTGTGGGTTAAAATCCGGGTCTTCTATACGATTCCATTGGTCGACTGCTCTGTTTTTATGCCAGTACCACGCTGTTTTCATTACTGTAGCTCTGTAATAGAGTATGAAGTCAGGGATGGTAATGCCTCCAGAAGTTCCTTTATTGTATAAGATTGTTTTGGCTATCCTGGGTTTTTTGTTTCTCCATATAAAGTTGATTATTGTCCTTTCAAGATCTGTGAAAAATTTTGATGGGATTTTGATGGGGATTGCATTGAATCTATAAATTGCCCTTGGTAGAATTGCCATTTTTACTATGTTGATCCTCCCAATCCAGGAGCAAGGGAGATCCTTCCATTTTCTGGTATCCTCTTCAATTTCTTTCTTCAATGCCTTAAAGTTCTTGTCAAATAGATCTTTCACTTCCTTGGTTAGCGTTACCCCAAGATATTTTATGCTTTTTGTGGCTATCGTGAAAGGTGATGATTCTCTTATTTCCCCCTCTGCTTCCATATCCTTTGTGTATGAGAGGGCGACTGATTTTTTGGAGTTGATCTTGTATCCTGCCACATTACTAAAGGCATTTATCAGCTGTAGGAGTTCTTTGGTGGAGTTTTTGGGGTCGCTCATGTACACTATCATATCATCTGCAAATAATGCAAGTTTAACTTCTTCCTTTCCAATTTGAATCCCCTTTACCCCCTTATGTTGTCTTATTGCTATTGCTAAAACTTCGAGAACTATATTGAAGAGGTATGGAGAGAGTGGACAGCCTTGGCGTGTTCCTGATTTTAGTGGGATGGCTTTAAGTTTCTCTCCATTTAATTTGATATTAGCTGTCGGCTTGCTGTATATAGCTTTAATTAAATTTAGGTATGACCCTTGTATCCCTAATCTCTCCAAGACTTTTATCATAAAGGTATGTTGAATTTTGTCAAATGCTTTTTCAGCGTCTAATGAAACGATCATATGTTTTTTTTCTTTCAGTTTATTTATATGATGGATTACATTGATAGATTTGCGTATGTTAAACCAGCCCTGCATCTCTGGTATGAAGCCTACTTGATCATAATGGATAATTTTTCTAATGTGTTCTTGGATTCAGTTTGCCAGAATTTTGTTGAGGATTTTTGCGTCGATGTTCATGAGTGAGATTGGCCTGTAATTTTCTTTCTTGGTTGGGTCTTTGTGTGGTTTTGGTATCAGAGTTACTGTAGCTTCATAAAAGGAATTTGGCAATGACTCTTCTGTTTCTATATTGTGAAATACCTTAAGGAGTATAGGTATTAGGTCTTCTTGGAAGTTCTGGTAGAATTCCGCATTGAAACCATCTGGTCCTGGACTTTTTTTAGAAGGGAGGTTTTTGATAACCGCTTCTAATTCTTCACGACTAACAGGTCTATTTAGGTTGTTCACCTGGTCCTGGTTTAACTTTGGTATATGGTACTTATCTAAAAAAGTGTCCATTTCTTTTACATTTTCCAGTTTTGTGGCATACAGGCTTTTGTAGTAAGATCTAATGATTCTCTGAATTTCCTCTGTGTCTGTGGTTATGTCTCCCTTTTCATTTCTGATCTTATTAATTTGCAGATTCTCCCTCTGCCGTTTGATTAGTTTGGATAGGGGTTTATCAATCTTGTTGATTTTCTCCAGGAACCAGCTTTTTGATTTATTGATTCTTTCAATTGTTTTCTGTGTTTCTATTTTGTTGATTTCAGCCCTCAGTTTGATTATTTCCAGTCTTCTACCCCTTCTAGGTGAGTCTGCTTCTTTTTTTTCTAGAGCTTTCAGGTGGGCTGTTAAGTCTCCAATGTGTGCTTTCTCTGTTTTCTTTAAGTGGGCAGTTAGTGCTATGATCTTTCCTCTCAGGACTGCTTTCTTAGTGTCCCATAGGTTTGAGTATGTTGTTTCTTTATTTTCATTGTCTTCAAGGAAGAGTTTAATTTCTTTCTTTATTTCTTCCTTAATCCAGGTATGGTTCAGTAGTTGACTATTCAGTTTCCATGAGTTTGTAGGCTTTCTGGGGCTAGCATTGTTGCTGAATTCTAGCTTTAATCCATGGTGATCTGATAAGATACAGGTGGTTATTAATAATTTTTTGTAACTGTGAATGTTTGCTTTGTTACCGAGTATGTGGTCGATTTTTGACAAGGTTCCATGAGCTGCAGAGAAGAAGGTATATTCTTTCTTATTTGGGTGGAATGTTCTATAGATGTCTGTTAAGTCCATTTGATTCATTACCTCCATTAATTCTCTTATTTCTCTGTTAGGTTTCTGTCTAATTGATCTGTCCATTGGTGAGAGAGGAGTATTAAAGTCTCCTACTATTAATGTGTGCGGTTTGATGGCTGCCTTGAGTTTTAACAATGTTTCTTTTACGTACGTGGGTGCTTTTATATTAGGGGCATAGATATTCAGGATTGAGATTTCATCCTGATGAATTGTTCCTGTTATGAGTAGAAAATGTTCCTCTCCATCTCTTCTGATTGATTTAAGTTTGAAGTCAACTTTGTTAGAAATTAGTATGGCCACACCTGCTTGTTTCCTAGGTCCATTTACTTGATAAGCCTTATCCCAGCCCTTTACTCTGAGTAGGTGCCTGTCTTTGTGGTTGAGGTGTGTTTCTTGTAAACAGCAGAATGTTGGATCCTGTTTTCGTATCCAATCTCTGTGCCTTTTTATAGGTGAATTGAGTCCATTGACATTAAGTGATACTAATGACCAGTGGTTGTTAACTCCGGTCATTTTTTTTAGTAGTAGATTTTGTGTTTCCCTTCTTTGAGATGTGCTGGTAAAGGGTCTCTAGATGTCTGAGTTACTGTGGTCATTGTTGGATTCCTTGATTAATGATTTTCCTTCTATTACTTTCTGTAAGGCTGGATTTGTGGCTACGTATTGTTTAAATTTGTTTTTATCCTGGAAAATTTTGTTTTCTCCATTTATAGTGAACGAGAGCTTGGCTGGGTATAGTAGTCTGGGCTTGCATCCATGGTCTTGTAGTTTCTGCAGTACATCTATCCAGGACCTTCTGGCTTTCATGGTTTCCATAGAGAAGTCAGGTGTAAGTCTGATAGGTTTACCTTTATAAGTAACTTGGCCTTTTTCCTTTGCTGCTCTTAGTATTCTTTCTTTATTCTGTATGCTTTGTGTTTTGATTATTATATGGCGAGAGGATGTTTTTTTTTGATCCAGCCTATTCGGTGTTCTGTATGCTTCTTGAACCTTCATAGGTATATCTTTCTTTAGGTTGGGAAAGTTTTCTTCTATAATTTTATTAAATATATTTTCTGGACCATTGAGCTGCGCTTCTTCTCCTTCTTCTATTCCTATTATTCTTAGGTTTGGTCTTTTTATTGTGTCCCATATTTCCTGAATGTTTTGTGATGAGAATTTGTTGGCCTTGCTGTTTTCTTTGATCAGCGTGTTTATTTTCTCTATGGTATCTTCAGAATCTGAGATTCTTTCTTCTATCTCTTGTATTCTGTTGGTTATGCTTGCTTCTGTAGTCTCTATTCGTTTACCTAGATTTTCCCTGTCCAGCTGGCCTTCTGTTTGTGTTTTCTTCTTTCCCTCCATTTCAGTTTTTAAGTCTTGAACTGTTTCCATTATCTGTTTGATTGTTTTTCCTTGGTTTCCTAGGGTATCATTCACTGATTTACTCAGTTCTTCAAACTTTCTGTTATACTTCTCATCCATTTCTATAAGGGCATTTTTTATATGCTGTTTAAGGGCGTCAATCACTTTCATAAAGTCAATTTTATCTACTTCTTCATGATTAAGGTGTTCATGTCCTCCTGTAGTGAGGTCGCTGGGTTCTGTTGGTTTCATATAGTTTTTCAGATTGTTGGGTGAATTCTTGCATTGGCGCCTGCCCATCTCTTTCTCCGAATGCTCCCCTATTGATCTTCTTTTACCGGATCAGGTCTCCTTGCCTACTGATGTACCTTCCCAGTGATGGCACCCTGCAGTGATAGCTCTCCTGGTGCTCCAGTGATGTCTCTCCTGGTACCAATATCAGATCTCCGTGCCCAAAGACGGCTCTCCTGGTACCCAGATTAGCTCTCCCACTGATGGCTCTCCTGGTGCCAAGATCAGACCTCTGTGCAGGTTGGGTAGTTCATAAACAAAGCTCCTACCTTGCTTGGTGCAGGCAGGCCAGTGAACCAAAGGAAGTCTCGCCTGCCTACTTGCCCTGAGGATTTGCCCCCAGCGCCAGACAGACTGAGCTGGATGGTGTTATGTGCCCAAAGAGGAAAGGGGGCAGAAGGAAGAAGGGTTCTGGATGCAAGCTGGGTGGGACAAGAAGAGAGAGGCAGTATGCAGGTTGTAGAGCCCCTGCAGGGAGCCCAGGGAGTATAGGGTGGGGGATGAGGAACTTCAGAGTTCCCTGTCCAGGGCTGCTTCCGCTGCCGCTGGTCACAAACTCACCGGGCTGCTGTCTCTCCTGGTGCCTAGATCAGATCTCCCTGCAGGTTGGGTAGTTTGTAAACAAAGCCCTTACCTTCTTGTTGCAGGCAGGCCAGTGAGACAAAGGAAGTCTCGCCTGCCTACTTGCCCTGAGGATTTGTCCCCAGCGCCAGACAGACTGAGCTGGATGGTGTTATGTGCCCAAAGAGGAAAGGGGGCAGAAGGAAGAAGGGTTCTGGATGCAAGCTGGGTGGGACAAGAAGAGAAAGGCAGTATGCAGGGTGTAGAGCCCCTGCAGGGAGCCCAGGGAGTATCCCTCCTGAGTTTTAATTCTCCATGTAATGGCTATCCAATTTCAAGAGGGCAATGGTCATTTTTTCTATCCCTAGAAACATGCTTCTATTTCCCATGTTACAATGTGTATGAATGTCCCTTCATATTGCCAAAGTGTATAATTTGCTGGTAACTGTTGATGGACAACAGAGGTTCTCTACTGCTTTCACGAATTATTAGAGTCACTAACATGGACGTTTTCTTTCTAGCTCTTCTTCATTCTTCATCCTATTATTACCTGTCTGCTAAAATTGATGCATGGTGGCACACACCTATATACATAGCATCAGAGATTTAAATCACTCCTCACATACATACATACGAGCAAATTATATATAAGCCAATGATATTTATCTGTATGCCATTTTCAATAATCTATCTATTATCTGTCTACTAATCTATCATCTATCTATTTATCTGTCATCTATCTATCTGTGTGTGTGCGTGTGTGTGTGCTGGAGAAGCAGAATCTAACTAGTTCACAAGGTCCCCTTTCTCTTAGAAAGGTTTTTCTTCAAACAAAGCTTTCCTTTTTATTTATTTTAATCTGTATTTTCCTTTCCCCTTTCAATACTAGACTTTTTTCTATTTGTTTTCTCTACCCTTTTAAAGAGACACCTACAATAAAGGAAAATATGTAACTACGTAACATTCAATGCAGCTGTATGTTCCACGTTGCTTGAGAAAAAGTTTTGCCTGTTATAAAGAAAAAGAAAACAATAAAAATATGAACCAAGAAAGCACAGAAGGTGGTAACCACATTTAGATGTTTATCATGGAATCATCTTTATAATCCATCTGTTACAGTTCCACAGAGAAAAATAAGAGTAATTGGAACATTTCTCCTTTTATATCTGGGCTTCTAAGGGATATAGTATAAATTTTAGTAGTGTTTTATTGTTTTTGTTTTGTTTTTGTATTATGGCTTAATTTGGTTAGGTGACCACCAAGTAGATAGTGAGTTCTCATGGGACACACAGTTTTTCTACAATTTTAATGATGTAACACTAATAGTCTATTTCCCATCTATTTATTATAAGCACATTCAATTACAAGTATTATATAAATAAGTCATAAAATTGAAAAGAGAAAAGTAAATACTGTTTGTAGAGAGCTGCGTGCAGCCACACCTGATGACAATGTGTAGAGAGCTGCGTGGAGCCGCACCTAATGGTGCTGGCTTCTGCCCTCCGTGATCCTGAAAGTGAGTGCTCTCTATAATAATCAACTCCTTATATGGCTAAGGGCTGACTTGTTCTATTATCACGCAATGATCGTCAGCTGCTTGCATATGCGTGGACCTATGGATAGTGCCCACGTGGCAATCCGGGGTTGGTGGCCCATGCCTATTTAAGGGCTGGGAGAGGTTTTCCCAGGGGAAGAGAGAGAGAGAGAGAGAGAGAGAGAGACAGAGACAGAGAGACAGAGAGAGAGAGACAGAGAGAGAGAGAGACAGAGAGAGAAGGAAAGAGAAAGAAGCTGTGAATAAAGTCCTGAATAAACTGCTTGCCAAGAAGAGCTCCGGTGTTGCGTCTTCCTTGCTGGTCAAGTAGAGCCGTGACAACTGTTTATTAAAGTTTTTATGTAAAATTAGAAATTACTTTTATCAATCCTTACATACTATTATTTTTGAAACATAATCCCAGTTGGTATCCCACGTGTGTAATCAAAATGACACCATAAATTTGAAAATTATCTCTATTAGGCATTCCCTACATGTTAGCTTCTATAGATGCTAATGCCTTCTTTTAATTATCAGAATGTCAGTGCTTTGGGGATTGAAAAGCTGGAAATCTGGTGTGGTCTTAGTCATGATTAATGTTGCCCTGATGATCATGCAGCTGAACTCTGTGTTTGTGTGGCTGGGTTCTGCACAGAGGTTGTACCAAAACCACATAGGCAAAGAGAAAGAACATTTGAAAAAGTGTAAACAGTTAACTATATGAGTTTTTTGGAACAGCGGCTTTGACACCATCAGGCATTCTTAGATTGAGAGATGGTGAATGGAATGTTTTATTTGCTCCATTTGGAGTGTAGAAACAATTAGTTATTCACCTCAAGTCAAGAGATTGATGACAAAGAGTGTCCAGGCCAATTAAAAATAGCCATCCTGGACACAGGAAGCATGGCTTTAGCCAAGGAATGCTTCTTTCCTATTTTAACTTTAGAGTCTCTTTTCTATATGGATGAAAATTGTGAATGACTGTCTGGCAGAGAACAAGGTGGTCCCTTATGAGAATGGATAAAGAATTCTAGCAGAAGTGCTAAATGAATTGAAAGCTGGAAAAAAGTGTCCTCTGTGTATGAAGATAGAGGATTGGGGAAAATAGGGAAGAAAGAGCTAAGAGGCTAAACAACCTCACTACTTCTTTACCTTTGTGAAAGCAAAGTCGTGAGCAACACATATCAATAATTAATCAGAGGCTTTTTGGAGACCAAGACTTCTAATAGATCCCTCCTGATAGCCAAACTCCTGCTTCAGTAATGTTCAGGGTCTGATCAGAGTTTTGTCATGCTTAATTATTCATTTATCTAACAAATTGATATTAAATTCCAAGCATAGCCCTAAATTATGCAGGGGATGACAAAAAGGAAAAGGTATTCTGCCTTCTGGATTGTAAAATGCTTCTGGATCTGTGAGATACACAACATGCCTTTCAGGTTCCTAAACTGCAGTTATAGACTGGTCTCTTGTGTTGACATGCCTCTTTGTTTGTGTTAACTTCAGTCTTTCATTTGCTTCAGTCTATACCCCTGCTGTGACTTGTATATGTGAATGGACATCTATGCCCCAATACTTGTCTGGTCATTGATTTTTTATAGGCTAATAATCTGAAATAATATGGTTTAACTATAAAACTGTGGCTGAATGATGTCTGTAATTCTCTTGACTCTAATACCTTTTGCTGCAAAAAATTTTAGTATCTCACTGTGGTAGGAGAGCAGGGCCCCTTTGTTTTGTCCCAGCATCTGGCTAGCTTACATCCGAAATAATCACACAGAAACTCTATTCATTTAAACACTACCTGGCCCATTTGCTCTAACTTCTTATTGGCTAATTCTCACATCTTGATTTAACCCATTTCTGTTCATATGTGTAATACCACAAGGTCGTGGCTTACCAGGAAAGATTCTAACCAGGGTCAGTCTCAGACAGGAGCTTCATGGTATGGGCAACTCTGCCCTTCTTCCCAGCATTCTGTTCTGTCTTCCCTGCCTATCTATGTTCTGCCCTATCAAAAGGTCAAGGCAGTTTCATTATTCAACCAATGAAAGCAACACACAGTCAGAACTCCTACACCATCTCACCTTCTTTGCAATTTTCTGTTTTATGAATCTAGTTTATTTTTTAGTTTGTAAGCCAATGAATTATTAAAAGATGTTGTAGAAGTAGTCTGTTATCATGCTTCTCTAGTAACTAGTGCTATATTTAAACTTGATATAATTATATGTTAATATGGTACAAGAATATTATCTTTTTTCAAATTTAGCTTTTTATTGATCCTTTGTTAATTTCACATCATGAATCTCAATCCCACTCATTTCTCTTTCCCTTCCTATCTACCCTTTACTCTTGTACTGCCTCACTTCAGCAGATAACAAAGTAAAATTTCAAAGAAAATGAAAAAGGAAAGAAAAGAAAAATCTTATTGTGGAAGCTGTAGTGTGACACAGTGAGTCACATAGTCCTGTAGCCCATATATTGTTACTTGAAAGTGTTCATTGCATTAAGTTGTTGGTTTCCTTTGAGGTCTCTGATTTTTGTTACATCATCAATAATGGTCCCTCTCCCCACTGCCTTCTCCTCTTCAGATACACCTTTTTCCACAGGACATGAACCATTCTATCTCTTTTTTTTCTTCCATACCTCATCATATACCATAATTGAGTCCATCAGGTCCAAGGTGGACCTGAGTTTTCTCTTCCAGGCCAAAGGCAGAGAGTCCAGCACATGGATCTTTGTTTCTTACTCAATCTTACCATTCCTGTACAGGATCCTATCTTCTCTTTGTTGCCATGGTATACAGCTTCAAACAAAAGACATGTATCCAGGTATCTGGACAGGTGAGGTGATTCTGTTGAAAGAGCATATAATGGTGTCCAACAGTCCTGCAGTAGAAACATCAAGTGGTTTATGGGTGAATCCTTCCTTCCTCAAGTCTAAGAACCTGTGGCAGACCTGTGCTGGCCCTTCAGAGTTTACCAGACCTAGGAATGCCAAATGGTTGGAGAAAATTTTTGTAATTGTTTTATAGAGTCTCCAACATTAATGAATTAAAGGTAACCTAGATATTTCCGTAATATTAACCTTTAAGAGCTACAAATATAGTTCATTTGTCTAGCATGACAGTTTTAATTATCTACTTGATACAACCTATAAACATGTGAAAAGAAAGATCCAATAAAGTGTGTTTACATGGGGTTAGTCTATGAGTTATTGTATTTATGATCAACTATGTGATAATTGGATTGGGACTGTACATTTGAGTCACCACTGGGTGTGCAACTCAAGGCACTAATTCAACTTTTTCCTGAATAAGTCAGTAAAAGATCATTCAACAACAAAGTGTAGAGTTTCTTCTCCATGAATATTCTGCTGTTGATAAACCTATTTTTATGCTGAACAATTGAATTCATATTTGTAGAGAATGTGATTTTGATGGATACATATTGTGGAATTATCTTTTTGTACACTGTGAAGATCTGTCCATCGGATTGGTTTAATAAAGAAGCTGATGGGCCAATAGCTGAACATGATAAGGTTAAATGGGAGAGCCAAACTGAAAAGGCTGGGAGAGAAAAAAAAGACAGAGTAGTGAAGTGACCAGCAGATTCAGGGAGAAGCAAGATGAGCATGTTGTACTAAGAAAAGGTACCAAGCCACATAGCAGAGCATAGATAAGAAATCTGAGTTAATTTAAAAGTAAGAGTAGGCTAGTATCAAGCCTGAGCTATTGATCAAGAATTTGTAATTAAAATAAGTCTCAATATGTTTATTTGGGAGCTGATGTCAGGAAAGAAATGTCTGCCTACATATTGTGCCCCATGTTCAGCACCAGATTAATCTTTACCTAATTATCCTTTACCAATAAAAGCTTGAGTGTTAGATATGGGGATAAAATCTTAAAAGATCAGAGAAGCAGGGGAGTTGTCACCAGTGACTTCCTATCTTTTTCATTTCTTCCTCCAAAAGGGTTGAGATGCTCTGTCAGCCCCAGCTTATTATTTTCTGTCTCCTACCTATCCACAGTCTTCCAAACCATTATGGTTAAAATGACCAGCTAGTGGTTAGCTCCACTCTCTGATCTAATACAAGCTTTATTTTTAGAATGAATTCAAAATGTCATACAGATTTTCCTCTTTTTTGTCTAAATAAAAATTGAAGGTTTTAATTAACATAGTAAAACTATATACAATAAGTACAATTGCTATATACAAATACATACAGGTAAAAATTACATTAACAATATTCAGTGGATAATATAAAATGATGGAATAAAAGACATGATCATTGAATCTGCTTTTAAACTTAAAAGACAGCTTCTAGTCTCAAATATTTTATATCGGTAGGGATTTTGGTTTATTGATACAAATTAAAGTTAATTTTGTTATGCTGTATGTATATTTCTACTCTTGTTTAGAATGTTGTGCTCATATAGCTCATTAAAATATGATATATAATTAAAAAGTATTGAATTTTCCTGCTTCATGGAAATGTCTGGGGGATAATATGGGCCTGTAGGCCGAAGGCAGATGCCCCAGTGGTATAGAGGAACTTTGGGTGACTGTCCTGACAGCAAGATGTTTCTGTCATTTCTAGAGATTTGGACTTCTTTTTTGATGGAGTTGAAGAATGGATAGTTTTTTTTTTAGTTATGATAAAGATAAAATAGATATAAATATTGTAACTGTAATTCTTGATAACTGTTTTGTTATATGTAATTTTGCTATGTTAAAGTTAAAGCTTTCTTCTTTGTTTAGACAGAAAAAGGGGAAATGATATGGGAGAATCTTCTGCTTTATGTTGATTTCATTGGTTAAATAAAGAAACTGCCTAGGCCTTTTAATAGGACAGAAAATTAGGTAGGCGGAGTAGACAGAACCGAATGTTGGGAGAAAGAAGCCGAGTCAGGCAGTCGCCATGATTCTCCCACTCCAGACAGACGCAGATTAAAATCTTTCCTGGTAAGCCAGCTCATGGCGCTACACAAATTATTAGAAACAGGTTAATCAAAAATGTGAGAATTAGCCAATAAGAGGCTAGAGCTAATGGGCCAAGCAGTGTTTAAAAGAAAAAAAAAGTATTGACTATCATTATCCATAATAGTCAAACGTGTAGTCATGTTACATATGTTTTCAAAGTCATACACAGATATATTTAGATAGATGCCCTTCAAACACTGCAAAGGCCAACAGAATATGGTATTTAATATGTTTAATAACCTAAGGCTTTTCAGGACCTTGAGACACATCTGCTCCTGACAGCACCTATTAACTTCAAAAAAATGATGATGTGCATTGAAGAACCTCCATTTACTTTCTTTATGGCAAAACCTAGTGGTTTGGACAAAGAAACTGCCCTTGCCTCAATTACTGACAGTATATAGTCAAAAGTGGACTAGCAGGGTATAAAAAATTGACTGCCAGACTTTGCCAAGACAAAGTAGGGTGTCCTTAAAATTCCCTGCTTCTCAGAAAAGTCTGTCAGATACATTAAATCTGTAGGTTAGATTACCCAGCATTAAAGGGAATCCTAGGGTGACTGTTTAAGCAGCCAGATGTCTCTGTCACTAGGTAACATTTCACCGTTCTAGGATCTTGACAGAGAATAAGACTAGATAGTCATAACTAAAATTTTCTTTGGTTATAATAAAGATAATAAGGTATAAAACATTAGAGGTACAAAGATAATATAGATAATAGAATATTTTCTCTAATTTTGTACAATATAAATAGACTGGATATTGAAACTATAATTCTTATATAATAACTATTTTTGTTGTATATCATTTTACTGTGTTAAAGTTAAAGCCTTTCTTCTTAATTAGACAAAAAGGAGGAAATGCTGTGGAATAATTGTTTTGTACACTGTGAAGATTTGTCACTTGTATTGATTTAATAAAGAAGCTGACTAGCCAATAGCTGAACAAGATATGGTTAAGTGGGAGAGGCAAAACGAGAATGCATGAGTTATCAGCAGATACAGGAAGAAGCAAGATGGGCATGTCATACTGAGAAAAGGTGCTGAGCCACATGGCAGAGCATAGAAATACAAGTTAACTTAAGTGTAAGAGTTAGCTAGTAATAAGCCCGAGCTATCGACCAAGCATTATAATTAATATAAACCTCCATATTTAGTTGGGAGCTGTTGTCAGGAAAAAAAAATCTGCCTACAGATAGGTATTTCCAGGAGAAAGCATTTCACAAATCTCTGTATCCTATAACCCTTACATTTTTTCCACATCTTCTTCCACCACAGAACTCCTGGAAACTTAGCAAGGATTGCATAAATACTTTGTTCAGATCTCAGCTCTCACTTACTCTCAAGATCTTATGCAGCCAGGAATACTGTATTCACCTCAGGGCATTGAAGAGGATCATCTGATTAAAGCTGAGTGTGGCATTTGAGTTTGAGTTTGGCATATATTTAAATGACAGTTCAACTCTCTATTAACTTAACCATATAAAAGAATTAAATATCCCTTAGAGCCCATGATTTCCATTCCAATGTTTTTACTGTTCGTTTTATACATGGTATGTAGTGGAGAATGCCTCAAATAAAATCAGAAAGCAGTTGGTTATGTTATAATTTGTGCCACTATTGAACAGTGAATATATCTGACTTAACAGGTTATTATCTGTGTTACACATTCTTTTATTTTGTGACTATAAACTACCATGACCAAAACAACTTAAGGTAAAGTATATTTTGGCTCATGATCTCAAAACACTAATAGTCAATCACGATTGGGAGGTTTAAAAGCAACAATAAGCATGGATGCAAGCAGTAGGGTGGAATCAAGCAGTAGGAAAGCCAGATAATGCAGGAAGCTGAAAGAGTTTGCATGCCCAACAATAAACATGAAACAGCGATGTATATTACAATTAGCAAAGCTGGAAGGACAGAGACATCTAAGCCCTTTGACACCACATATGGAGCTGCTGGTTCTGGCATTTTACCACAAAACAGGAAGTAATTAAGACAGAATTTGGTACAGGAAAGTAGATCATTGATCCTAACAATACGAACATGGTTTATTGTTGTTTTCTTTTGTTGTAATTTGGGAGACTTTGGAACTTTGAACTGGAAAAAAGTGGCGAAATGATGTTAACAGAGATTAAAGAGCTGTTCTGGTAGGAAACTGGAAGAGAGTAGTGCTGAGAGCCTTGCAGAATGTGGAGACCTAGCTCAAGGGATTTCAGAGGAGAGCAATAGTAGCAACTGGTCTAAAAGTCGTTTTTGTGGTATTTTGCAAAGTATCAAGCTGGTTTCTCTCCATGTCCTGTGAACTTCCCTGAGCCTAAAAGTTAATTAAGTAATTTACTTGACAAAGGAAATTTCAAAAGTGCATTATGTTGAGTTGTGGATTGGTTATTATTGGTAACATTTAGGCAGATGTACAATGTCAAATAGAAAGTTGGGCAGAAGGAAAAAATGGACAGGGAAGCATAAGGAACACAGGGAAGAATAACATTAAATTCAAGGCATGTTATCAAATAGAGGCTGTAACTGATAAGAAGATTAGTGCCATCAAAGAGAGCCCTGCTCCATACTGGAACAAAAGAAAGATGTCTTCAGGGCAAGATTCCACCTACCTAAGCTTCCAATTTGTAGAAGACAGATTAAGGCATTTCCTGTTCCTAGAAAGTAGACAAATAAAGGCATTACTGCTACTGAAATTCAAGGGAGCAAGGATTCATCCCAAGCTAGCAGAGGAACAAGGCAGGATTGGCCATGTCATCTTAGAGGCATGGAAAATGAAAGATCTAAGGGATTCCTTCGGTTGTTTCAGAGATACACTGAGACCAGGCAGTATGTGGCAATAGAGTCCCTGCATGAAAGTCTCAGAGGTCATTGTGTGAAGCTGGAAAAGTAAAGCCAAAATTTTGGAGACATCAAGTATGGGATATCTATCTACCAAGGAGAGTTTGATACAGGGAATGGGCCAGCACAAGAGATGGTTTTAGGCCCTAGAACAGGAGGGGTGGGACCCTTTAAGCCCTCTGATGCCAGACATGGAGTTACAGGATTTCTGTGTCTTATCACAGCAACCGAAAAGAAATTAACTCACTATTATAATTCATAGGTTCACAGCCAGGTAAGGCCATCAATGCTTTCTTTTTTCTAGGTACCTGATTAGGATCTTCCATTACTGTGAGGGCAAGCATTAAGAAGAAAATGTTCCCCTTGGTCTCATATTTAAATGTTCCCCCTTGGTCTCATATTTTCTTTTTTTCCCCTTCCCCTGGTCTCATATTTTCAACTATGAAACTAAAAGGGTAATATCTTCAGCAATAAAGTCTTCTAGTTCTGGTGGTCAACCAAGAAGAATGGCAAAGTATGCTTTCTGACTTCTACACTAATCTAAACCAAACACATAAAATAAGAGTTTCAAAGTTGTGGTCCACATATCAGGGAGAATATGGAATGTTTATCTGTGCCTTTGTTATAACAGTACGCCTTTTCTCATTTCATCCATTTGTATGCATATTTCATATTTTCAACTTTTCTTACAGTTGAGTTAAATTCTAGTACGTGTGTGTTTTACATTTTTATTTTTACTTCATTGATGCATGGACATCTAGAGTGATTACATTTCCTACCTATTGTGGCTAGAGCTTCAATAACATGGATAAGCAAGCATTTCTGCAGTAGAGTCCTTGGGATCTAAGAATAGAATAGTTTGGTCATACGCTAGTTCTCTGTTTCTCTGTCTCTCTCTCTCTGTATCTCTCTCTCTCTCTCTCTCTCTCTCTCTCTCTCTCTCACTTTAGTGGAATTTCCATACTGATTTCCACAGTGCCCAGCAATTTACATTCATCAGTTTATAAAGGTTACTTTTTACACATATCCTAAGGAGCATTTGCTGTCATCTGTTCTCTTTGACGGCCATTCTGACTTGCACGAGATGGAACATCAAAGTACTTTAATTTGAATTTCTCAGATGGCTAACAACGTTGAGCACCTTTTTTTAGTACTGATTAAACATTTATAATACTTTAAAATATTTTTATTAAGTTTTGAGAATTTCAAGCATTGTAGTTTGATCGTGTTCAATTTGCTTCCCTGTCTTCACACAGGCCCAGCCTTCCCATTCCATTCTAACAAAGTGTTTACTCTGGTTTTATAAAGACCCATTGTGTTTCATTATTGCTGTGGTCGGTACATTCCCACATGCATGGCTATCTACTGGAGCAAGTTAAACCCAAGAGGGGCCACACCCTTAAAGAAAGCTAACTCTCCCTCTCCTGGCAGCTATCAAGTGCAAATAGCACATTTTTACTACGTTATCAGCATATCACATCCATCAATTGGAAACTTCTGTTTCTTTTTACCTTTAATTTTAAAATTAGAAAATGTATTTCCTAGTTAAATATGACAAGATTAATAATGACTATGCTTTTGTATATTTTATTTTGTAGATTGTTAACTAAGCATTGAATGCATTTTTCAATGATTAAAAATGTATCAAGCCATGCCTAATGTGTATTTTTGTGTCCCTTGAAAATTCTCCCATTTGTCATATTTCATGTATCAATGGGTAACTGTTTATAGCTTCAATCATGATTCCTATTAGCTCAGAACATTTTGGTGGTGAGTACTTATGAACTGCATTGTAAATGAAAATAAGCTTCAACAGTATTGACTTTTGGTGAAATAATTTTCTAATTAGAATTGGTGATTTTTTCTAAGTACTGAAGGTCCCTAAATCTTTCTTTCTCTTTCAATTTTGCTTCACAGAAAGATCTCATTATAAAGAGTCAAAGGCCTATTTGATCATTAATGAGGTCACTTTCACACTTCCAAATAATTGCATATGACACAGCTGATTTTTAATAAGATTTGAGGTGCAAATTACATACCTCTGTTTAAGTCATTAGAGTAAAATATGGACACTATCAATTCACACTCCACAACAACAACTAACTCCACTTTGTCCCTATAATGAAGGCTTAGTTTTTCAGGTCTCCTATACAAAATGAAGTGTTAATAAGCTGAATATTTATTTTAAGTCCTTTCCTTTTATAGTAGTATAGTGCTACTACACTTTGTGTGGAAGTGAAACCATGTCTCACATAAAGAAAGTGTACCTCAAGGAGATTATTACAACTACAGTCATACTTAAGATATTTGCGCTTTCAAAGTAGGGACAGAAATTCTCAATCAGTTATTAAATTATGCTGGTCTCCTTGTAGATGTCTTTCTATTACATGTTCCTTGTTACATAGCAGTCTTCATTCATGTAATGTGAAATAAAACAAAACTTTTTGTAATTTTGCAATTATTGACAACAAACAGAATATAATGCTTAAATATATATTGTTGAGTTTGGGAAGAGTGTGCTCACAGTGATTTCATTGGTTCTCAGATTTGTCATAGCAGAAATAAAATATCATTATGAGAACTTCCCAGTACCAAGTTCATTTAAGATTTGTTTCACATGCCCCTATGTTATTCAGATGTGAACACCAGTAATAAGTGAGTACTTGACACCAAAGACATTTTCTCTAATTTTCATCTATGTGCCCTGGATACCACCTTCTGTCCTGTTAAACACTCAGTGTCCCCAGAGACTGGAGGTGTGTAGAGAAGATGTTTATTTTTATTGTCTACATTGTAAGGTCCCATTAATGGAAATTTACTTAACAGACTTTTCATTTATCTCCTCCCCCCCTCTCTCTTTCTTTGGTCAGGGGTGGGGGTGGAGCAGAAGAGCCACAGAGTCTCTCTTTGTCGCCTAGGCTAGTCAGAAACTGATTACATAGAGGAGAGTATAGTGCAGCTTACTTTGATTCTTCTGTCTGAGATTTTCAAGTGCTGAGGTTTCAGACATGAGCTAACATTGACTTATCTTGATTTCATTGTCATATAATTGCAAGATTATGTATATATAGATCTTATATATTATAACTAGAGATCTTTGTTAACTCTGACTTTGTTACAAATATAGATTGCTATTATGTCTTTAACTATTGACTTATTTTTTTAAGTGTTATATTTTCTTATTTCTAAAACAAGACCAAGAGGCTATATGGCCTGGCATTAGATTGCTATAGATTTTCTAGATTTCAAGAGGAAGAAACCACAGTGGCATTAAGATCGGTATGATCCTGTACTCATGTACTTCCAACTCCATGTCTAATAAAAGAGAGTGAAATTGGGTGCAACCCAGTTTTCCATACGACCTGAATTAGCTGTGAATCTGATAAAGTAAAAGTGATATTTCAAGATCATACTTTTAAGTAGTATCATGGATATGAAGGATTTATATTTAGTAGGATGGCAAAAGAGAATTGCTATGAAAATTATACCAAAACCACAATTATACTTCTCAGGTCAGATATGCAGCTGCAATTAGCAATGGTGAAATGAGTCTGCAATGCCAGCCTCTGAAAGCACTTTTCAGACTATGTTTAAGATTTGTAACATGAGCTGGGCAGTGGTGGCGTACGCCTTTAATCCCAGCACTCAGGAGGCAGAAGCAGGCAGATCTCTGTGAGTTCGAGACCAGCCTGGTCTACAAAAGCTAGTTCCAAGACAGGTTCCAAAGCCACAGAGAAACCCTGTCTCGAAAAACAAACAAACAAAAAAGATTTGTAACAAGACCATAATGTATAAATAGCAAGACCATGGTATTAAACAAAAGACTCTATTCCTTACTCACTCTGGTTAACAGTTTTGCTTGGTCAGTATTATAAAATATGACAAGCAAAATTGTATGGAAGTTCTTTTAGTTTTGTGCTTAATAATGTTGTCTATTCTTCCTTTGGAGAATAAGGGTAGCATTTCTGGTCAAAACATTTTTTTTCTATTATTGATATAGGTGGGTCTTCTTTCTATGTGTTGCTGTCATTGATTAATTAATAAAGAAATTGCTTGGCCTGATAGGTCAGAACATAGGTGGGTGGAGTAGACAGAACAGAATGCTGGAAGAAAGACGTAGAGTCAGGCAGATGTCATGATTCTCCGACCCAAGACAGACGCAGGTTAGGATCTTTCCCGGTAAGCCACCATCTCCTGGTGCTACACAGATTACTAAATATGGGTTAAAGCAAGATGTGAGAATTAGCAAATAAGAGGCTAGAACTAATGGGCCAGGCAGTGTTTAAATGAATACAGTTTCCGTGTAATTATTCTGGGGCTAAGCTAGCTGTGCAGGAGCCAGGCAGGACAAAAAGCAGGTCTGCTTACCTCTTCACTAGATATTATGTTCTAATTTCCAGCTTCAGAGAAATCTGAGGTGGACATACTTTAGGTTAAAAATAATTTTTTCTTCAGTTTAAAAGTTAAAGTTAAATAGAGATGTAATTTCTTAAGATAACTTAGCAACATCCTTTATTAAACTCTTGCCTCCTAATTAGAGGTGGTGGGACCTGGGAGAATGGAGCCAATAAATGAGGAGAACTAAAGTCTTATGCAGTAGCCAATTTTATTCAGACTTTCAGACAATTTATACTCTGAGGGTTAAGAAGAGTTATCTGAGTAAAGCGCCCAATCTCTAGGACAAGATGGATGTGCTACACATGCTTTTCCGTAGAGGCATGTGAACAAATTACAATAGCCAGTTGTAATGAATAACCTGAAATGAATGTACTCCTAATTGCTATACCTTTGAGGATCATAAAAACACATTCCAAGAACAATTTCATATTCTAAAAAAACTGAGGTCACAAGATTCTTTTTATTGGTTTGGAGTTTTCTTACACTGTACTCAGATTCTCCTTACAGGACTCCATTCTTAGACTGTGTTTTGTTAACTCCAATAAATTAACCAATTGGTGATTTTTAACTCCAGCTAAATGAACCTTCTTCCATTTAGTTCTGTGGTGAAGGATGTCCTTCTGTCTTTGTGTTACTTTCGTTGGTTAATAAAGAAACTGCTTTGGAACCCTGATAGGGCAGAACTTAGGTAAGCAAAGACAGAACTGAATGCTGGGAGGAAGAAAGCAGAGTCAGGGAGAAGCCATGGATCCTCCACATGTGACAGACGCTGGTTAGAATCTTTCTGGGTAAGCCACTGCCACGTGGTGATATACAGATTAATAGAAATGGGTTAAATTAAGATGTAAGAATTAGCCAATAAGAAACTAGAGCTAATGGGCCATGCAGTGTTTTAATTAATACAATTTCTGTGTGGTTATTTTGGGTGTAAGCTAGCCAAGCAGAAAGGATGAACAAGAGGCCCCTACTTCTTACAGTTCTTTGTTAATTCTAGTTGATATCAGTATGTGTAAGCACAGAGAATATGGAGTCAGGGTTTCTCAGTTTGTACTCTTTTGAGCTAAGGGCTAGGATTGCCACCCAAACTCTTCTTCCCACAAGGCTTTTGTTTTAGTTCTCTATTAGAAGGGAGGTTTATCAGAATGACTTTTCATGCTGGGCTCCCTGTAGTCTCTAAACATTGTCTTTCTTGTGGAAGCCCCAAAATGTGAGCCTATTTCCACCTTGTCTGATGATCAGAGAGTTTGGAGGTTGTTAAACATTGTTGACAACAACCAGGGCTACCCATCCTTAACTTAGGATGTGGTTACTTGGTTCTTTTGACATTAAGACGGCACATACAGGGAGATCCACTCCATCTTAACAGATAGTCAGGATATCAAAGCATACTTATGCTCCTTCTTTTGCAACAGAAAGTTTGATCTAGGAAAAAACTGCCTTCAGGATACTTGGTCTAGGATGGCTTCACTACCTAAATAACAGAATGCTAATGACTTGATATCTCAAAGTGCTGAAGCAATTAACTGTTAGAGCTGTCCTTTGTATCATGTTAAATAAATCTTTTGTTGTTTTCTTTCCCCTTTTGTATTGGGGTATAAAAGTGCATGAAAAATTAAATGTGGATGATTTCAGTATTCACTGGAACTCCCTCCTGATACTATCCTTTGTTTCTGTTTTGTTATTTTATTCATGTCTTCGTAGATATTTTTTGTCGAGGTTGGTCCCTGACACACTCTACAGGAAGAGTGAGGGATCTCAACTGCTTTTCTGTCTATGTTGAAATCCCAAAGAAGCAGATTCATAATAGCATAATAGCAGGGGAGGAACACCTCAGCAACAGGATAGCAAAGGTTTCCTAGTGTACTACAGCGTGGAAGTGGGGCAGAGTAAATGATTGGAATTATTTGCATTTCTACCTCTTCATTCCTGGATCCCTCTCTCCTGACTATGGGAGAAACTGCTTCTCCATACATTGGACATTAAGTGAAAACATATACTTCTTTCTGGAGAACCCTGACCCAACTTCTAAGGCCACTACCATCAAATTGGTGGTGTGACTATCTGTCTTCAACAGGTCATTTCACACTTCTATTAAGTCAGGTTCATCAGGATCATGGGGGGGAAATGGTAAGATTAGTGGATTCCATGATCACTGTCTACTGTGACTACTTACTGTCACTCTTCTCTGGATATGAAGTGACATCAGAAGCAAGGCTAGGTGGAATACAATGTCAGTGGATAGACTATTCTGTAAGTCACAGATGTAGTTTTAACAGAAGACTTACATGAAGGAAACAGAAAAGACAAATCCACCACCAGAATAAATATCTATTCAAGTAAGGACAAAATGTTGCCCTCCCCAGGTAGAAAAAAAAATCAGTGTACTCAACTTGCCACTTCTGGGAAATGGTAAATATTGGGGGCCCACAGTCGGTTGTTGCTACTCCTTTAGAAACTAGAACAATGCTATTTCCTCATCACAGTATATTCTCCAGCTAAAGAGAGCTGGGTTGGCATCTTTTCCGTTAATTCATTTCTGACACAATCTTCTTGCAGATAACATTAAACCTCACAATTTAAGATTCTGTCTCATCAGACAGCTTCCTATTTCCTAGCCTTCTGTTTCTCTAACCACAGGCTATAAAGCAATAATTCCAGCTCCCCTTCTCCAGGTTTTTTGCTAATTGAATCTCAGAGCTAGAGAAGAACTAGTTGTACTTATTGGTTTATTATAAAAAAAGAGCACTCACCAATAGAGATGCATATGACAGGGTCTGGGAATATTTGCATATGATTTCTATCCTCCCTCAAAGCATTCAACTTTCCCAGATGGTGAGTTCAAAATCAATATATTCTAAAGGGAAGAGTCAAATGGAACAAGGCAGGAGAGATCCTAGGCAAAGTGTTGATTGAATTAAATGGATGTTTTTATTAGTGAATTAGTGTCAGTTCATTCCCTATAATATGTTGATCAGGTATTAGGATTTTTAAGGACTGGTAAATAAGTATCTCCATTCAGCTACTAGTGGCAAATACTTAGCATATGCATTAAGGAATGTTAACTTAATCTACTAATCAATACAACCATAGTGTTTGTATTCTATCATTGTATATCCTGAATGCATGCAATTAGGAAAAGTAGCAAAAAATCAGAACTTTCCTAGACACACCATTCAGGCCTTTTGTGTAATTTCTATAAGATATTTGATCAAAAGGGGTTGCTGTTAAATATAGAAATTGAGCTGTACTCATTAAATATTATCTTGTTTGTCAACTCTTGTGAAAGTACATTATATCTCAAGCTTTTTATTTTTGGTCTCTGCTGTTATAGATATTAACCATCCCAGAGAAGGAAAAGACTCAGAAAAATAAGCATGATGATGACAAAGAAAGGAAGCTTTAGTGGTAATAACTTTTTGGAGGGAAAAAAGAGTCAATTCAATGAAAGAAGAAATTATTGCACAGAAAGAGCTTGATCATGAATACCTGCTCAGACATGTAGCAACATCCAGTTTAATGTTTGAAGAGTTCTGACACAGTAGCTAGAAAAGAATTGGCTATCAAAATATCTAAAAGATCTGTAAATACTAAAGTTATAAAGCCAAACAATTGCACACATAGATAAGTTTGTGCCAATGTTTATCTTTGGCTCTTTACCTATAGCTACCTCTTTACCTACAGCTACAGAATTCCCTTGCGATTCTATATTACTCACTTTAGTTGACCTGTGTCACTTTCCCGTCTCTGATATTCACAACTTTGTTTCCCCAGTGCATTCTTTTCTATATTTCACCATTGTCTTTGCTTTTAAATTACCCTTCCCATGTGCCTTGGCTGCCGTCCGATTTCTCTTGTCCTTATCAGAGATTGTCACTTTATTGTTTGCCACTTCCATTTTTTCCCCTTGATCTCTGTAGTTTACTCCAGTTGGGTCTGCTTAGCCTGAGAGTCTTTGCAGATTTGTTTGTACGATTTCAAACCTTTTCCTTTTATTTTTAGCTCACGATGCTTGCAAAAGTCTGTACCCTTTTGATTTGCACTTACTTCATATTCACATTCATATGTTTTGTTTTTATTTCAAAATACCAGAAACTAAATGTCTCAGTCACACCGAGAGTGGAATAGTTTATTTATAATTCAAAACTCATGCTTTCTGCAGGATAACTACTCACAAGTTAAACTTCCACATATAAATTCCCGAACTCCATTAAATTTCGGAGGAAATGGCACATATGCTTCATTCTTTGAAAGTACTGATGCAACTTTGTATTCGTCTGCATAGCAAAAATATTAACAAATATCTATTAGTAATAGCACTTAACAACTAATGCATTTATGCACCATTATATCGCAATTCACTTTGATTTAATGTGGAAATGCATAGATTTTTCAAAGTATATGATAGTCCCTTATTCATGTTAGGCATCTTTTTTTTTTTTTTGGTGAAATAAGGATTAACCTAAGAAATAGTGAGAAATTGATGAAAGGAGGGGGTTGCAGGGGGTAAAAAGTCATGATATGTAAAACCTATGGATGTATCCAGTGTAAGTTATCCCCTAGCAACTAAATCCGAGTCTCTGTTTGATTGTCACCACACAAGTTTTGAAAATGTGCTGTCAGTTACCTCTCACAAGCTAGTATAAGCCACTTCAACCCAATGCCATCACAAAATTTAAAGTAATTATTTCTTTTTACTAGGTTGAGAAATCTTTGAACATATATTGAAATCTAAAGACAAATAATACTTACATTCAAGATTTTATTTAGAAAGCAAAACGCAACTCTCCAGACCCACTAACAGATTCCCGTCATATGTTCAATTGTAATTGAAAGGGTTCATACTAGGATACAATTTGTCATTTAATTTCAGCACTGTGACTTTTATAATTTGTGTGCTGCCTGAAGTTTCACTGACAAGAGGTGGGTGGAGCTCAGTTGATAGAGTGTGGACCTAAGAAGGCGGGGTCTAGCAGCAGAACCACAATAGCCAGGTGTTAGCATAGGCTCCAGTAAGCCCTTCAGTTAGAAGGCAGGAACAGCAGGGTCAGAAGTTCAAGTTCATCCGTGGTTACATAGAGAAGGAAAGCTTGGAGCACATGGTACCCTGTTTCACAAAATAAAACTAACACTTAAATGAAACCGAAAGAAAACGTAATCATCCAGTTGTGGCCGTGAACGCAGTATCTCAGATGTATTATGAGGGACGACTCTAGGAGATTTGCCTTGGTGCTCAGTGTGCCTCTTCATCCCACACCGCTATCATATCAGGCAATCTGTGTTTCAAGGGTTAACTGTGAACCTATGTTCACATTACTAGCTGTTTTCCTTTGGAACTGTTGGGAGGGAATATTTTCCTTTTACCTCTTGAGGGTTCCAGGCTCCGGCTGATGTTATAAAAGAAGAAACGTCACAAGAGATAAAAGAGCCACAAGCATTAAAGGGAGTGAGCAGCCTGTAGGCTTCCTTCAAGGGCAAAGGGCAGAGGATGTAGGTAACTGAGGGACAGTAAACAATTTCAGAACAAGATGAGTGGACCCTTCGGAGAACATACGACGGTGACAAACACTGCTGACATCTAGACTTTTTATATTAGGTAAACTTCCTTGAAAGATAAAGGCCCCGGATAAAGGATTGAACACCGTGTGAAAGTATGTTTTAGACAGATAAGGGGATTGCCAAGAAAGCTTTTGCGTGAATGCTTCGTTTTTGAAATGTCTTCAGTTGGAAGTAATTTGTGTACCATAGTACCAGATTTGGGGATGGCACTTCTGCTACTCCTTCAGAACTCTTTATGATCCTCTTATTTTTCTGTGATAATTTTAATGAAGAACTCACTGTTTCCCTGTGTTTTGATAATTCAAGCTCTTTCTCATAATTTGCTATTTTTCTTCCAGAGTATAAATATAAAAATTAAATTAAATGTATATCTGAAATTGTATGCTCTATTTTTATTATAATAAATTCCATAGATTTCAGTCATTCTGAGAAAAGAAAAAATGCAGGATGTTACTTCAATAATCCTTACAAATAATATATGTAATTAAAAAACCAAATTTACTATTTCAGTTTTAAAATCACCAGTTTTCTGATAAGACTGATTCTCCAGATCATATAATCTTGTGTCAATAAACTTGTAAAAATTACCATAATTTTACTGCTGATAAGTCTGTGAATCTAAACCCCAGCATACTATAATGACTTTATCTACTTTGTGCTGACAAGACAGTATCTTACAGCTTTGTTTTCCAGCTCCCTTCTAAATCTGTGGACTATCAAAGTCTAGTCATTATGCTTTGGGTGTTATAGTAGATAAATGCTATCTTCACAAAGATACATTCATTTTCTATTGAAAATGCCTGCTTAAAATTCAAAAGGAGTAGTTTTATTGAAAAAATATGTAGACAAGCCATTAATTATACACAGTGACTTGGAACAAATTCTTATAAGAAGTATAGCGTGCCTTCCATTAAATGTATGCATTTTATACCAAGTTGCTGAACATCTTCCCGAGGTTAAACCATAAATCTTAGGAATGTAACTGCTGTGCTCTACAGAGGTAATTATTTTTCCTATGACATACACACAAGGCAAGCCCTGAGCTTAGCACGTTTTTAAAAACTAGGGAGTATTTTGAATGCATTGTGTTAAAAAATCTGTTGCTGAGGATAAGTTGCTCAATTATCTTGTTCAATTTCGTCTTGTAATTATTACTTTATTTTTGTTTCTTCTTTAGAATTATAAAATATCTTGAATAGGAGAAGAAAGGGAATAAAAAAAGAAAGAATTCCTAAAGCTCTGGATATCGTTTTTGGTAAAGACTATAGTTTAATTTGAAGCATGATTTCATTCAAAGCACATGAAGCAGCTTTAACTCATTTATTTTACTGTAGTATTGGATGATATGATATATATATATATAAATAATTTGCATTGGTGTGGATTTTAAGGTCAATTTTGTTATATGTATATATATTTCTGATATTAATTAAGGTATTGTGTAGTTCATTTAAAAATGTAACGTATATAGGTTGTTAATGGATAATCATCAATAATAGTCAAGCTTGTAGTCATGTTAGTTAGATTTTCTGGATATATATATATATATATATATATATATATATATATTTCAGTTGGATGGAGGTGGGTCTTGTATTAATCTGTTGCTTTCATTGGTTAATTAATAAAGAAACTGCCTAGGCCCATTTGATAAGCCAACCCTTAGGTGGGTGGAGTAAACAGAACAGAATGCTGGGAGAAAGAAGCCGAGTCAGTGAGTCGCCATGATTCTCTCACTCCAGACAGACACAGGTTAAGATCTTTCCTAGTAAGCCAGCTCATGGTGCTACACTGAATATTAGAAATGGGTTAGATCAATATGTAAGAGCTAGCCAATAAGAGGCTGGAACTAATGGGCCAGGCAGTGTTTAAAAGAATACAGTTTCCGTGTAATTATTTTGGGGCATAAGCCATGCAGGTGGCCGGGTGCTGGGGACGCAGCCCCGCCGCTCTTATTACAACAGATTTGTTTCCCTTCTGTGTGAAAGGAGATCCAGCAGATGAATGATAAATATTTTTGCAGTTCGACCTTGATTTTTTTTGACCTGGAAGTTATTTTACTTTTAATGAAAATATATTCTGTCCTCATATGATGCATTCCAACAACAGTTTCTTTACTGTCCCCTCCTTCTAGTTCCCCCACTTCCCCTGAGCAGATCCACTCCGTCCTCCTCCATTTTCCTCTCAGATAAAAACACCCTTCCAAAAAACAACAACCAAACATGACAAAACAAGATACAAGAAGACAAGGCGAAAGGCCTCACAGCAAGGCTGAACAAGCCAGTTCAATAGGAGGCAAAAGAGTTCCAAGAGGAGACAAAAGAGTCAGAGACACAGCCATTCCCACTGTTAGGAGTCCCATAACAACACTAAGCAAATAGCCATAACATATTTTTTAAATTTCTTTTTTTTTCCTTTGATTTGTTTGTTTTTTTGTTTTGTTTTGTTTTTTTGAGACAGGATTTCTCTGTAGCTTTGGCGCCTGCCCTGGAACTAGCTCTTGTTGGCCTCGAACTCACAGAGATTTCCCTACCTCTGCCTCCTGAGTGCTAGGATTGAAGGCACACACCACCAGCGCCCAGCTAAATTTCTTACTTCATATGGATGAATGATGATTCTTTGTATGTAAAATTCAAAATCTTTAAGAGGAATTTACTAATAAAGTACAAAAAATTGCAGTGTCACACCTGAGATAGATAAAAAAATCAAAATTATAGTGAACTAGCAAATAAAAAACTATCTAAACATAGATTTGAATTTTTAATGTTTAATCTATATTCATTGAAAAGAAGTATCTCTGGCAGGAAATACTTGAAGAAAAAAAAACCCTAAAATATATGGCAAATAAATGACCAACTGTGATTAGATATACAGCAAGCATGGCTTTTCTGTAAGTGCCACACATTTTTTTCTGAAAACAAAATTATATGAGTGATAAAAATTTGGGTGATATAGTTTCTTTTAAAAATATTATTTTTATTTTTACTGGTATCACAGAATTGTCTTTCTTCTTTATTAGTGGACTCAAAGGCAAAATGCAAAGCTGTGCTAAATTTCTTCTCAGAACCATCAACCATATCAAAAAGTCATGAGCTATAGTTATGTTTCAAAGTTTCACTAGAAATTTATCTTTATTTCATCTTCTACATTAAAAGGTACCAGGAAATCATTCACTTGACAAATAAACCTTGTCATATTATATATCTAGGACCAAGGAATATAACATTATTTTATCACCAATGAAATTCCTCCAAGAATTCATAGAGATAGACGATAGTTTAGGGGTCAGGATTCAAAAGATGATGCAGAGAAATACAAATAAAATGACATGCACTGACAGACACTTGAGACAAGAGTGTATAGAAACCAATTGTACAACAGAAAGACTATAGCAAATAATACTGTATTTGCCATTTTGGTAAAAAGGTAGTTTTTAGATTATCTTGCCACAAATGTAGATCGTAAAAGCAGATTGCACTTTTGTTGATCGAGGTTTCTTTTTCACCAGGTACCACATCTGTTTAGTCCCAAATAAACACACAGAGGCCTACACTAATTATAAAGTGATTGGTCTATTAGCTCAGGCTTCTTATTATAACTTATATTAGCTCATAATTCTTGTCTGTGTTAGTTGCATTGCTGGTACCTTTTTTTGGGTGAGGCAGTCACATCTTGCTTCCTCTGTGTCTGGATGATGACTGCAGACTGATTCTTTTCTCTTCTCAGAATTCTCCTGTTCTCATTGCCCTGCCTCTACTTCCTGCCTGGTTGCCCTTCCTATACTTCTTGCCTGGCTACTGGCCAATCAGCATTTTATTAAAAATAATATAAGTGACAGAATAAAAGACCATCGTCCCACAGCACCCCCACCCACATTTTTTAAACAAGAACTCTGAATCTAATATCCTTTGCTTAGCTTTTCTCCCGACCATTATTCATGACAACTTGTAACCAACATTCTAAAGAAAGGCAAACATCCATAATTCATTTTTTTGGGAATATGAAAGTAGTTTTCCAGGCTACTTCCTGCTGATGGGGGCGCTAATAATCTTGTGGGGGCCTAAAGAAAATTTTGAGCTATGGTCAAGTCCTGAATAGAATATTCTGTGAGGCTTGATCACCTCAGCCAGCAGTCTTGAGACTGTTCTGGATGCAGAGTTCAGAGGAAACTCCAACAGAGGTCCTCTGAAATGTTGTATCATCTGGACCATCTGCTCATATTGAAGATTCTTCAGGGGGTCTTCCTTGATCAAACCTGATTTTTCTTATCCCAGAATGAATCCACAGCCTCTCATTTCCTGTGGAAACAAAAGCCAAACCTTTTCTCCAAAGTAACATACCTTTTTCCATGCTCAAAACTCGTCTAAATATATTATAGACCTCAATATAAATATGACCACACTAATAGAAGAAAAAGTGAAAAGTAGCCTTCAATGCATGGGCACAGGAAACTACTTCCTTAATATAAGCCCAGTAGCACAGAAATTGAGAACAAAAATAAATAAATGGGATCTTCTGAAATTGAGAAGCTCTGTAAAGCAATGGAAACAATCAATAAGACAAAAAGGCAGAGTACTGAATGGGAAAAGATCTTCAGAAACCCCACATCAGACAGAGGACTTACCTCCAAAATATAAAGAACTCAGGAAATTAGCCATCAAAATATCAAATAATGCAATTAAAAATGGGATACAGATCTAAACATAAAATTCTCATCAGAAGAATCTCAAATGGCTGAAAGACACTTAAGGAAATGTTCAATATCCTTAGTCATCAGGGAAATGCAAATCAAAATGACTCTTTTACAACTGTCAGGATGGCTAAGATCAAAAACACCAATAATAGCTTATGTTGGAGAGGATGCAGAATAAGAAAAACATGTAGGCAGAAACTGTTCATTCATTTCCAGCTGCTTCGATCTGAAGTAATCACACAGAAACTATATTATTTGCAATACTGTTTGGCCAATAGCTTAAGCATATTTCTAGCTAGCTCTTATAAGCTAATCTATTCCATCTCCATTAATCTGTGCATTACCAACATCGTGTGGCAGTTTCAGTGGGCTCCTACGAAGGAATCTGCCTCCTGTGGCAGCTACAAGGCTCTCTTTGACTTTGCCTACTCTTTCTCTTGCTTCATCTCTGTTTGTTTTTCCCACCTGGCTTTACTCTGTTAATCTATTGGCTGGAAGCAGTTTTATTCATTAACCAATAAAGCAACACATATATAGAAGTACTTCACACTAAGAACACTCCTCCATTGCTGGTGGGAACGCAAACTTGTACAACCACTCTGAAAATTAATTTGGAGTTTCTCAGAAAATTGGGAATCAACCTATCCTGAGACCCAGCAATATCACTCTTGGGCATATACCCAAAGGATGCTCAGCTATAAAACAAGGAAATTTGTTCAACTATGTTTATAGTAGCATTATTTGTAATAGTCAGAACCTGGAAACAACCTAGATGCCCCTCAACTGAAGAATGACTAAAGAAAATGTGGTACATTTACACAATATGGAGTACTACTCAGCAATAAAAAGCAATGACATCTTGAAACTTGTATGCAAATGGATGAAAATAGAAGATACCATCCTGTGTGAAGTAAGTCAGACCCAGAAAGATGAACATGGTATGTATCCATTCATGGGTGAATACTAGCTGTAAAGCAAAGAATTTGGAGCTTATTATCCACAACCCCAGAGAAGCTAAGTAACAAGGAGAACCCTAAGAGAAACAAACATAGATCTCCTGGGGAAGAGGAAAGGGAAATAGACAAGATCTCCTGAGAAAATTGGGAGTGTGGTGGTGGGGGAAGAAGGGAAGGCAGAAGAGGAAGAGGAGGGGAGAAGTGGAAGCAGGAGAACTAGAGGAAACTGGATTGTCAAGATGGGGGAAGGACATAAATGGAGAACAGGAAAAAGATACCTTGATTGAGGGAGCCATACTGAGGCTAGCAAGAAATCTGGCACTAGAGAATTTCCTAGGAATCCACAAGGATGACCCCAGCTAAGACTCTAAATAATAGTGGAGAGATTGCATCTCATCTTAGGATGAGTGAGAACTTCCCCATAGACTTACTTTGTGGCCATTATGTATCGTTGTTGTTTGTGTACTTCTGTGACTTTGCACACTGGATTCTCAGCCATACATATTTTTTTACCCTTTCCATGTCAAGCCCAATTCCCTATAGATCTTCCTCAAGGGCTGGCAAAACAGTTGACCTTTTCCTGGTATCAATATCTGTGGAATGCTTTCTGTAGCACTACCTCTTGCAAGGCTGAAACATTTACTCTTTCCTGTAATCACTGCTCTGTTTCTTCTATTTACTTTTTGAGGATCTAAATATATTTTAGAAGGAATTTAAATTATTTTTCCTGAGCTTTTCATTTACCTTATTACCTATGACATATTCAGTACTTAGTTTTGAGTCATTATTAGGCAAGGTAAAAGTCTTTATCTAACATTATTTAGGTTAGATGGTATCAAAAGGTTAACTTTTAATAACTTTTGTTTATTTTTCCATTATTTATCATTTGTTAATTTTTAAGTATTTTATTATTTCAGCACACACGTTTTGATAATTTTCACCACCCATGTATTGCTTGACTCGTTTTTTTTTATTTATTTATTAAAGATTTCTGCCTTCTCCCCGCCACCACCTCCCATTTCCCTCCCCCTCCCCCATCAAGTCCCCCTCCCTCATCATCCCTAAGAGTAATCCGGGTTCCCTGCCCTGTGGGAAGTTCAAGGACCACCCACCTCCATCCAGGTCTAGTAAGGTGAGCATTCAAACTGCCTAGGCTCCCACAAAGCCAGTACGTGCAGTAGGATCAAAAACCCATTGCCATTGTTCTTGAGGTCTCAGTAGTCCTCATTGTCCATTATGTTCAGCAAGTCCGGTTTTATCCCATGCTTTTTCAGACCCAGGCCAGCTGGCCTTAGTGAGCTCCTGATAAAACATCCCCATTGTCTCAGTGTGTGGGTGCACCCCTCGTGGTCCTGAGTTCCTTGCTCGTGCTCGATTTGCTTGACTCGTTTACACAACCTCTTATAAATTGGACCTCAAATCCAATTATAAAGCTTGTGGTTGCTTCCATAATAATAATGCCAGTATTGCACTTATGGATATACCTTCCAAGAAGATGATAATTGTAGCTCATAGTAGTCAGAGGTGAATAGAACAATTGATACAATTTCTTCTGCGGCAGCCTCCATGGCATCAATCAGCAATATATGGTGATTCATCAAGAAAGAAACTTCCAGCTGAGTTCTAGATTGATGGATCTACATCCTGCAACTCAGCTAGTTTAGGTAGGCATTCACGAGCAATTGCAACAGCCTGTGTTGATTTGAAAGCCTGTGGGACCACACTGACATGATCTCATAGTGTAGATCAGACTTGCCTGCTCTAATTAGGTAGCCAGACTGGCCTCCTCCTGTTAAACTCCTCCACAAGCCTTGTGACTGCAGGCATAGACCACACCTGGCTTCATAATGTCCTATTTTATATCCTTGCTTCAAGAAAATTTATTTTTCACATGATCATCCACAGTGGTTCACCATTATACAGTAAGACTCTGTTTGAGACTCTTCCCCAGATTGCTTTTGTTGACTAAATGAAATCACAATAGTCTCTGTTTTTTCTTTGTACATGTCATGAACACTATGCAACTCTTGCTTCCTTATTCCTTTCTTGTGTGTTATACAAGTCTCTCTCCTCTAACCTGCTAGTGGCACCTTGCAATGTAACATCTGTACTTTTTAGCCTATGGTTTTCCTTTGAGTTCAGACATATAAAGAGTAACTCATAAAGATCCAGGAATATATATGGTCCCACAATTCCTCAATGTAATTCTGGCACATACTGTTTCAATATAGCTGCAGCTGTTACATATAACTCTTTTAAACACTTAGCACTACCCAGGCCCCATTGACAATGTTTCTGTTTCTGTTATTTTTGACTTGGAAAGTGTCCAATGTTTCTTCCTGCTTCCAGCTTCCCATCATCTTCCAGGAAGACTTGTTCATTCCTTGAATGTTGCTCACATTTTGGTTTTTCTGGAGCAGTCTTTTTATTAGAATTCTGTTAGGTTATCCCTTTTCTGTGTTCTCTTTGCGTAGTGACAGTCCTGTGCTTTATGCACCAAGCATCTATGGCTTTATGCTTGTGGTATCTTCAAGGTTATAAATTTAAATATTTGAATAGTTTCTTCAATCATACTGTATACCTCTATTCAAGGGAAACCTCTTGAGAGAAGGCTTTTCTCATTTCATTAGTTTCTCATTTCCATTTTATGTGCATCTTTGTTTAGTTTTTTTTTCTGCAAAGTATCTTACTATATTAAATTATTTCATTTTGTTTGCTTTTCAACTCATTTACTCAATAATTTACTTATTGGATTGTGCTCTAGAAATCAAGCTCCCTGAGAATAATATTATCCCCAAAGTAGTTTTTAAGTAATTGTTCCAACAATTACTTTTATTAAATAATTAAATAAATATTACTTTTGTCATTGAAAATTTCAGGAGCTGAATTCTCTGGATAATCCAATAATGTAAGTTAGTTATAAAAGCAAATTGTTTGTTCTTTTGTGTGTGTGTTATGGTTGTCAGAAATTATTTGACTCATTGTGAAGAATTCTATGTTCAAACTTTGATTTGGATCAATTTATTAATGTTCATGTAAATATCAATTATACAAAACTCTTTATTTAATAATACCAAGTGTAGAAATACATTTAATGATACTCCCCAGTGGTTTCAACGCCTTTGACTTCCACAGAATGTCCTTAGGAAAAGGTCAGCATTTCTTTATCAGAAAAAAAATTAGACAGGCAAAAATAAAATGATTTTTGCCATGTGCTTCATGTTCCCAGCCAGTCTCATTTTTAGAAATCCTTAGCTTCTTCCTTAGCATTACCTTTTCTTTGTTCCTTAGATCCATGATCTTATTGTCACAACCAAACACTCAACCATCTTGTTTGTTTTCTGAAAACACCAACGTTGATTATACTACCATAAATTTTACAAGATTCTACTCTCAGATTTGGAATGATTTCAGTCACAAGCACTCTTGGATATTTTCAATAATATTTAGTGTATGACTGACTTTTCCAAATGTGACTGTAGTCTGGCCCTCTTGTCAGTGTTCTAGGACCTGTCAGTGTCCTGGAGTCCAGGACTCCTATGCTTACCACTGAGTATGCTAGTCATACCCTTTACCAATTTTCCCAGATATGTCATTTCAATGTTGCCATTTAGTTCTTTGGATTATGTGTGTTTATTTTATTGGTTGATTTTGAAAAGAATTTCACACACGAGCGTTGCATCTAGGTCCCCCTACCATCCAACCCCTCATACTCCTCTTTCCTCCTCCCAAAATCATTATTTAAAAAACATGTATATACACACACACACAAACACTTATGGATGTATATATCCTACTGAGTTCATTTAGATTTGCTCATGTGTGTATGTTTCCAGGATTGACCACCTTGCACTGGTTCTCATTCCTTCAGCAGACAGTGATTTTTGCAGCTCTTCATTTAGGGGTGGGACCATGTAGAATTTCCCTCTCTCCATTTGAATGACAGCTAGTGCTAGCAGGCTGATCTTGTTCAAGCAACAATATTGTTGAGTGTTTATAGGTGCATTTTTTTTTCCTGTCAGGTCTAGGAACATGATCTATCAACAATAGGCCTGGGCCTCTAACTCTTCAATCTTTTTACTCCTTGTTTTATTTTTATCAACCTATTCTCTCTTTCTTGAATTTCAATTTTGAATCACTTTTCTGTTTTACAAATGCTGTCTATTATAGTCTTTCATTCCTATATATATATATATATATATATATATATATATATATATATACACATATGTATATATATGATATACACACACATCACCTTCAAATATATTGTACTTGAGGAATGAATTTATCATTTTTCAGGACTGGGGTGTGAACTTAGGACTTTTACAATGATAGATAAACAATCCATCCTGAGCCATATCCCCAGAATTTACACACCACGCACACACACACACACACACACACACACACACACACACACACACTTAAGACTAAGCTTCCTAGATATTTATAAAACTCATGATCCTTTTGATTCATTCTCCAGAGTAGAAAGGATTGCAGGTTTGTTTTTAAAGGATGGAAATTGTATATATGTATGATGTATAAAGTAGTGTTTTGAAATATCTATACCTTGAGGAATGACTGAAACACAGCTCATAGTGGATTAGTTCACATGCATAATTCAATGAGGACACTTAAAATCTGCTCTGTGAACAAATCAAATATGTTATATTCAGTTATTGACCACATTCCCTTTGTTGCACAGTAAGCCACTTGAAATTTCTCTTCCCAACAAGGAATCTTTTATTCTAACCTGGAAACTGATTTTATCCAAATATCTAGGTCTCAGATCACTATTTGGTAAACACATGATATGATTCTTGCCTATGATTTCCCATTCCCTAAGAAACTCTATCCCCCCAAATTATATTTTGTTTTACTAATATTTATTATGAATGTATTATGTATTAGGTACATTCATATGAATAAATAAGGTACAGTTTGACCTTTTGAGACTTGTATGCAACATGGACTGTTCAAGTGAGTGAAACCACTATTTACTTTCATTGTTTCTTTATGCTTAGAACCCCCGGGCCCTATACTTCTGCATCTTTTAAGCCCTATTCGATTACTATTCCCATTCTATTTATTGTGTCTTCATCTTGCAGCATTTATATCTTACAATTGGCCAGAGGCTATAGAACAACTTCTTTAAGATTCTCTGTAATTATTCAGACATAAAATTATGCAAACTTTTGAATATGGAATTTGGAGTTTGTGAGAGATGCTTCAGCATTAGCAAGGAATCTCCTTTTGACCTTTTATAAAGGCTGTCTGCTTAAATGCTGGCACCCGAGAGAACACAGACTTGTGAGTAGCAAAAGTAGTCTCTCGGGCACCTGTAGCCTTCTTTATGAAGTAGGCATCCTGAAGTCTGCAGGCACCCATAGACTTCCTTATGAAGTAGGCATCCAGAATTCTGCAATTCTCTGGAAGAACATACAACTTCTAATGTCTTTATGTACAGCTTTTTTTTATGTGTAAGGAGCAACTTCTTTTCTAATTGATTAAATTGAATATGGATTATCCTGAAATTATCCATATATTTCTTAAATTTCAAATGCATATTTTGAAGTATATTATTGATGCCCCTTTCTTGAAATAATAAGCCTGAAAATCTTCATACTATCCTGTCTGTGGTCTGTCAATATGTTAATTTTAAAAAACTGCAAAAAGTAATATTATATGTACTTTACAGTTGTAGCTTATTTATCTACTATTAAAAAAATTAAGCTCATTATGAGATTTTTGACTGATCTCTGCAATAAAAAACATTTTAAATATATATGTAATATATGTATATATGAGATATATACCTACATGCATATGTATTCTTTAGTCTATTGACCAATCTAATATTTACCATTGAATGAACTCTGTATAATGAGAACTACTACACTTATTAAATATTGTGAGTAAATATAAAAATATTAAAAAAATAACATTAAGAAAATAAGCCATATAACACTGTGGCATCCATTACAAATTTGAAATAGTTAAGCTTTATCTGAAGCTAAATTTATTGTGTTTCTACAAAATTTGATTCTTATATATTTAAACATAATATTTTAAGCTCTGTATTAAATAATCCAACATGTATTTACAGTCCACATGTTTATACATTGGATTAATAAAATATTGAATAACTATTTCTAAAGAATAGTCTTTCTGGATATCCTGAGAAATTTCCACAAAAAGAAAATTTCGAGATACATATTGCCAAGTAGGCAGATGCCACAAACAAAAGATTAATATGTCCCTTTCTACAGAACTGAGAGTGTACAATACAGAAATAATCAAAATGTCCATTTAGCTAAATTAATTATCTAAATTTCCTTTATTCCACTACTGTGACAAAATTATGCTACCTCTCTCCAATTTGACTGCTTTCCAAGACCTTCTGGTATGGAGATTGGGAATGTTAGTTCAAAGTCAGGCTGTATAGACAGAACATGTCCTCTGTCATTTAAATTTTAACAAGGTTTGGAATGTAGTTAAGCTGATGGAGTGTGTCCCTAGAACATGCAAAGCTCTTGTTTTCTATCCACAGAACCACATAAATTAAGTGTAGTGGCACATATCTGTAACCCAGGGCTCAAGAGGTGGAGGCAGGAAGAACAGAAGTTCAAGGTCATCCCCAGGTGTATAGAAAGTTTAAGGCAATCCTGTCTCAAATCAATAAAAGTAAGCAAACGAATAACAGACTGAAGAGATGTCTCTGTAGTTAAGAACACTGCCTGCTCTTACAGAGGACAAATAGTCGGAACCCACTACCCACATGGCCGCTCACAACCTTCTATAACTCCAGTTACAGAAGATCTGATATCTTCTGGCTTTTGCAGGCACTGCACACATGTTGTGCATTGACAAACATGAATATATACAGAAAATAAAGGTAAGTAAAATCTTTGAAATGATAAAGAAAATAAAACTAGTAGGAATTATTCAGCCTTTCAACGCATGATATTGAGACAAGCTCCTGCCTCTGTGTCATGTTGAGATCAAAACGAGCATGCAGAATGCAAGCATTTCGTATTTAATAATGAACTGTTAACAGTTGTTGACTGAGGTTTCTGTCCTGCTCAGTCCTGCAGTCATTAAGTCCCAAAGAATCACACAGAGGTCTACATCAATTATAAACTGATTGGCCCATCTGGTCAGGCTTCATATTAACTAATGCTTACAATTTACATTAGCCCATAATTCTTGTCTGTGTTAGCAATGTGGCTTGGTACCTTTTGTGGCAAGGCAGTCACATCTTGCTTGCTTTGTGTCTAGCTTCCTATGCAACTGGGTGACAATTGCAGGCTGAAACTTCCCTCTTCCCAGGAGTCTTGTTGCTTAGCCGCTACTTTCTGCCTGGTCACCCCACCTATACTTCCCCCCTGGCTACTGGCCAATCAGAGTTTATTTAAAACACAAAGCACAGAATTTTCTTGTGAAGATTTCTTTGAGAAATACCTTGAAGCTGAAGCTGTGTTCTCAAGATCTGCTTCTACATCTAGAACTCTGGATACTGGAAATGACGTGAAACTGCCTGGACAAACAAGTTTTGTTTTGTTCAGGCTACAAATGTAAACAGTCAATGAAACAAAATAATTTCTTTGTGAAGATACCTGTGTTTGACTTTCAGCTATTCTGGGATCACATAAATTCCTCTGTGTTTGGAGGCACTCATCACGACATTGAATCTTACTTAATATATTAGAGATGAATATGATAAGGCTATGCCCTTTCTGACATTGCTTTGCATTCCAGCCATGGCAACAATCTAGATCTTATGTTTCTAGAGAATAGAAGTTTGCTTCAAAGTGCAAGGATTGTGATCAAGAAGTAAAAGTTTGACTCGGGTGGTGGTGGCTCATGCCTTTAACTCCAGCACTTCGGAGGCAGAGACAAGCAGATTTCTGTGAGTTCAAGGCCAGCCTGATCTACAAGTGCTAGTTCCAGGATAGTCTCCAAAACTACAGAGAAACCCTGTCTTGAAAAACCAAAAAACAAAAAATAAAAAAATAAAAAAATAAAGGTTCATTTCTACAGGCAAATGAGCAAAAGTAGAACAAGAGACAATAAGAGACACAATGGAATGGGAGGCATACGATACAAGGACGCATCGGCAAAAGCTGTCTCTAGTTTCTGAGCTTAGTAGTTTTGATCTACTGTGTGTTCTTCCCCAAGCCGCTTCTAGGGATGTCTACAGTGTACTTGCAATAGGCAGAGTCTTTCCTAGAAGCCATTCTTACCCACAATATACCCTGTTACAATTCGATGCATTAGAAAGGCTAATGTATGCAAAGGTATAACTATCTGTAGATTTGAGACACTTGGTGATGGAGAGAGCCTTGTATTTTCTATCCAGGTTGATAGTTCATGGGAATGGTCTGTAGCCTGTGGAGATTAGTTTTGCTATTTGTCCTATATTCCCATCCATCCCCTTTTTCTAGTGAGCTTGACAATGTCATACCTGGTTTCAAGCATTCTTATTTATCTTCTCCATTGTCTTTGTCTTCAATGCTTTAACTCTAATATACCATTTAACTCCAACATTTGTTTTAATTGTAAAACTATTAGAAGCAGTGTGTAGAAGTACAATTAAAAGTATTTTATAATTTCTCAAAAATTAATTCTCATTTATAAAGGATCAGTAATTACATATTTGGTCCTCTGTTTGCTCTTCATTCCCTTTTACTATCAACACTAAAATTCAAATTGGATCATACATAATCAATCAAATAGACTAAAAAGCATTTGAAGTAATATTCTGTCACTAAGTTGCCTTTGGGGAACTGTATAATTGGTCGGCTTCACTAGACAGAAGCAGTCAAATACATGCAAATGTGTTTAGTACTTGTGACTCTCTAAGGTAGTCCCCAGAGCTCATACTGCTAATTCAGTATACTGTCACAGGTAGACGACTTTATATATTTTAGAGCTTTAATTGTATAAGAAAAATGTCAAGAAAAAGAAATGTTCACCAATGAGTTAAAAAAAAAATAACTGATGGGCCATTTTAAATAATAGCACGCTCCAGTACACTACTGCTTGGGAATACACAGAAAATGTTGTGAATAATTCCCTTTTCATCTAGAAAGGGGTGCAAAGTACTTTTTTCTTCTTAAGTATGAGTTAAAATCTCTTTTGCATTCTCTCTGATCTTAGGGTTTTGATGTTATGTGCAATGAACTGAAACATTGCATTACAAAAGGAAATCTTTAGACAGTTGACAGCTTGCAGGTCTCCGAGGAATCTATTCAATTAGTGCCTTGTCTTGGCTCCTCATGGTATCTAAACTCTCATAGAATTACAGATGTTTTCGAGATTACATCTAATGAGCTAGAAAAAAATTACAATCATGTTCTTAAAACAGACGGTAAAACAATGAGAATTAATTTTTGAGCAATTATAAAATACTTTTAATTGCATTTCTACACATTGCTCTTAGTAGTGTTACAATTAAAACAAATGTTGGAATTAAATGGTATATTAGAGTTAAGGCATTGAAAACAAAGACAATGGAGAAGATAAATAAATGTGCAAAAGCAGTTGTATTTAGAACTTAGTATCTTGCTCATCCACACTTAAATCTATTATCAGGATTCATATTTATAATCATGTAACTGCAATATTAATAAGATCTGTCAATAGCTACCATAACTGTGACTTCAACCTGCTGATCTTACAAGGGGAACAAGGTAAATTCCATCTCTTGTGGAAGAGATGGGTCTTGAGTTACATATTAATAGTATAAATCCAGTATTGAACTTATCTAGGCTGTAGTAGATCCCTAGTAAATAGTAATAGACTTTCCAGGTAAGCCTATAGAAAAAAAAAGAAAAGATCAGATAATTTATATTGGTTATAGAGAACAAAGAAAAAACAAGTGCTATGAGATTAATAGATAACTAAGAAAATGTATATAATTAAATACAGACATTTAAAAAAGTGAGGGGAGAGCAAGGCATAAAATTGGGGGGTATAAAGTTATGTTACATGCACGTTCATCTTCCCATACCTGTATCCTTGCAGTTTTGCAAACTTACCTAATTTCATACTACTGTCTAGCCATCCACTTGTAGTATAAGCTTGATTCCAGGTTACCTATATTGATCTCTACTCTGGAAGTTAGTCCTGACTGTAGCATTCAGATGGTCCATTTGTCGACAGTCCTGACAAACTTATGTGTCCATATATGAGCCACAGCGGGATATTCACTCATTTAATGGCCCTAATCTGCTCTGAATTTTGCTCTTATGCATTATGTGACAACATAGACATCCTGGAGACCTATGCTACATCTCAATGTGGTAAGAAAATGCCTAGAGGGTTGTTCTCGTGATCTCAGACCTTTCCCTTTTTGTCTTTTTCTCCTGGTTAGTTGTATCATTGAAATTGTTGGAGAAATTACTTATTTGGAAAAGTGTTTGCACTCTAAACATGAAGATTTAAAAACAAAAACAAACAAAAAAAAAAACAGTACCTCAAGCACCCACATGGAAAGTGAGGCACGGTGGTGCATGTCTGTGATTCCCAAACTGAGGAGTTACAGAGATAGGAGGAACCTTGGGGCTTGCTAGCTAGTGTAAAAAAAAAAATAAATGAAATTGTGTTCATTTAGAAGCTCTCTCTATTAATAAAGTAAGGTGCTTAGTGATTGAGATTCCAGATGTTGACTTGTGGTTTTCATATACATCTGCATACACAACCACGCACGCACACACACAGACACACACACAGACACACACACACATGACGGTGCAAACACACACACACAAATAAAGTTTAAACAAAACTTGAAAATGGTAAGTCTTTGGTTCCTATCGGAGTGAGTATTGAATCAGATTTTTTTTTGTTTTTCCTTTGGTGTCTTCCACATAAGCATTTTGACTATCACTCACATGTATACAATTACAAGAATTCAGACTTTTATTCTCTAAAGGAATGAACCTTCATTAATGAACTTTCATTAGAAAGTTCTGTCATGAGAAATATATCTCTATGGATACGTGAAAGGGAACATTAGTTGAAGTGAATAGTTCTTAGTTCTTATATTAAATTGTCTATTTTTAATTTGTAACTTCTGTTCCTTCATCAATATTCATTCAGAATAAAACATATTATGTTAATGTACTTTCTAAAAAAGTCTTTATTGTAGAATATTAGAAATTTTTGATTATTAAATTTTTTATTTAATACAATTTTGTACTATAACCTATGACACACACAAATATTATTATATGTGGTGTATGTGTATGTGTTTTTACGTGTAGACATCTGCATGCAGCTGCTTTGAATGTGGAAGTTAAGGCTGATACTGAGTATCTGCTTTCCACCCTAACATTTGAGCAAGATATGTCACTGTATCTGGACCTGTCACCATTTCTGCCCAGCACTTGGGCACAGATGCATACGAACTTGGTTGACTTTTTATGTGGGTGCCGGAGAGCTGAACCCATGTTCTCATATTTGAGCAGCAAACACTTTATTGACTAAACCATCTACCAGACCCATAAAAGAAAATTGATTTATTGTTACTAATTATTATTAAATCCCATGGTCAATATAATGCCTGGGTTCAGTGTTTTCATGGGTAAATCAATGCACACAATTGTTAAAATAGCAGTCTTTACTTGTGGATGGAATGGATTCAGGGAAAATTCAGTAGTGTTTGTTAGGCTATATTCAGTAAATGAGAGAGGCAAAATTCAAAATCAAAACTCTATAAGGCAATTCTCAGGAACCGTTTGTTTTAAGTAGAGCACTCACAAAAATGTACCATATTAGTATTCAGTTTTCTTGAGGATGTTTTCCTGGATTTCTTTACAACTATTATGTACTTTATAATGATTTATGGTAAATACATTTTCCAATTTTAGTTCAAAAATGGAAATAATTGGTTGTGTTTTACCATTAATGTTTTAAGTATCAATAAATATATGCCTCTAATTACTAAGATATTATGTTAATTTTAACATGCTTATTATATATTAAATTTATGCTATTAATTTAACTGTGGTTGTTAGTTGTGGTTATACATATGTTGAAATATTTTAAAATTTGTTTGTGTTTTTATTTTTAATGAGAAATTTGATTAAAATTATATGAACTGTGAGGATCTTATTTAATAGAGTTTTATGTTTAGATCTAGAAAAATAATTTGATCAACACATGGAATTTCTATGTAGTTTTCTTTTTCCCTTCATAAAGAATGATGCATGATAAAATACTATAAAACATTTCAATTCCATGTGTTCTGTGAAAAAGCCTAAGAGGTTACATGCTGAGAGGACAGAGTGTGCAGGCATTTCATTGCTATGACCACTGTGTGACAGTGAAGATTAAGATCTTTTCCATATGATACCATCCTCAAAATTTCAAACTTACTTGTTACTTAGAATTTCTTATAGCCTGATTAGTTCTGTGTCCTCAATTGAAAATGAAACTTCAAATAATGAGAGGTAATCACTTAATATAGTTGTTACTAAGCCTCTTTTCAATCCCTCTTGATTTTTCTACAAGGGGTTATAAAGCATAAGGTTTATTCCTTAGATGAAAAAAATGAGCCAAAAAATGCCTTCTAAGGATGAATAGAGATGGTAGGAGGGGAATGATAAATGGGAAAGGAAAGAAGGGAAAAGGACAAGAAAGAGATTCTTTCCTTTTTTTTTCATTAATTCTTCTCTTATACTACATCCAACGGCAGTTTCTCCTCCTTCCTCTTCTCCCAGTCATCCCTACCCTGTTCTCTCCCAGATACACTCCTCCTCTGTTTCCCTTCAACTGAACATGATATTACAAGTTACAGTATGACTTGTCACAAACCCTCATATTGAGCCTGAACAAAGCAACCTAGTAGGAAGGAAAGGACTCCAAGAGAAGGCAAAAGAGTCAGAGGCACCCCCACTATCACTGTTAGGAGTCCCATGGGAACACCAAGCTAAACAACCATAGCTTGCAGGCAGAGGACCCAACTTGGACCCATTCATGCTCTGTGATTGTTACTTCAGGCTCATTGAGCCCCTTTTTATCCCTCTTTAATTAATGTCTTTGGGTCATGCTAGAAGAATATTTCTTAAAACTTGACTTGGAGATGAGAGAAATAGTTAACTAGGATTTATTTTTCTTATCACGTTTAGAGTTATCATGAAAAATAATGGGTTTCATTTTAGAATATTCACATGTGATGTGGGAAGGTCATTTGTCAATCTGTTGTTTCATTGGTTAATCAATAAAGAAAACTGCTTGGCCTGATAGGTCAGAACATAGGTAGGCAGGGAAGTCAGAACAGAATGCTGGGAGGAAGAAGGCAGTGAGGTAAGATGCCATGCCTCTCCTCTCCAAGACAGACACGATGAAGCTCTGACCCATGATGGACATAGGCTAGAATCTTCCTGGTATGCTACTGCCCTGTGGGGCTACACAGATTATTAGAAATGGGTTTGTCGAGGTGTGAGAGTTAGCCAAGAAGAGGCTAGATATAATGGGCCAGGCAGTGCTTAAATGAATACAATTTGTGTGTTGTTATTTCAGGGCATAAGCTAGCCAGGAGGCCGGGAGCCGGGTGGCAGGAACGCAGCCTGCAGCTCCTACTACACACATGCATATACACAAACACTTAAGAATACATAAATAATGACAGATTTTAAAGTAACAATTTGTGTATGAGAAAAAAATGTGATTTTGTCCTGAATCTGACTGATTTTGTTTAACATGATATGCACCAGCATCAATATCCTGAAACTCTGAGCTTTTCTTTATGATTGAATTAAAAACTCAATTACTTGTATTCACTATATTTCTTTATTCAGTCACCAATTGATGTGCAACTAAGCTAGTCAAATTTCTTAGCTACCTTAAGTAGTCCACCAATACAAATGGATTGCAAGGATCTTTCTGGTATATCATCTAAGAATCCTTTTGATATAATAACTGAGTTTTATGGCAGCCCTATTTTAGGTTTTTTTTTTTTTTTTTGGAGCATCCATACTGACTTCCATATTGGCAATACCAATTTGCTTTCTCACTGAGTCTTGTAAAATAAATTCTCTTTGTCTACAGATTAACAGCATCTATTGTCAGTTGTTTTCTTGATGATAGCTGTTTTGGTTAGGGTGAGAACGAGTCTCCATATAGTTTTAAACCAATCTTTAAAAATCTTGTAAAGTTTAAAAATACTTATTAGATATTTATATTTTTAGTTTGAGAGCTGTCTATTCAATCCATTATCCCATTTATTGATCAGATGACTTCAAAATTTCTGATGTTTAAATTTTGCAGTTCTTACTATAGTATATGTAGAAAAACCCTGAGTTCAGCTGGTAGTGGCCTATTTCCATTCTATATGCAGATTCTTCTCTAGTAGTGATATTTTTGTTACCCAGATTCTTTTTCCTGCATGCAATTACATTTGTTTTTTGTTTGGATGTTTCCTTTACTATGGAGCTCTTACAAAGATTTCTTTTTTATTTTACATTTTTAAAAACTTCGCATACCAACCCCAATTACCCCTACCTCCCCTTCCCCTATTCCTTTCCCCCATTCCTTCCCTCCACCTACTCCTTAGAGAGAGTAAGATGTCCCTTGGAGAGGCAATAGAATCTGGCATACCAAACTGAGGCAGGACTAAGCTCCTTCCCCTGTATCAAGGTTTGAGCAAGGTATCCCATCAAAGAACATGGATTTCAAAATGCCAGTTCATATATCTGGGATAGGTCCTAGTTCCACTGCCAGGGCACTTCCCACAACAGATCAAGACATAACTGTCTCCTACATTTAGAGGGCCTAGTTCAGTCTTATGTAAGTTCCCCAGCTATCAGTTCAGAGTCCATGAGCTCCCACTAGCTCAGGTCAGCTATCTCTATGGTTTTTCTATCATGATCTTGGTCCCCCTTGTTCATATGATCCTTCCTCCCTCTCTTCAACTGAACTCCAGAAGTTCAGCCTGGTGCATGGCTGTGGGTCATTGAATCTGCTTCCATCAGTTACAGGATATAGGAGCTTTGATGCCAATTGGGGTAGTCACTAATTTGATTATAAGGGAAGACCCATTCAGATACCATCTCCACTATTGATAAGAGTCTTATCTGGCATCATCCTTGTGGATTCCTGGAAAAGTTCTTACCTATTTTTGAGTCATAGTTTGTTTTCTTTAAATTTTCTTTTAGCTATTCCATGGTTTTCAGAATTAAATTAAGTTCTATGATCCATTTTGCATTAATATTTGTACAGGATAAAGATAAAGCTCAAGTTTCATTGTGCTATTCAGTTTTCCCAGCCATTTGTTGAAGAGGTTATTTATTTATTTATTTATTTGTTTGTTTGTTTATTTATTTGCAATATTTGACAGCTTTGGAAACAGTAGGTGGTCATAAGGGTTAAATTCTGTAACCACTACTATATTGTGTTGGTGTACATGCATATTTTAGTCAGTATCATACCGCATTTTGTTACTGTGCCCATATACACACAGAGTCACAGAGTTTGAGATCAGGCAGTAAATACTGCTAATGTCTTTCTTTCTACTTAGACCCACTGAGGCCATTCAGAATCTTTTGTTTTTAGGATTAGGCTTCTAGCTCTGTGAAGAATACTCTGGGATTTTAATGGCCACTGTGGTAAAGTTGCAGATTATTTATAGTCATGTTGCTAGTTTTACAATACTCATTTACAATACTCATAATTAGTGAGCATGGGAAGTCTTTCCATCTTCTAGTGTGTAATTCAACTTTTCGGTGCCTTAAGTTTTTTACTTTAAAGTTATTCCTTCTCCTTTATTAAGTTTATGTCTGATAATTTTTTCTTGACTTTTTTCTTTTGGAAATTTCATCAATGATATGTAAAAAACTGTTAGCTTCCATATGATGATTTTTATCTTCTGCTACAATGGTGAAGTTACTTTTTCTAACCAAAATTTTTGGCAGAATCATTAAGTATCTCATAAGTGCAAGATTATATAATTTTACAAGAAAGATACTTTGATGTCATCTGTTCTTATCTGTACTTAACCGTGGAGCCCATTGTTTGTTGGCAAGCCACTCCTGAACATGAGATCTGCCATGGAGTGGTTGATGTACAACACTGTTATTCCACTGGAGAAAACTGATTCCCTTTTCTAAGAGGTATGCCAGTTCCATTGCTAATTTCTACCCTAGTGACAACATTTGCATTTGTTCATTCATCAGTTTGTTCATTTTTACACATAAAAATATAAAATATTTACATATATAAAGGTGATCTAAATGAAATCACCAAATAATAAGGAGGTAGATAGAAACCCAACTGGCCATCTCTTGTCACCAAACAAAGCATCCAGTACCAGGTTTGAGTTACATCTAATTGTGTTTTTGGCCAAAAGGGTCCCAACAACTCAGACTGTTGCTAAGACTGTCAGTTACTCTCCACACATTGACAGCAAGACCTCATTGCTGAAGACAACACCTATATAAATCATTGAATGGAAATGTCAAGTTGGTGACTATATAGAGCCTTTACTCTATGTTCCATCATCTTTGTTACAGAGAGATATTCCATATGCTATCAAAAGAGAAACAGAAACACCAATCCAGTCAAGCTCTTTTCATTTTTTAGAGTGAAAACATTAATTTTAGATATTAATAAACATTAAACTGCTTTTTATAAATGTCAAAGGTAGGGAAAACAACTTAATATTAAAAGTACAAGTAGGGACTTTTTTTTTTTTTTGGAAAAAAAGTTTTCCGCCTCCTCCCTGCCTCCCATTTCCCTCCCTCTCCTCCCGCCCCTCTCCCCCTCCCCCCACTCCTCTTCTCCTCCCTCTCCGGTCTGAAGAGCAGTCAGGGTTCCTTGCCCTGTAGAAAGTCTAATGTCCTCCCGCCTCCATCCAGGTCTAAGAAGGTGAACATCCAAACTGGCTAGGCTCCCACAAAGCCAGAACATGAAGTAGGATCAAAACCCCGTGCCATTGTCCTTGGCCTCTCATCATCTCTCATTGTCCGCCATGTTCAGAGAGTCCGGTTATTATCCCATGCTTTTTCAGTCACAGTCCAGCTGGCCTTGGTGAGCTCCCAATAGATCAGCCCCACTGTCTCACTGGGTGGGTGCACCCCTCGCGGTCCTGACTTCCTTGCTCATGTTCTCCCTCTTTCTGCTTCTCAATGGGACCTTGGGAGCTCAGTCCAGTGCTCCGAATACTCAACAGAAGAAGTTCAAATGGCCAAAAGATACTTAAGGTCATGCTCAACCTCCTTAGCGATCAGAGAAATGCAAATCAAAAAAACTTTGAGATACCATCTTACACCTGTCAGAATGGCTAAAATCAAAAACACCAATGATAGCCTTTGCTGGAGAGGTTGTGGAGAAAGGGGTACCCTCATCCATTGCTGGTGGGAATGCAAACTTATGCAATCACTTTGGAAATCAGTGTGGCGATTTCTCAGGAAATTTGGGATCAACCTACCCCTGGACCCAGCAATACCACTCTTGGGAATATACCCAAGAGATGCCCTATCATATGACAAAAGCATTTGCTCAACCATGTTCATAGTAGCATTATTTGTAATAGCCAGAACCTGGAAGCAACCTAGATGTCCTTCAATGGAAGAATGGATGAAGAAAGTGTGGAATATATACACATTAGAGTACTACTCTGCGGTAAAAAACAATGACTTCTCGAATTTTATTTATTTATTATCTTATTTATTTATTTTATTAAAAATTTCCACCTCCCTGCCACCCATTTCCACCACCCTCCCCCCACTCCCCTCCCCCTTCCTCTCCAGTCTGAAGAGCAGTCAGGGTTTCCTGCCCTGTGGGAAGTCCAAGATCCTCCCCCCCTCCATCCAGGTCTAGGAAGGTGAGCATCCAAACAGGTTAGGCTCGCACAAAGCCAGTAGATACATTAGGATCAAAACCCAGTGTCATTGTCCTTGGCTTCTCAGCATGGGATAAAACCGGACTCTCTGAGCAAAGCAGGGACTTTTAAAACAAGACTTTGATACCACAGGAAATACTCTCAATGATCAATAAATGAAATTATAAGAAATCAAGCTATTTCAACACAAAGTGTAACTATCAGTTAACAGAAACCCTGTAAATATGAGAAAATATTAAGGATTTTTGTTCAGGTAAATAGTCAAGAAACACGATGGATGTTAACTCGTAAAGTTTTCTTGCCTTAGAATGTTGAGAAGCTGGGTCCTGGGGTAGGTTGATCCCAAATTTCCTGAGAAACCACCACACTGCTTTCCATAGTGGTTGCACAAGTTTGCATTCCCACCAGCAACGGATGAGTGTACCCCTTATTCCACATCCTCTCCAGCAAAGGCTATCGTTGGTGTTTTTGATTTTAGCCATTCTGACAGGTATAAGATATTATCTCAAGGTTGTTTTGATTTGCATTTCCCTGATCGCTAAGGAGGTTGAGCATGACCTTAAGTGTCTTTTGGCCATTTGAATTTCTTCTGTTGAGAATTCTCTGTTCAGTTCAGTGCCCCATTTTTTAATTGGGTTAATTAGCATTTTCACGTCTAGTTTCTTGAGTTCTTTATAAATTTTGGAGATCAGACCTTTGTCTGTTGCGGGGTTGGTGAAGATCTTCTCCCAGTCAGTGGGTTGCCTTTTTGTCTTAGTGACAGTGTCCTTTGCTTTACAGAAGCTTCTCAGTTTCAGGAGGTCCCATTTATTCAGTGTTGCCCTTAATGTCTGTGCTGCTGGGGTTATACGTAGGAAGTGGTCTCCTGTGCCCATGTGTTGTAGAGTACTTCCCACTTTCTCTTCTATCAGCTTCAGTGTGTTCAGACTGATGTTGAGGTCTTTAATCCATTTGGACTTGGGTTTTGTACATGGTGATAGATATGGATCTATATTCATCTACAGGTTGACAACCAGTTCTGCCAGCACCATTTGTTGAAGATGCTCTCTTTCTTCCATTGTATACTTTAAGCTCCTTTATCGAAAATCAGCAATACCACTCTTGGGAATATACCCAAGAGATGCCCTATCATACAACAAAAGTATATGCTCAACTTTGTTCATAGCAGCATTGTTTGTAATAGCCAGAACCTGGAAACAACCTAGATGCCCTTCAATGGAAGAATGGATGCAGAAAGTATGGAATATATACATATGAGAGTACTACTCAGCAGTAAAAAAACAAGGACATCTTGAATTTTGCATGCAAATGGATGGAAATAGAAAATACTATCCTGAGTGAGATAAGCCAGACCCAAAAAAGAGGAACATGGGATGTACTCACTCATATTTGGTTTCTAGCCATAAATAAAGGACATTGAGCCTATAATTCTTGATCCTAGAGAAACTAAATAAGAAGGTGAACCCAAAGAAAAACATATAGTTATCCTCCTGGATATTAACCTTCATCAGGCAAAGAAAGGAGACAGAGACAGAGACCCACATTGGAGCACCGGACTGAAATCCCAAGGTCCAAATCAGGAGCAGAAGGAGAGAGAGCACGAGCAAGGGACTTAGGACAGCGAGGGGTGCACCCACACACTGAGACAATGGGGATGGTCTATCGGGAACTCACCAAGGCCAGCTGGCCTGGGTCTAAAAAAAAACATGGGATAAAACCGTACTCGTTGAACATAGCAGACAATGAGGACTGCTGAGAAATCACGAACAATGGCATTGGGTTTTGATCCTACTGCACGTACTGGCTTTGTGGGAGCCTAGGCTGTTTGGATGCTCACCTTACTAGACCTGGAAGGAGGTGGGAGATCCTTGGACTTCCCACAAGACAGGGAACCCTGACTGCTCTTCGGGCTGCTGAGGGAGGGGGAGTTGATTGGGGGAGTGGGAGGGAAATGGGAGGCGGTGGCGGGGAGGAGGCAGAAATCTAAAATAAATAAATAAATAAATAAATAAATAAATAAATAAATAAATAAATAAATAAAATAATCTTAAAAAAAGAATGTTGAGAAGCCTTGACATGTGTCATAAATCCTAGTATAAAATTATTTTACTTATGACATCAACCAACACCAGTGAACCCACAATTAGACAGGATACCATCAGAGAAGTGAGAGAGGACAAGGGAAATGTCCCAATTTTAAGATGAGACTTTGGTGGTGGGGAATGCACAGTTTTAGCTCTTCTGTTCTCTCATCGTGAGAGAGAGATTCCCTGGAAAGTTGATGAGATCATTGGTGTCCAGCATATTTTCTAATTGAAACACAACTTTTGAATCCAGTGATGAAATCTTGCAAAGCTCATGCAGAGAGAAATCAAATGTAAGTGCTCTGTGCAGAGGGCAGGCAGCATTTAATGTTCTGTCCCAAGTTCTTTTTTCTGTAGTATGACAATATATATTTCTGTTCATGCACTGAGTTACTTCAATGTTTGGGCAGACTCCCCCCACACAGACCCTCCCTGAAGTAGTATGGATCACTAAAGAACAAAGGAGAAATTAATGCTTTATATGTCACACATTTGATGGATCTGTTCATAATCTGTTCTCTCACCATCATTTTTATGGTAACCCAAACCCCCATTTTCTTTTTCTATTCATTCTAAGGACTTGTCCTACCTCGAGTCAGGCAGTGTCCTGGGCACAACTCCTTTTAGATGGCCATAATGAGTCTGCCTAAAGGCCCTGATTATGAGGTCACAAAGTGTATTGTTGATGTCACAAAAATATATAAAGCAGTGCAGCAGGCATCTCTTGCAAGGTATCACAGGCAGTGAAGGGAAACAGTCCCTAACCCAAGACATCTCCAGCTTGCCTGCTGGCTCCACAAGCTGATGCTCCCCCCTGCATGATGTCAAAGAAAGAAGGTACAAGAGATCAACCATAAAAGTCATATTCATCCTATTTGATGACATTGATTTTCTTTCAAACCCTTTATCTATAATTCAGTACTTCCTATAAAATATGCTAGGACAATTGTGGCACAATACTTGTGGGAATAACCAATCAATGACTGATCTGACCTAAAGCCCACTCCATGATATGGAACCCATACTAGACACTGATTGGTGATCAAGGACCTTAAACTATATATGCCACAGATCTAAGGCAAAACTGGTCTAACAAAAGTAAAATATTGTAGTTATAAAATGATTCCTAATGATATTCTGTTGTATTTATAGATCAGTGCCTTGTTCAACCATCAACAGAGAAGCTTCCTCCTTCAGAAAATGGGAACAAATACAGAGATCCATATCCAGACATTATATAGAGAGTGAGAGACCATGGAACACTCAACCTAAAATATATAATATAGTACTAATACAGTATGTGCATATATATGTATATATACATATATACTGTATGGAACCCAATACTGATTATATATGTACCTATGCAATTATTATACCTTCTTGAATAAATGTTCATTTTTTTAAATATGGAGCTACCTTATTTATATCTTTTAATTAATTTTGTTTAGTATCTGCTTAGCAGATATCAGATCAGCTAAGTTACCTTGTTGTGACGCTCAGATATGGACTTCTATCCTTGGACTCTCAAACTTGGGCATCCTTATTTGTCAACTTTTTAATAGTTTATTGTTTCAGACAACAGATAGTTCGAAATTAATTTTTCAATCCAGTTAGCCAGGGTTATCTATTTTCACTTAAAATTGTTATTAGAGGATGTTTACTGCTTTTGGTGTTCTTTTTGCTAGAACTTAGTTCCTAATTCATTGGCTTTTACCCATAAGAGTTAGTTCTATTCAAATAGATACTCATATTCAATATTTCTTTTAATTAACATCTTGTTTCCACAGGCATTTTTTTCTAACAGGATAAATTAACTGCAACCAAATTTAATTTCTATTAAATGATTCAAAAGAAATCAGCTAATATGGTTTATGTTAATAACTGGCTTGGTAATAATTTTAAATTTATTATTTGAAAAAAATAACTGAAAAAAACCAGTTTTACATTCTTGAATGTTAATTTTATATAATGTCATGATAGTTTAAAGCTATAAGAACCAGAAGTTATGCCATTCTTATTCATGATGACATGGGAGAGTCAAAATATTATATAAATTAGGTGTGAAAAAAAAGAAAGTATAGTCTTGACAGTCTGAAATATAGTGAATATTTTCTTAATCTCTTAATATAGGTTTATCTATATTGGAAACCTGGATCAAATAAATGACTCTTGCTAGTTCATAACTTGACTACTTTAGAAACAACATTAGCAAACATATTTATAGTATAATTTAAGGCATGAATCAGTAATGGTTGCTCTTAAGGAAAATTGATTGTCTGATGCCTGTCACAAGGCAACTCTTATTCAGCAGCTAAAGGTTGTCCATGATGCCAGGGATCAAACAGAATGAATGCAAGCTAGTGACCTATTTATAGTACTATGATAAGGGTTGCACATGAATATTTTATCATATATTACAGGACATTTCTAGGTACTGAAATATTTTATCTTCTACTATATTCTAAATTAGAGAAAGGCATTTTATAAGTTTGGCTTGCTTTTAAAATTTATTTTTAAATTAAAAATACAATACCATCAATAGTTTTATGAATATAAGTGGAGAGCACTTCAATTTCAACAGATTAATTGGGAAGAATTGTTATCAGTAGCAATGTCAACAAAGTATCATGAGTATTCCTTAGCATTATCTTTGGTATGGCTGAAGTTGTCAACATTTTTAACATTTACATGGCCAATACCCATGTTATTAAACATTGACTATGTATGAAATATAGCTTATATAAAGAGATTGTGGGGAAAAAAGAATGTTTTATTTCTTAAATTTCCCCTTACAAATAATTTTTGACAAGTTAAAAATAACTTCTGTATTACTTAATTAGTGTGAAAGGAACTCAGCATCTTAAGTTGATGATATTTACCTGGAGCATACATATCAAATGCTTTTCTCATTATTTATGATACACATGAGGACATATGCATTCGATACTTGCTTATTTTCATGATGGATTCATCAGTGTAAATTTTTGCTCAAATATGTAACATGTTGTGGAGAGCCAGATGTGTGTAGTCAATGAATAGCAAGAGATAAGTTCACAGACTCCTTCTGCTGGCATTGTGGTTGGTACAGCAAGAAGGGAGCTCATAAAACTCTGCCTGCATTTCAGTTTGCTTCTTGAGAAACACGTGGTGCCAGTAGAAATCTAAATGAGATTTGACAATCCCCACAATTTACTATATTTCCAGCAGCAAGGACATTTTATGTCTCTGTTAGAGTGTGTCATCACAGCGATGTTTTCACCACACCAGTAGCTGGTGAGCAATTCCTCCTGTGAGTCAACTCAGCAGTTCTGTCTGCAGCCAACTATTTTTATTTAAGATGTTGGGTTGATGAAATCACTCCACTGATGTTAAAACAGGTTCTGTTCCATATTCTGTTAAATAAGCTAATATGTGAAAAGCTTTTCAACAAGTTCCTGGAAGATAGTGACATAGAATATGATGTTATCTATTTTTTTTTTCATGAAATGAAAGGTTGATTCTACTGGGGAATTTTAAGATGATACTCTCAAATTGCCTCACCAGCCTTAAAATGCCTACTCAATAGCACACATTATGTAAACTGTATTCATCAAAGTAATCACTTTGGATTATTACAGATTTTAGTGTTTGACTGTATAGATTATCTTGGAGAATATAGTTGAAGTATAAATAAAGGTTGCATATTCTATCATGTAAAATTTTTATTGAGAATAGTTGTGTATGTTAAGTGTAGTCACCTTTGATGGCTTTGATGCTTTTCTTTCTAGGCTGCTGCTTTTCTTTTTGGGGATGAATGTGGAGTGGATGTGGGGTGGGAGCAGGGGTTGTCACACAAGCATTCTGTGTCACTCTTTCTCAATTTTAAGGGTGCAGCCTTTGATACCAGTGCAAAAGTATCTTTTTTTGTCCTTTACAGTCAGTGGGATCATGGATTATGGATTTCTACATGATTTCTGACCATTGAAGAGAACTATTAAAACTTGTGATAAGGATGCTGAAGTGTAACCCCCCAACAGTAGAAGACTTTTTGGAGTGGATGCAAATGGGGGAAGGACTCAGTTTTCTTTAAGTCTCTGGCCACTGGAAGTCTGACCGTATTAGCGAGTATACAGGCAACACAAATTAGACCCCCCCCCCTTCTCGCTCTTCTTTTTCTTGGCAGTGGGAGGTAACAAGGGTGAGTGGGTGACAGACCTGGGAGGACTGGGAGATGGTCTTGATCAGGGTGCATAATTTGAAATTCCTGAATAAACAATGAAATATTATTATAAAAAAGAGAAATAAATTACCATATTCTACAGGAAAAAAGTATATCCATCTGTGTGTTGTACATTCAGGGCACTTTGGGAGTTTTCCTTGTAAACTAATAAAGTAGCTCTAAAAGTTTCGTGTGATTAAAACTCTATAGATGTTTATTTGAAAAAAAGAAAAAAAAAAGTAATAGTTATTTTTATAATATTTTTTACCCAACATAAATTTGGATACATGTGTATATGTGTTTGCGTGTATACATGCAAGAATGCTAATTATTTTAGACTGCCACACAATATAATAAATATAGAGAGGTTTTTGGGGAACAATATCAGAACATGAATAGTGGCAAAAAAATTTGGGAAATTCTGTATTGTATTAGCCAATGGTGCCTATGAACATGCAACTTAATGGAAAAATTATACTTATGTAAGTAATGATAAATTGCATGCATGCATAATTGAAAATTGTGGCTAAGCTTGATGTTAGAAGGAGTCACCTCTTAACAGCTATTTCTAAAGTAGCCTATAGTTTTCAAAATAAATTGTAGCTCCAAGTCTTTCAGAAGCCCACCTAAAGTTTAGTAGCAATAGGTTGCATATAAAGAGAACTTTGACAGAACATTGTGACCTTTATTTTGACATTTTACAAAAAGTTTCCTGCAATGACAGGACCCTTAGCACAGTCAGATTAGATGCTTTTGTTTTTTCTTATCTAGATGTGGTTTCTAATGACTATTTTCCCACTTGAGATCACTTTGAAGCCAACTGGGATTCAATAATAAATACTAACAAACAGAGGCATTATATCTCAATTTACCCTAATCGTTTTAAATATGCATCATGGTGAGTAAACTCTTGAGGTTAACAATCAAGGTACCATATCAAATTTAGTGTCATTGTGTAGACTTCTGTAGATCCAGAAGTAGATCCTCTCACCTGAAGATAAATACAAGGCATACTGTATCAGTGGGTGGGCCAACCCCTCATGGTCCTGACTTCCTTGCTCATCTTAATTACTACTTTTCAAATAATTTCTTATCTAGTGATAGTGGCTTGCCCCTGTACTTCTTGCGTTTGGGAGGTCATAGCAGAATGATTATCAGGATTTTAAGGCTAGTTTGGTCTACTAGGGGAGACCTTGTTTTAAAAATTAAGATAGTAATGAAATAAAATAAATACAAGTATTTATTTTTTTCACGATATAATTAGCATGGAAGAAGAGAAGTTTTTAAAATGTCTTCTCTAGAATGTGGATTCCAGACTTCATCTTTCCATATCTGACCTTTTTCATTTCATTTCTAGGAAATTCTGTTTCTCTTAAGGCTTTATATTGCAGGCCACCTTTATGACCATTCCCCACTACTCACATTGTGTTTAACAAGTACGATTTTACTTTCTACTTCATTTTCATATACACGACTATTCTTTATACTGTTCAATAACAGATATGATATAGGGACTGCTTCATGCATTCCTTGTAAATATCCAATTCCCATTAGGGGACATCATCTGTTATTTTTAGAATAATCTGCCTTGGATACTTCCTTTTTACTGCCTTTAAAAAATCTTAGTTTTCTTGAGATATGCAAACTTATACATTCCCGTCATTTCAAACTTTGAGCTAGGTACCTCTGGGCAATTCCCCATCATCTATGAATGAGTGAACTGAAGGAAAGGACTCCTTCTTTGTCACCTTTGAATATACCTAGCCAGCACAGCTCACTGAGGACCATCTGGGCTTTAGCGATGTGGCACTTACTAAATATTCATGAAACTTTATATTATGACCACAGAGTGCTGTCATATAGACGGAGTTGCTACCGTCAAATTCCAGCGAACAATTTTTAATACCCATCAAACAAATCTTCCTCACATATATCCCTTAGGAAAAAAACCAACATCCCGTCATATTAGCTACAACCCTGGCTTTTAAAAATTCAAACTGAGAATTTTGAGCTTGGAACAGAATCAGAACCAGAGCAATTCTTCTGTCCTCTGTGGGAAAAACAAGGAAGAGAATGACAGATCAAATGCCATTTTCCAACAGCAGGTTGAGTCAGAAAAATGAATAATTTAAAGAGAGGATACTTTGTGGCTTTAATATCTTCAGTAGAGCATCATGGTCTCAGCCCCTTCTGCAGTATGCCCTGCTTCCTGACTCACCATCAGCAGTAACAATCTGCATCAAAGTGATCAGCTCCTGGATGTTTCAGTCCATTAATATGACATTCTAATTAATCCACGTAAGAAATACCCTTGCTCCTAGAAGCTAGTGATCAAAGGAAAGCCTTGATTAGGCATGCCAGTTGAGAAAATTTCATCAGTCCTCTGCTCCTTGTAATGACTTCATTGTCAGAAAGCTGCATTGTTGAAACAGCAGACAGCTGTTCACCAGTGTTTCAAAAAGAAGGAGACAAAGCCAAGTGGCACCCTGAGAAAGAATGAACAAAGTGATAAAAGTGAAACTATGAGACAGAAAACAATTGTTTAGTTGCAACTTTGTGTCTTATAGAATGGGCTGTAAGTCCCAACTGTGAAACAGTCTAAGGAGTCCTAGAGTTTCTGTGATATGTCACCGCATCTTGTCACTTGACTCTTCCCTAATCTCAGGGAGTGAGAGGGAGGAGCACCGCACCAAGTGCTCCTTAGGAGAAAATTATCTAGGCAATAATATGAATATATTCATGTAGCAGCATGATGTGGCTGGTAGAAAACATTATTCAGAAAAGTTATTCTGAACATAATTGGTGTAGTGACCTGAGAGATACAGCAGTGGATAATGGCACTTGTGACCAAGGCTGAGACCATGGAGGTCCCACAGTGTGGAAAAAAGAGGAAGGACTCCCGCAAGTTGTCTTCTGACCTCCACAGGTGTTGTTTGCCCCTCCCCCATATGCATTCACTCACTCACTCACTCACTCACTCACTCACTCACTCACTCACTCACTCACTCACTTCCAAACAAATAATTGTAAAACGCACACAATAAGCGTTTTATTTAACTATACGTTTCATGAACATTTACAGTATGAAAACTTCACTGAGGTATCACACAGAAAATATAATTTTGTTGTGCAAATTAAACTAAGATTAGAAAATATTGTAACATCGTGGACATTGAAGAAGTTAATACTGCCATTTAAAGTGATTTAATAATTTATTGTTATTTATAGAAATAAGTGTAATGAATGGCCAGAAAGTTCCCATATTTAGTCATGTAATGTGATGAAATTTTTCATAATTTCCTAAATTATGGAACAAAAATGTCAGCTAAAAAGAAATAAAATATTTCAATTGAAAGAATAAGCAACTATTTCAACAGCTTGAATTTATTCCATCCAACTCAAAGTCAATAATTACATTTTCTACAACTTTTTCAAGTTCCTTATAATAGTCCTTGAGGGAAAGATGCCGTCACTTGGCTGTGGACTGCTTCCTTGCAGTGAGCAGAATGAACATCACCAGTAAACAGCATATTCAGTCTGTGGTGGAGAACAGGAAATATGGTGGTTTTATAAAATGGCCTCCCAAACTTCTTTAGAACTTTGCCTATTGATCAGTGCTGGCTCATTGCCCTACCATGGAAACCACAGTAGACCTGTGATGGCACAAAAGAATAGAATATGAAATGCTGTCTGAAGTTAGGTCATAAAAGACTATACAGCTTGTACGTGGTCATCCTAGAAGGAATGATTTCTCAGGGGTGGGTGTCCCCTACTGTACTCAGCTGTCATATGGTGGGGAGAAACCGTCATCTTGAGAGAATACATGGGAGTTAGGACTGTTGGTATTTGATGATCCCACTCAGATTGTTCAACGCTGACTGATGACACCCTTGTATATTTCCAGGCATTTAGATCTGAGTAAGGTACAGAGTGACTTACTCCTCTGGGTGTTTTATTTTCTTGACCCTCAAAGAGAATTATAAAATGGAGAATTTCATGACACTCAATTTCCTGTCATAAAATAATCAGTGGATGCAAAAAATAAAACAAATTGAGATTATTTCATATCCTAAGTTAGCATATGAAGAGTTTACCGTGTAGTTAACTACATCTTTACCACAACCTGAGAGACAGATCCTTTTACATTGTTTTAGATTTGTTTATTTAATGTATATGAGAGTTTTGTCTGCTTGCATGTCTGTGTACTACGTGTGTCTCTGATGCCCACAGAGGCCAGAACAGGTGTGGATTCCTCGGGACTAGAGTTCTGGATGATTGTGCCCTGCCATATCAGTGCTGGGAATAGAACCTGGGTGTGGATTCCTCGGGACTAGAGTTCTGGATGATTGTGAGCTGAATCTCTGATGCCCACAGAGGCTAGAACAGGTGTGGATTTCTCAGGACTAGAGTTCTGGATGATTGTGAGCTGAGTCTCTGATGCCCACAGAGGCTAGAACAGGTGTGGATTTCTCAGGACTAGAGTTCTGGATGATTGTGAGCTGAGTCTCTGATGCCCACAGAGGCTAGAACAGGTGTGGATTTCTCAGGACTAGAGTTCTGGATGATTGTGAGCTGCCATATCAGTGCTGGGAATAGAACCTGAATGTAAATTCCTTGGGACTAGAGTTCTGGATGATTGTGTGCTTTCATATCAGTGCTGGGAATAGAACCTGGGTGTAAATTCCTTGGGACTAGAGTTCTGGATGATTGTGTGCTTTCATATCAGTGCTGGGAATAGAACCTGGGACTTCTGCCACCTTTCCAGTCTGCTAATACACAATAAACTAGAATTCAGAGCAGGTAAGTAACTTTCCAGTCTGCTAATACATAATAAACTAGAATTTAGAGCAGGTAAGTAACTTTTCTGACAGATTATTCATTTAAATGAAAGACTGAAATTGAAAACCATATTTGTCCATGTCTGGAAGCCATTTCAAAAATACTGACTTTGTTTCAATCATGTTTATAATAGCTAAAGAGTAAAAATAAAAGCAAAGCTACAATTTTACGTGGTTATTCTAGTGTTTCCCAAACTTATATTCATGATACTATCAACTATGATTTAAATTAGGACCACATCATTTGAGTGGAAAGTACTTCCCCACAATGTACTTTGGAGGGAGAGCAGTTGCTGAACTAATATTTCAATCAACCTGACACCATGGGTTTTTTTTTTTTTTTTAAATTAAATCTGATATGGTTGTTGGAAAGTGATGAATAAATGAATGTAGGAAATATATCAGCTAATAGAAAGACTAATGAATGTTCATCGAGAAATGTTAGAACAGATTGATGCCGTCATAGAAGATACCTGTCATATTTGTTTACATTTGGTTTTATATGTTGCATGGTAATTGTAGAAGTTTGAATGAGAACGGCCCCCATCAGCTCATATATTTGAATGCTTGGACCCAGTTGTTGGTGTAACTATTTGGAAAGGATTTGAAGGTATGACCTGATTGGAGGAGGTGTGTCACTGGGAGGGAGCAAGTTTTGAGGTTTCAGAAGTTCACATGATTCTCAATAATTTTTCTCTCTCTCTCCCTCTCTCCCTCCCTCCCTCCTCGCCCCCCTCCCCCTCCCCTCCCCTCCCCTCCCCTCCCCCTCCCCTCCCCTCCCCCTCCCCCCCCCTCCCCCTCCCCCTCCCTCTCCCTCTCCTTCTCCCCCTCCCCCTCCCTCTCCTTCTCCTTCTCCTTCTCCTTCTCCTTCTCCTTCTCCTTCTCCTTCTCCTTCTCCTTCTCCTTCTCCTTCTCCTTCTCCTTCTCCTTCTCCTTCTCCTTCTCCTTCTCCTTCTTCTTCTTCTTCTTCTTCTTCTTCTTCTTCTTCTTCTTCTTCTTTTCCCCTGGTTGGGGATCAGATGTAAATTGTTGATATGGTTCCAGTGCTCTGGCTGCACAATGTTGCTCTTCTTTGTACCTTTGGTATCATGGACTCTAACCTCTGGAACTCTGAGCCCTCAAGTTAAATGCTTTCTTTGATAAGTTGATTTGTCATAGTGTTTTGCCACAGTGATAGAAAAGTAACTAAGCCCATGTGGTATATAACCCTTCCTTTTTTCAATAAAACCCTGTACTCAACTGGATATTAATACTCTAACAGTCTTAAAATGGGGTTTGTATTTGGGGAAATGACTTGAAATATAAATCCTTCAAAATAAGAATGGAAATACAGAATTGAATCAGGATCCTTGAGCTATTTCTATATGAGGCTAAAATTAATACATAGAAAGAATAAAATTCAAAAATGCAAGACTGGAAACTTTGAGATTTTAGAAGTTGATATATATTCAGAAGTGGGAATCCTGTTGCTACATTAGAAAAGGAAACTCTAATCCAAAATTTTTGGGATGATGCCTTACATATTTTGGAATATTTTTATATACATAGTGATATTTCTCCAGACTGAGATGCAATGCATATCTAAACACAAGTTATTAATGGTTCATACACACAGTAGCATAACCCCTGATGCTGATTTCAGGATCAGAATTTGTGTCTGTGTGTGTATCTACCACAGTGCAATTGTGAATGTCGGAAGACATTTTTCCAGCTTTATTTCTCATCTTCTATCATGTAAGTTCCAGTGTGACATTGTCATTAGGATGGGAAGAAACTGCCTTTATCCACTGAGTCATCTCATTGCCCCCTTACCCATTTTATTTCGAGTGCCTTTCTCTTTCCTGTGCTTTGACTACGTTAGAAACAGGATTTTTCCCTTTATGATACAATCACAAAACTCAAAACTTTCAGACATCAAAGCTTTTGTATTTCAGATTTTTGGAATTCATTAATAAATCCACATAAAAAACATTTAAACATACATTTATTGAAGGTATTGTATTGACATTGCTCTTTATGATACTAAAGATTAGACAAGACTACAAGTTAATAAGATCCATTCACTGTATCTTAACCTTAACATTGTTGTATTGTTAGGCTAATGATGCTTTTATGAAAAAAGCAGCTTCAGGAAGTCAGAGGGCATACTTAACTGATGGATCTTGACCATTTGACTCAGGTTCTTTCTGACTCAATTTCATATTGATTTTTATTTCATAATGGATTAACGGGACTTTGTAAGATTTAAAAGGGGGAATTAATCTATGATGATATGTGCAAAATAATATTTTAAGTTGCCCTAGAGATCAAAGGTCTTGGAAGATGGCAATCTGTTACAAGAGTGTACAGTGCACAGATGTTTTCTACATCCTCTTTTCTAATAACAAGTTCTACTTGTAGCCATTTACATAAATTAACGGACACTGACACATTAATTATCTCTACTAATTAAAATATTTCAAGATTCAACTGTCTACAAAATTGTGATTGTTCATTATATACCCATATGAAAATAAATTTTCATCTGTTTCTCAATTACTTATTTACAGCCATATATGCAGCCATTTGGACACAGCAGTGTAAGAGCAGAACAAGGCACACTGAGTGAGCAAGATGGACATTTATCTACAACGAATTAAAGTAATGCTTCAATTGCTTGCATCAGGATAACATCGCCAGTGCTTGGGCCACTATAATTGATGCTGACCAAGGTTAAATGTCTGTTCTTCTATTTGTTTTTGTTTGGTTTTTTGTTTTGTGTTCTTTTTGCTTTTTTTCTAGTTGAGTCTTTTCTCTATCTTCATCTTCTTTCTGGAGTCAGCCTTCTCTCCAGAAGATTTAAAGAGAAATCTCGTTCTACAAATGTTCTGTTGTAAAATGAACTGCCCCACAAAATCCCTCCCATGTAATAGAAGAAGCCAGGGCATGGTAGAGATTTGCCATGCAGGCTTCTGTGTGTGAGGCACAAAATCAGATTGTCTTTTCTGCAGCCCTCTACTTTCTGTTCCTGATCTCTGGTGTGTGCCAGAGAAGTCTGAGAGATGCAAAAAAAAGGGGGTGGGGTGGGGAGTGGAGTCTCAGACAGTAAGACAAGGTTACAGAGGGGAAAACCACCTTGAGGGACCAACATGTGAATCCAGGTTTAGAGGAAGACTACATGATGAGTGAGTCCCACACAAGGAGAAGAGCACTTTTTCAGGGTTCCTCCCAATAGGGGTTAAATGTGGTTTGGAACAAAGTGCACAATACAGAATATCCGAGGAATGTATTCAAGATCTTTTCTGAATTCTCATGCTAGAGATCCAGATTGATGAGGTAGAAATCTGGGAAAGTAATAAAGAGAACCAAGAAAACACAGAATTCCAGCTGAGGATTTCCATTTGGGTTGGTAGGGATACCTGTGGGAAGAACTCTAAAGAGCAAGGCGGCGGCGGGGTTATCTGGAGAAGCAAGATCAACTGTATTCAGCATTTGGTGCAAAAGGACTGATGGTTAACAGATTAATCCTGGCATGTCAGGTCAGATGGGAAAAATTCCAATTCAATCTTGTTGGCTGGCTTTGCACAGTACTAGCGAAACTGACTGCAGCTCCTCTGTCCCTCTCACTTTCCAGATGGGCAAACTACTGACTAGAAGCCTCTGCCAGTTCATGCAGGCAAATGCCCTTGGGTATCCAGAAAAGTTTCCTATTCCACCACTGTGTCTGGGTCTTGCAATCTTTCCATCCAGTCTTGTACAATGATGTCTAAGCCCTGAGAAGAGGTGTGTGGCCCCCAAGAACTACTCATGCTCCAGTATTTGGCCACATATCCATGAACAAACTAGAAGCAGTAAATTGTCTCCATGGGTTTATTAAAAGAAGGAAAGCAAGGTTATTTGTAATGAGAAGGGAATAGTGGTTGTGGGAATAGGGGAGAAACTGAAGAGGAAAAAATGGCTACCCTTGATCAAAACTGATTGTATTGTGTAAAGCAATTCTTATTAAGAAATAGATCTTAAAATAGAAATGTATGTAAGATCATTTTAATTATTTAAATAAAAATGACTTAACTTAAAAATGAACACAGGTTTTTGAAGTATCGAACATATCAATTACACATACCACCAATGTTTTAGCAATTGTATACCAATCATGGAAATATTTTATACTTCAAATTTATTTATTAATTTATTTTATATTCCAACCACAGTCTCCCCTCCCTCTTCTCCTTCTGTCCTTCCCCTCCCTCCTCTCTGCCTCCCTACCAATCCAGTCTTCCTCTGTTTCTGTTCACAAAAGGACATGCCTCCAATGGATATCAACAAAGCATGGCATACCAAATTGCAGTAAGACTAAGCACCTCCTCTTATATTAAAGCTGGGAAAAGCAAGTCATATGAGGAATAGGAACCCAAAAGACAGAAAAAGAGCTGGGGAAGCCCCTGCTCCTTCTGTTAAGAGTTCCACAAGAAGACAAAGCTACGTATCTGTCTCATGTATACAGAAGGCTTGGATCAGTCTCATGCAGGCTTCCTGGTTGTCAGTTCAGGCTCCGTGAGCTCCTATGAGCCCAGATAAGTCGATTGTGTTTTTTCTTGTGATGTTCTTGATCCCTCTGGCTCCTCCAAACTTACCTTTCTCTCTTCAACAGGATTCCCCAAGTTCAGGCTGTTGTTATTTATTTATTTTTTTTGGATTTTTTGAGACAGTGTTTCTCCATAGCTTTCTCCTGTGTGTGTGTGTGCGCGCTGTTGTTATTTTTAAGAGCAATGGAAACAGCAATGCTAGCAGATTTTTAAAGAAGAACATTAATGTCTACAAGAAAAGCAAAGATTGATCTTGTGACAGGTATGAATGAAGAGCACATATTCACATGACTGGCACATACATGCTTAAAGATCTCGCTGTTGAAAACAGAACCCACTAAACCATCTTATGAAATGTTGTCATATATAGAAAAATTATGGAACTTTTTCATATGCCCAATCATTAAGAAATAGCATCATAGTACTTTTCTGAATACATAAAAAACTTTTGTACTTTTCTTAAAAGCTTCTTAGAACATGTAGTGTACTAATTATTGTAGAGAAAGAGATACGTTCATGGCCAAATTCTCCTATACCTTGAGAATGGTAATCCATTTAAGATCTTCTGAAGATAATGGCATTCTACCCTATTCTGATATGATTATTCATTTGTATCATTCATTATCTGGAGACATTCATATTTTACATACATCCATTTGTTTTCAAATCAAACTAAAATTTGAAGGGTCCCACAATATAAAGTGACTTGTGATTTGTAGCATAGAATTTTTAAATGTGAATTTTAATTTGGTATTTATGCTTTAGATTTTGATGTTCCTATTCATAGTTATTTCAGATACATCTTCCAAGTGTAGCCTTAAATATTCTTTATGAATTCTGCTAATCAATTTTTTTCAAGTCTCCTTGGGATTTTAATAATGTATAGTTGTGAAAGGTTACATAAAATATTAGTACCCGTGTTGAAGACTGAGCCCCCACAATGGACTGAAAATGTCTTAATACAATTTGAAAGAATGATGCTATAAATTTCATAGAGGAAAATTAATTATTTAATCTGCTACAGAGTTGCTAATATGTAACCACAGGCTAGTTATATGGTTATATTTAAATCACATAGTATTTGTCTCTAATAAGAAAGTTTTACCATTGCATGGTTAGGCTGAACATTTAAGATTGTTGAGTGTTTTCTATAGGTAGTAAACAAGATGGTCTTTTTATAGATGTAATTATGCAACTCAGAATAATATTTTACATTTTCTCAATCTCAAATTGTGCTAGAAACAGGTTTACACAAGGAACAGCACACAATTTTCCCGAAAGAAATAGTACAGGAATGATAAAAACATGTCTTTACAAGAAACAGTATAAGATTCAAGAATGTAAGAATGTAATTTATGTATTTAAAAATCAGTCTGACTTGTAAAATTTTTATTCATTTCTGTTTTCATAAAAATACTAATTATTGCTAGGTTTATCATAAGAACTTTACAAATGTGTCTTTCTGGTAGAATACATATCACACACACGAGAGAGAGAGAGAGAGGAATGGATTCTATTTGGGCGTTTCTATATCCATGTGTCTGTCTGTCTGCCTGTTGTTCTGTTGGTCTATCATTTATCACATCTATCACATTCTTAACACTGATTAAGAGCATCTAAGAGATTTTCATGGACCATAAATCCTTACATTTCTCTGAGTCTAATATGATTTATTATGCTGTAGGGCAGTCAATTGTACAGTCACTTCTTTTTGATCATACTGCAGAATGGAACCAAATACTAAATACAAAATCATAATTTCGTGATTCTTATAGATGTCATTCATATGGCATGTTTATGCCCCTTCTTTATAATACAGAAATTCTTGTTCATTGCTTGTGGACTCTTTATGGAATCTTTTTTGTCAACTTAATAGTTTTATTCCATTTAAGCAATGCAAACTTAAGATCCCAGGTAGCAGAAAATTACTTTACATTTTATACTAAGTGCTTTGTGGTAAAAATTGGGAAGAGAATTTCTGTGTATGTGATATTTTATCGTCGTCTCATCACAGTTTCTTGGGAAGATAATATGTTGCATTGTGATTATTGATCATTAGTATTCTGTGCCCTAAAAATTACTAGAATGGATTACAATTCGGTTGTGTACAAGTGACATTAATAAAATAAAAGGAAATCATATCAAGGAAACAAAAATAGATATAGTAACTAAAAGTGATAACAAGGAGGTATTCAGAGGTTACAGACGGAGCCTGTAATTTAATAACTCTGTGACCTTGAGAAAGGAACAGATTTCTGCATCTCAGTTTGGTAGGTGACATTAATTTAATCTCACACAATTATGACAAGTAATGACAAAGAACTTAGCATCAGGAAGATCACATATGGCTACCAAATACCAGTTGCAATTTTTATATATTACCATAATTATGGTCTTTATACTAAGGATGCCATTAGGCGATAAGGCAGAATTTGAAAGATGGCTTTTAAAATTTACAAGAATCACTTGGGATCTTGTAAAATGCAAATTTTGGGTAATCAGGTCTGATTTCTAAGAAAATACTGTTGACATTAACATCACACATGGGGCAGTTGACGTATAGAATGTCATCGGCAGTGGAATTGCATCAATACCTCAGATTCAACAGAATTAGGGATTTGAATACTTATCTCCATTTCTTTATGGTACATCCTTTATTCAGTGATGAAATTATTCTCATCATGAGCAAAGAAAAATAAATCTTCCCCTGTTTTGTCATTCAGAAAAATTGAATGTTTCTAGATCTCTACTTACTGCAAAAGACAGAAGGCAAATTTGACCTATCCTTTAAAAATGTTTTCCATATTGTATTATATAGATATGGCCAGTTTCATGTGTTGGAAGTAAAAAATAAGGAAAAATATATGACAATGAATACTATCCGTCCACATCTTTTATAAAAATAATCACACTTGTAGATTATTTTTGTAGGTGGTGTGAAGATTTATAAAAATAATCATAATAGCTGGGCGGTGGTGGCACACGCCTTTAATCCCAGCACTCGGGAGGCAGAGGCAAGCGGATCTCTGTGAGTTTGAGACCAGCCTGGTCTACAAGAGCTAGTCCAGGACAGGCTCCAAAAAACCACAGAGAAACCCTGTCTCGAAAAACAAAACAAAACAAAAATAATCATAATGCACGTTACAAATTGATAAATATTAAACATTTTCTGGGCAAAGTTACAAGAGGAGTTCAGCATAGAGAAGTAACATTAACCTGCTTTCCCCTGCCATCTTGCCCCAGTAGTTCATGAACCTGAGCCCATTTCATTCCTTCCTTTGGGTGTCAATTCCTGTTCTCACTTTTTCTCATAGAAAAGGGGTGAACAAATATGCCATATATGTATTCATTTACATAAATAAAGCCTATGTGTATTATGTGTATGCTTTATTTACATATACAATATCAACATTCATTAGAAAATATGAACCACAAACACATTTTCCTCATTTTACAGACACGAACCTGAGGAAAGAGACATTAATACCATTTCTAAGCAATCAAGCTCACTGGGTTTGCTTCCCTTCCTTGAAAGCCAAAAGATTTTTTCAGCTCTGTTCTTTTTTTTTGCAAAATCCCTCCCGAGTTGCTCTTTTCATCTGTGGCATTACAGTTCACTTCTGTTTGAGTCCTTTCACTAAGCTGGGTTCAGGGTGACTACATATCTTCTTGTGTATAATAAATAGTTCTGCATGTGAGTTTGTTACATTTCAATGTAAACATGTGAATGCCTGCTGAATTTTAATAAATGAAGTAGTGGCCTAAAGATGTGTCAGTTTTTCTGCCAATTCTATTTCCAGCACTCTGCTGTGTGAGAACTTTAGCATGCAGGTGAGGGAGATAGAGGCTATGCTATGGTTTGCTTTGGTGACAATTCACTCCCATGGGGCAGAGCTAGTCTTTCATTTCCCTAAATGGTAAGTCTGTACCATGTATTTTATTTTCTGAGAGGCCAGTATGTACTCATCTTATTTTTAAAACACTGCATGAAGAACTTCATTGAGTAGAAATGAATGATGCTTCGTGTTTTAAGATTTTATTTGTGGGAGCTTAGCCTGTTTGGACGATCACCTTCCTGGACCTAGACAGAAGTGGGAGGACCTTGGTCTTCCCCGCAGGGCAGGGAATTTGTACTGCTCTTCAGTATCTAGAGGGAGGAGGAATGGAGTGGGGGGAGGAGAAGAGGAGTGGGGATAGGGAAAGGGGAGTGGGGGGAGGGGCAATATTTGGGAGGAGGGGGAGGGAAATGGGAAATGGGGACAGGTGGAAATTTTAATTAAAAAAGAATAAAAATAAAAAAAATAAAAAAATAAAATAGCAATCCAGGTTAAAATTTTTACTGATAATAAACCATAAAGAAATTTATTTTAAAACAAAAACAAAAAAAAAGATTTTATTTCATGATTTAAGGCTATGGGTAGTGCATACATTTAGGAGATTTGAATAGATTTTTAAGATTTTTTAGAATCTTATTTTTTTCACACCTTTGTTTTTTTTTCACTGCTTGCTATTTTCTGTCTCATTCCAATCCCCGGTTATTAATATCTATCCACAAACAATAACCATGGTATATTAAAATAAAAGTCAGTTTCAGAAGATTTTGATCATAATATAATCATATGTGAGTTGCCTTGGTCTGTTTCTCTGTGCTTTCCCTGATATTTTGAAAGCATTCTATTTGAGATACTCTGACAGCCTCTTCAATAGTCTTCTCAGTGTCTTTGTCCCTCATTTCTTTATCTACCATTGTCTAGTGAAATGAAAATCTTTGCATGCTTAAGTGCAATCGCATGTGGATGAGTGTGTCACTATATGATTGTTACCCATAAAAGTAGACAAGTAATTTTATTGTACTGAGTGAAAGGTTGAATAGACTTCAGAGAAATGTGTACTAGCACCGAGTTGGGGGTGTGATAAACACACTTCCCAGTATAGATATTCAGTTTTTTTAGACAAACAAACATTTTGTAGGAAGCAGAAGAGATGTGTAAAAATGTTATCATGTGTTCAAATTTAATATCGTATATCGTTTTGAAAGACACAGTTTTGCCAATGAGGAAGCTGAGGTCAGAAATACAAAAGGTCAGCTGCACAGTTGCCAATTTTCTTTCATTATTTCCATAATGAGATGTACTATTTCAACAGGGAGAGCCTCTTGAGAGCTTCTTTTTAGTGGTTTCGAGCACACATTTCTTTGGCTTTTATTTCTCGGGAATTGTAACATTTTTCACGTAACCTGGAAGAATATGCAAAATAACCACAAGCTTACAGTAAGCAGGTTGTTAATAGTTTTGTGCAATTGCTCTATGAACTCCACACTGTCACACATCATTGCAAGTTCAAAAACTATTGCACATATCAAAGTATGCAAAGAACTAGAAAACACCTTGCTTGAGAATTTTTTTAATAAATGAAAAATGAATAAGTAAAATTTAATAAATTCTTCAATGTCTGATCCTGGGCCTAAGTTGTCTATGCATGAATTTTAGAGGCAAAAAACATCTTTAGACATTTTTTCTTACTTGATGAGAAGAAATGTGTATGGAATTAAACCTAAAAAAAACAATTATTTTGTTATAAGGAATGAAAAGTTAGCATAACATTTCTATTATTCTTAAATTGATGATTAGAAAGACTTTAAGAGGACAGAGCTAAAAAAATCTGAGGGAAAGCATTGTAAATAAGAACATTTGGAGTCTTAATATTAAAAAGATGAAGATGCATCTTTTGACTAGGTAAACCGGAGCAAGATTTATAAACACATGTACAGTGAATATTGAAAGATGACTATGTTGCTATTATACCAGAATTAAGAAATATTCAGTTAATAAAAAACATACTGTCTTCGTGTATTAAGTCGTAGTAGCAAGCACTAATAATGCACACACACATCACACACATTATGTGTGTGTGAAGTAAGTCAGTCAAAATACTACCTTCATTAATTACTATTTATTTATGTTTGTCTAAGCCTTTCTTTTATTGTTATTTTATCATACTGTGAACTTTAATGTGCAATCCATATTTTCATGTGAAACTATTTGAAATAAACTATCATTGATTTCTATTCAACATTAGTTCCTCATTGAAATGAACGTGATGAGAAGAGCTCTGGGCCTCTTGGAAGAGTTCATATCAGTTTTCTTTATAGAGCAGGGAACTCAACTGACTTTTGGCTGAACAGTGATGCTGAATATTTGAATATTATTTGACTTCCCTTATTTCGACTGATGGGTGCACTTTTATAATTAATTATTCATTACAGTTAACATGCACTAACTAGACTGTGGTATTTTGTTCATACCATGTGGTCTATTCATAAACCTCATTATTTTCTGAAAATTCATCGTGTATTTGATACATATTTGTTGATAGTTTCATAACATTATTAGGTCAACTAGTCACTGCCCTCTAGATGTTAAAACCATCATACCCAGGATATCGGTTGTGAAAAATCCCAATTTCAGTGAAACAGGATAAAACATGCAGTTTCTTTGACCTTAAGTGGTTCAGTGCTGATTTTTTTAGAAAATATAAAGTAGTGAAGCTAATACTACCTCCCTGAATTGAAGACCTGAGCTGAAGAGACTAAGGATCCCTGTATGTCAGTTTCTCTCCACTAGGAGTTCGGATGGTAATCACTAGATGCCTGCTGGTTCAGATTCCATTCCCAAGCACACTCAAAATGCATCAAAAATAGCAGCCCTTCTGAATGGACACCACTCCTTGAACTTTTCAACCTTACAGTCTAGCAAAGTTTGCATTGCTTTACGTAAACTACTGTAAACCAAGAGAAGAATACAATTGCTCCTTAATTTCTTTGGTAAGGTGAAAACTGCTTGAAATGTTTTGGAGGAGGCTGTGGTTCCTGATGATTTAAACACAGTTGCCCAATCATGTGTGTGATTGAAGGAATGTTGGATGCTGCAAGGCTACAGCTAATCCTAATCGCTTCTCCAGCCCGTTCTCCCAGTGGCTGCAACCAGGCTCTTCAGATCTGCTTTTCTGACTACAGTCTGGGGGTGTGGGAGGGAAGCAGATCTTGGCAAAACCTTCTGCCAGGGAGGAGCCCTGGGCTTCCTCCTTAGTACCACGGACAGCACACGAACGCCTCAGAGAGAGGCGGAGGAAAGAGCCTCGCCTCACAGGTGGGAGGAGGGAGTGCAGTGACTGACAGGCGGGGAGGAGAGCAGAGCAAAGGAAGGAGTGCTCTGGGAAGGGAGTGGAAAAACAAAAATCTGGGCTCATTCCGAGCATCAGGTCCTGGGGGTGTTGTTCAGCTGCACTGCGCTCCTCATTCAGGCGGACGCTGCTTGAGTTTCCCGGCAGATTGTCAGTCCGTGTAGGAGCAGACTGCCATCTAGATCGGACTCCAGGTGAGTTAAGTCCGAGGTTTGCTTAAGGGTCTTGAACTAGGGGTCTGCACCTGGTGAGGTTGTACACCTGTCTTGTGTTTGCCAAAGTCAAGGACGGACTTGGTCTTGGCAGTGATAACATAAGCTGAGGCTAAGGGATGGGAGGTGGGAGGTTTTGATATCCCAGCAGAAATCGGATGAAATTTAGCTGAAGTGACTAAGTGGGATTGAGAAAATGTCCTCAATGGTAGGCATTAAGAGAGAGAGAGAGAGAGAGAGAGAGAGAGAGAGAGAGAGAGAGAGAGAGAGAGAGAGAGAGAGAGAGAGAGAGAGAGAGAGTGTGTGTGTGTGTGTGTGTGAGAGAGAGAGAGAGAGAGAGAGAGAGAGAGAGAGAGAGAGAGAGAGAGAGTTGTCTAAGATAAATTAACATTTATAACAGAAGAAATCTTGGGCACCCAGTCTGTACATCTATTTTATCCTGTTTCATGCCCACTTTTTCAAGTCAAGTCAGAGGACTGGAAGGTGTGGAAGAGGTATTTGGACATAAGAAGCATCAAGAAAACGTGGCTCCCTGAGTCCAGGAGTGTGCTCACTTTGCCTTTGAGTACTCTGCGTTCTTTTTTCTCTGTATTTTCTTAGAGCTCACTAAACTCAGGCTTCCAAGCAGTCTTCACATGTGATAACAGTTAGTGTAAAAGCCATATTGATTCACTTCATCTCCTGTGTTCCGAAACTGGTACCTTCCGGGGAAAGGGGTGTTTAAAAACACAACTTGGAAGTAGATGACTTAAAGGGAATGTATTTCTTTTCAGTTTGGAAATTCTATGACCATGAGAAAAGTGGTGAGCTCGTATGAAAAGAAAGACAATTTATCATTCCGGGGAGGAAGAATTGATGAGCTATTCTAGAATTTCCAGTATAGGCAATACTCCTGGATACCATCAGTATAATTTTATTTTATATTTGCTTCATTTTGTCTTTAATGTGTGTGTGTATATGTAGCAGAACATGCTTATTTATGAAAGACAGAATTCTCTAAGTATTTAAAAGTTAGCTTGGTTTAGAAAGTGTGTGATTCAGTTATAATCACTAATAATCACAGTGGACACAGCAGGTTTTGTAGTTTGGTTTTTGTTTTTTAATGGACCTTTCCATTTCTGTTAAGTAGCCTGGACTTCTGTTTCTGAATTCAGTACTTATTGGGTACCCTTTGGTGAATATTTGCCAGTAGAATTTGTGGATGTTGCATTTGTCCAGTAGCAATGAGGTATGCATGTTTTTCCCTTATCCAGATTTGGAGGTGAAATTTAAAGTATCTTCCTTATATTTAGTAAACTTTCTTTTGTGGGAAGGATCATCCTGTGCTTATTAGCACTTCTGGGATTTTCTCAGTGATACAGGTGAATCGAGAGTTCTGTAATATGTCAGAGCCACCCTGCTCTGCCCCTTTCTCTACATCCACTGAATTGTGGAGTGAAGCTGTATTTCAGCTAGAGTATTCTATTTTAAACATCTTGATTCTCCAATTTCTTGTGGAAGTTTTGAAAGAGAGAAATCCTGGCTTGATTTTGTAGATGAGAATTGGGCAATGGAGGAATGAACTATTTTAATTTTCAATGTCTGTCACATTATAATGTAGAAATTTACTCCAATTTTAGACCTTTTCTCAAATTTTCATACAATTTTTGTTCAGACTGCTACAAAAAGGATAGATATATATTTGGTACATGGTGACAATTTTTATATGTTCTTGGTATTTCATTGGTTTTAATTTTTGGAAACGGGGAGTTTAACACAGGCATACAGAGGCATTTCTTAAAGTCTCATTTTCCACCTTCAAGTTTCTCCTAAGTCCATAAACATCAATATGTGTCTTCATTAAAAATGTAGTTTGAAAGGAAGTTTCAAAACTTACTCAGAATATTCACTGGGTTAACACTGTTTTACAGTCCAGAAGGCAGCCTACATTTAGATGTGTTTAAACTACTCAAAGTGAACTTGAACTATACATGCAACTTTCTGTGAGAGCAAACTCCAGCCTTCACAGTGTTCCTCAAATTCCTCAATACACTGAAAACAGATACATATTTAATATAGGGTTTATAATGAGAAAAATATTTGACACTACATGATTTTAGGTTTTTAATTGTGACCATGTTTATAAAAATACATTGTGTGTTTTTTGGTACCTAATATGAACAGATTCAAAATAAACTCATTTTAACTATTAAGGGAAGACAGTAAATCCTGTATCATTGACTCATTGACTCATTTTATTAGCTTAATTTTCATTAACTGGTAATAGTAACTCTCACTCACTCTCTCCTCCCCCTCTCTCCCTCACCTCTTCTCTCCCTCTTTCCCTCTCTCCCTCTCCTCCCTCCCTCCTTCTCTTACATTTCACATCAGGGGTTGGACCTCAGTGATTAGGAGTATTTGCTTCTTTTTCAGAAGACAAGAATTCAGTTCCCAGCACCTACATAGGGTAGCTCACAGTCAATGTAACTCAAGTTCCAAAGGATCTGATGCCCTCTTCTGGCTTTGGCAGGTCTTGTATATGACTCCGCTCGCGCGCGCGCACACACACACACACACACACACACACACACACACACACTAAATATTTAAAAGAATCCATATCAATTGTAAGAGAGTTAGTAAATTTTGAGAAAGGTTGTAGTGTGAGTTCCATGTTCAAAAAAGAGCTTTGGATTGACCAAGAATAATGAATATGAGACTAGAAACTTATTAAAATCTTATATACTTCAAAACCATTTTAACATTAAAGCAGTACATAGCCACATGTGGTGATTAAATACAGAGTATGCAATCTTTGCATCTGATTGTAGAATTTCATGCACACTCATGAGTAAGAATTCTCAAATGAGTCAGGGTAATTATTTCTCTGGCTCTTGGCCATTTAACCTAATCCTTTAAGGATGACTTAAACATTTTTCTGGATCTTAAAATATTCTCTCAGATTTTGTAAAATATCTCAAATAGAGCATTTGAATGCTATCATAATTTAACATTCCTGAGAGAAGGAATCCATATAAAAAAGGGATTATTCTTGTTTCTTTGTGATTATTTCAGGAAGATGATTACTGAGATTTGAAGAAAGGAGAGAGTATAAAGAAATAATTTTATTTATTAGGGTCTCTGTAATGTATACAATAGGAATAAAAGATGAGAAATTAGATTCAAATTCTAAGGAAATTATTTGGAACAGGGAAGAATATGCTCTTAATTTACCCCAAATAGAAACAAGAGAACCCCATAGTACATGATTGTGTGTGTGTGTGTGTATGTGTGTATGTGTGTGTGTCCATCTCCGTCAATAGTGGTAGTGATTCACTACAGTATCTGAACAAGTGTGGGTATAGACTGTTAAAGTTCTGTGGTCCCAAGAAAATAATTGTACTCAGTACTCACCTCTCAGGTTGTTCGAGCTGTTTGCATGGGAATGCGGGGCTGAAGTGCGGTCATCTCATGGCGAAGGGAGAACCCCAAACATTTGTGATAACGTGAACTTTTTCTTTTGTTGCCATGTCCATTAAATAATATTTTCATGGAGATTTTGAAATTTTTACTTTCTCAACAGTGCCACTTTCATTTACAGAACATATTAGCATAGTAAGTCAGGCAGGACCTGGGATGACGGAGGATTATTAAACAGCCTCATGTTCTCATGTATAGGCCACTGTTCATTTGAGATTTTTTCCTTGTCCCTTGCTGTGGTAGCACGGAAAGCATAAAGAAGTATTTACTATATAAAAATGTGTAAATGTGTGAAATGTAGTCTTGATTAACAATCACAAAGTTCACTAAATTAATTTCAGTTTAAAATACCTTTGTGTGTAAATACATTTTTAGCCACCTTTTAATAATAATTGGGCACAATAGGGGAATTTTATGGTACTTTAAAATTGATATTGACCAAGATTTTTATTTTTTTGCTTGTGGCTGATGTTAGTTATTGAAGCCAGGAACTTCCTTATACACAACACTTAGATTGAAGATCTCAGAATGAACAATTTAATTATTTTTAGCTTGCTGAAAATTATTTTTTTGTTTTCATTGTAAAAAAAGACACAACTGGAGTGACATGATGAATCCTGCCTTATTAGAACTCCAGAATTTGCAATGAAAAAGAATATGTTTTTGAGCCTTTATTTTCTTTTGAGGTAACAGTATTAAGAATCAACAGTAAGATGACAAAAGGAAAGGTAAGAAATCGGAACATTTTCACACTGAATAAAAATTTAGATAAGTTGGGGTGACAAAATGACTCACTAGATAAAAGAATTTGCTCAGCAAGCTTGATGATCTGAGTTCGATTCCAGTATCCTATATTAGAAGGAGAAAACTGACATCCTAAGACTGTAAACTGTTCTTTGATTTTCACATACATGCACCTGAACTTTCTCTCTCTCTCTCTCTCTCTCTCTCTCTCTCTCTCTCTCTCACACACACACACACACACACACAAAATTATAAAGATTTAACAAAATATATAAACACAAAAATTTTTAAAGAAGTTTGTGTGTCCAGCATCAAATGCAGATTGTTTGTATATTAAAGTCATAAGTAAAATTGTGTGTCCATGGGCTCAATACATATTTTTCTTATTAATCCATGCTTTTAGAGAGGTAGTCAACATATTCCCTTCTTGAAACTACATGTCAGTCTTTCATATATTCTCAGCTTCTCTGGTGTTTTATAACTAAAACCTACAGAAAATTAGAATGAATATTTTGCTGATATTTTCTGTTATTATGGAGGATCATGGACTCATAACTAGTGCAGGACAGTATCAACAGAAAGTCAAACATGACACAATGAGAGCGTTCTCTTTTAATATTTGCTACATGGCATTTTGACAGCAATTACATGAGAGTTTTTTTTCTATTTACATAGGATTCTATTTGTGGTAATATAATTCATGTCTGAACTTCTTCCACCTAACATAAAAATTATGAAGACTGCAGCAATGATTTAGTTTGAACAAGTGGAAAAATTGGACATATCTTAAAAATAATGCTTTGAAAGTCTTTGTGTATGCTGAACACAGAATCATAAAGCAACACTTAGTGAACTTCTGGAAAAATATTTGAATCTCCTACGTCTTTTCTGGATTAATAGTACTTCATTTCAGATGTAACATTTCTGGCCAATAAGAAGAATGCTTACATGAAGATTCTGACTCCATCAGATGTATAATGGTTGAAGGGCAGCTGAAATGGGGTTACACAGGACAAAACTTTTCAGTTCTGAATTATACATGTGTCTTTTCATAATGACTAGACTGATGAAAATTACAGAAATTCAGCTCAAAGGGTAAATAAGCAAGATGGAATACCCTTCTGAAGGCAAGTCTTATGTCTGAGCTATCACTCCCTGTCGTCTGTCCTTGACTGATTTCTTAAGCTTTCTAGAATGTAATTTATTGCTTCTACTCATTCCAATGATGTATTGGTTTTTCACTGTTGCTGAGATAAGTTGTCACAAACTCAAATTTATTGTTTTTAGTTTTAAAAATCAGAATTCCAAAGTCATACTTACTAGACAAAGTTTATTTTTTATTTCTAAAGATGTTTATTTACCTGTGTGTGTATGTGTTTATTTTTTATTTCTAAAGATATTTATTTACATGTGTGTGTATGTGTGTGTGTGCGATGCATGGGAAAGTAAATGTGGAGGTCAGGGGAGTGTGCTTGATTCCCTGAAGATGGAATTACAGGAGGTTATAGAGGTTATATGTGCTCTTGTCTGCAGTTCTGATTCTTGGGTGCATACAGGATCTTCAGAAAGCTTTTCCTGTCTCCACTTCCCATCATGTTTCAGGAGTGCTAGGATTAATGATGCAAGCAAGTTACCACATCTGGATTTATACTAGTGTGACAGATGTAGGTCTGGCTTTAGGCTGGGGTGCCAAGTGTTTTTACCACTTGAGCCATCTCCTCAGCCCACTTTATATTCTTCATTTAACAGTCCTTGTGTTTACACCTGAAAAGCCGAGTAGAGTTACTGCAACTCAAGGTCCTAAATTCAATTACATCTTTAAATCCCATTTAATGACATGAAGCAAAATTATCCCAGCATTTGGAGATTAGAATTAAGACATCTCTGGGGACATTTGTTTCATCTCCCACTGATTCTACTGATATTTGTTTACCAGAAGCCCTCAAACTGATTGATACAGAACAATAAATTTTACTTCTTTGTGACTATACTAATGTTTTTAGTTCCCTTGTAACAATTGATGCTTACCAATTAAATATGCAAAACTTTATTAAATAAATACTTAAGTTTTGCAATAAAATTAAGAATTTGTCTCATTATTTATCTATCAATGTTAGCATCTAAATTATTTATCTAAATTATTTCGATTTATATTTACAAAGCATCTTATTGTTCTTATATATTAAATTCTGCTCTTTATATGCTATAATCTGTATTGAACCCCCCAAAAGGTTGGTTTTTCTTTTAGAATTTTTAGAATACATATCTCAAGGAAGTTCTGGAATTCAGCCATAATAATTGGTTCACTTCACAAATGAACACTGTGAATATATTATCTCATGAGTTATATATAGAGTTGGTAAATTAAATTTAATGATAATCATGGCATCTTTTCAAATATTTCTATTACCCTAAAGAGGACTATTGTGTAAGATGGATACATTTTTTTTTCTTCTGGGCCATTGTTTCCAAAAAGAACTTGAAATGCCCTGCTCAAATTAATTTAATGCAAATGAATTCATGGTTCCTTGCAAGTTTGTCCTTCATTTTCTTTAAAATTATGTTGTAAATGGATGTGATATGCTTTATGGTTGTTGTGCAAGGAGCATCGTTCTTCCTAAAAGCTTTGTCATTTGTCAAAAAGAAACCATTCAGAGTAAAGTAAATTATCTTATCTGACCACAGTGGTACCACTGACCTTCAGACAATAAATTCTGCAAGCAGGACAACAGATGAATCATATTTGAAGTTGTGAAAGTTCCATAGAAAACCCATGTTCTGATACAAGGCAGTTATAACAATGACAACAAAACATCTGTATTTTTATCTTTTAACTTTAATAGTACTTTGACATGTAGATTGACCATACTGCTGTTTCTTTCTTTCTAGAAAATCCAATATAGTATTTCAAAATTTTAAACTATCTTAATTTATTTTCCTTTTTTAGTGACAGAAATATTTTGAAAATCAAACTAAAGATAAAGGGAATTTGGTATAGAATGAAATTAAAGGAAGTTGATCACAATCATTTTCAATAAGACAAAATTGCCTTAGCATATACATAATCACAAGAATATAGATGTTGAGTGAAGTGATTGAAATATGGGATCTTGGTGATGTTGAAGTAACTCCTACAGAGAAAGGGAAGATTGCCTGTGTACTTTTAGCTCCCAGACCCAGAGTTACAGAAACTGTAGTTTTGAGGAAATTATTCCTCCAGCTATGCTATACTGAAGACAGGACACTTCAACTGAGTTTTCAGCAATCATAAGTTAGAAGGATGGTGGTAGTCTGCCTGTACACATGGCCCTCTTTCGCAGGCCAACTGTTACTCTTACCACCCACTTCACTCTGAACATATGGCATTCCTTCAGCTGCGGAAGTGAGTGTGTGTGGACATGTCTCCAAGTGGATATGAATGCTGGGTCTCTTCCTCCTGTTGCTCATGCCACCAACTGGCTCTCACTTTTATCCATAGCCCTACATTTGAGGATAGTCTGTGAAGCAAGCAATACTGTTATTAATTTAATTTTTTTCTCCAGTAAATTACAAGACCTACTGGATGTTATCATTTTAGTTTATGGGAGGAAGTAGAGACATATTGAAGGACAAAGTGAAGCATATTTCCAATCAATCAGAAACCTACTTAAAATTGCAAGAATTATCAAAAGAAGAATAGCAAAGGTACGGGGGAATGTTATTGAGGTAAATACTATAGGATAGTTGGTCAGCGTACTCCAAAGAAGTTTTGCAACCACATAGAGAAATTAATGAGACCTCATGATTGGAATGAAGCACTATTTAATGCAGAATGATTTATTTTATATGATATTCTAAAATATTCTATCTAGAATGGAATTATGTTGTAAGCATTGTGAGTTCTAAATTTGGAATGTAAGTGTAAACATTTTAAAATGGTTATGGAACTCATATATGCAGGGATTTTTGATCTGCATTCTGATTAGAAGCAATGCTTCTATCACATTGGCATGGCACTTAGGTGGGATTTGGTAGATGTGCCATATATCAAGGGATATGAGAACGCACATGGCTCACACTCATGTGGTATTACTTGAAGATTTTTATTTTGAGATTTCTTGCATTTTTATTTTTTTTTAAATACAAGGCAATTTAACACATGTCAGCAACAAAGAATGAAAATGAGCAATGATTTTGATCTGGCCATTTCATCATTCACATTCTGCATCTTTTATCATATTCTGGTTGTCTATTGTTCTTTTCATCACGGTGCATCTATTGTTCTTTTCATCATGGTGCATCTAAACTCTTCCTATTTTATAAGCAGCCTGACATTAATGTACGTAGCTGCTGTGGGACAATGGTCTTTTACCTGTCACTTCTATTATTTTAAATAAAATGCTGATTGGTCAGTAGCCAGGCAGGATGTATAGGCAGGGTGACGAGAATGCTGGGAGGAGGGGCCAGCAATCTGCAGTCGTGACCCAGCCACAGAAGAAGCAAGATGTGACTGCTTCGCAGAATAAGGTACTGAGTCACGTGGCTAACATAGATAAGAAAAATGGGCTAAGTTATAAGAATTAATAAGAGAAATCTGAGCTACTAGGTCAATCAGTTTATACCTAATGTAGACCTCTGCGTGATTTCTTTGAGACTTAACCAGGCAGAACAGAAGCCTCAAGACAACACATAGCCACTTGCTAAATGTTTTATCTTTAATATGGAAGTGGCAATCAAAATAATTTAGTATTATAATAGTACCATTGCAACTCATAATACCTAGAAATTAGGTAAACGTTTCTGAGTACTTACAATCAAATGGGATGTTTTGTAAGAAAATAATGATACAAATATTTGGTTCACACCATCTCAGAGATCAAGGTAGATCAGCTCATATATTGAACTTAAAGATTCGCATGAGTATTTTAAGGGCTATTAGTATACTACTCATAAACTTAAATCATAACATAGCTTCTATACCCTCCTTTCTAGGCGGAGGAGTGAAGAAGTAGGTTTGTCTTTCATAACAGAATTTTTTACACATTCTTATACCACATGTAACCTCAGTAGGCACTGAATATTATGACAAAAGTTATCATTCACTTACCAAGTAATAACAGATTTGGAACACAAGTCATTTCGATGCTGATCATATCATTGAGACAATCAGCTCAGTTAATTGAGATAATAACAAACTGATAATGTATTATTTTTTAACTATGAATTCCATAGTAGATAAACCATTGGCAAATATTATTTACAGTGTAAGGGTGATAAGAATGTTTCTAATGGCCACAGAGACAGACAAGAATAATGAAACAGTTTACTGACTGAAAGAAACTCCCCTCTTTTCATTTATTCTTTGAGTTTTCATACAATATAGTTTTATCATATTCTTTCCCATTCCCCAACACCCCAGACCCTTTCACATTTTACTTTTTGCTTTCTCTGTTATTTTCTTTTCCTCCAGAAAGTGAGAGAGAAAGAGTGAGAATGCATAGTTATGTGGATATAAAAGTGGAAAGATATTGGAGTAATTGAGGGAGAGAAAACTATCAAAATATATTGTATAAAAATTAAACAAAAGCAACCCATTATATTAAAGCATATAAAGGAATTCCCTTGGTTAAAAAAAAGGAAAATTAAAAAAAAAACACTAAAAATCACAGAGTCTGACTTGTGTTGAGCAGCTACTCCTGAACATACAAGTAGTATTCTGTAGATCCAGTGTCATTCTACTGATGAAAATTGACTTTCCCTCCCCAAAAACTGTCTTCTGTGTCATCTGTGAAGAGCTTCTTGGCTAGGGGTACACTTTCCCCTCCTTCCCGCTGGGATTTAGGTCTGACGTGAGCATGTGCAGGTCATGTGCGTGCTTTCAGAGTCTCCCTGAGTTCACATGTGCATCTACCATTTGTATAGAAAATCCTTGGAGTCCTCGGTCATCTTTTGCTCTTACAATTCCTTCCATCCCTTCTTTACCTAGATCCCTCACTCATGAGGGCAGGGGTATGATGCAGACATACCATCCAGGGATGAACTTTCAAAGCCCCTCACTCTTCCATGTTATTCAGTTTGGGTTCTATTAATTACTGTAGGCCGAGGAGAAAGCTACTCTACTGAGGATTTTTTTTTGATGTCTTTGTCTATGAGTGCAGTAATGTCATTACAAGTTGTTTTGTTGCTTTGTTCATTTAATAATAATAGTGGGTTCTTTTCCTGGGCCTATAATCTATCTAGCTCAGGTTCTTGACCACATTAACAATATGAGATATGGCTTCCATCTCATGAAATGGTACATACTTTAAAAATAAGGTGGTATCATTCATGCTACTGTTGTGCCTGTGGACATACATTCCTTACAGATTATTATTATTACTTGCAATGTTTGTAGCTGGGTGAAGTTGATGAATATTTTTTTCCATACAGATTATTATTATTACTTGCAGTGTTTGTAGCTGGGTGAAGCTGATGAATATTTTTTTCCTCTTGTACCATGTCTAGTGCCTTCTAGTACTATGATTGCTAACCAGTAGAGGTGAATTTTTCAGCTAAGTACCAAATAGATTTCTCCATATTCTATACCATAAGTATGCAATGTTATCAGCAGCAGGATCTTACCATCAAGTTACAGAGAGTATCCAATAGTCTTTAATGTCTGAGGTAGGGGTGTCTATGGTTCCTCTGGTTAGTGAATCAAAAAAGATTTAACCCATTCTTGGTAATGTGTGGTTTATTTGGTAGCATATGATATCTAGTTGAGATATTGTCTTCCCTGTGACTTAGAGACTTCATTTAAATATCTTGTGTATGTGTGTGTATGTATGCACGTGTGTGTATTTTAAGAATTTTCTAGATTTTGTGTGTATATATATCATATATTCATATCACATATATGATATATATGATATGTATCATATATTCTCATATGTATATATGAGAATGAATATATAGAGAGGCTAGGAATAAAAAAAATACAGTCCATTACAGGGGTGGGGGGCACTTTAAGAAAGAAGAGTGTGGAGCTTAATATTTGAACACACTAATATGAAAGCAGAAGAGGAAGCAATGAAAGAGAAGGATATAAGTTAATATGGAGGGCAAGGAGGTAAGGGAAAGGAGGGTAGAAAAAGGGGAGAATCTCAGTATGTAAGAATATTCCACAAGGAAACCTGCTACTTGGTAAGCTAATTGAAAAAAATAACAATAAAATTGAAGCATAAACAAAAACTTTAGTAGAAACTTTTTAAAACAAGAAAAAAGTACATTGGCAGGAAACATTAATACTTAAAGAGACTAACCATGCACTAAAATTTCTATTCTTAAGCAAAATGCAAGACCAGCACAGAATACTACTGATGTGAGATATTCATATTTAAAATGTTGTTTATTCAGCTATGAATAAATACTCAGGCCTAGAAAGCCAGCAGCTTTCTCTGACTATAGTAGTTTTCTCTCAAACTTAATTATTAAGTCATTTGTGAGTCTGCCTATAATTTTTTTTTTATTTTAGTTTTTCGAGACAGGGTTTCTCTGTGGTTTTGGAGCCTGTCCTGGAATTAGCTCTTGTAGACCAGGCTGGTCTCGAACTCACAGAGATCCGCCTGCCTCTGCCTCCTGAGTGCTGGGATTAAAGGCGTGTGCCACCACCGCCTGGTTGTCTATAAATTTTTAAACAACCAATGAGGATCATTTTTAAAAAACAGTATACCTACATGGTGGGGTAGACAAGTTTATGAGTTTTTTTAATTTATTTCTAAAATATTAAGAAATAGGAATTTAATGGCATATAATATTTTAAATGTATGTCAATGATACTGTCTTTTTTCTTTATTAACTTTCATATGCCCTATGTATATTCAAGTCGCTGAATGACATTCCTCTGTGAAATTATTTTTCTGCTATAAACAGTGCATGCAGCCCTGTTCTGAAATTTTATGCTATACTTGATTTAGGTGACTTAGCAGAAAGTTTGGCTCCTGTGTACTTTCTGTTCAGAAATTAACTGGTAAGATACTTTTATAAAAAGAGAATCTTTTGATGTACCTTTTTTTATTGGAAAGAGCTTTTATTTCCTTAAGTGTTTTGTTGCCTGAGTGTAATGAATATCCGGCCGTGAGAGCTAGTACACCAGATGCTTATTCTGATATATGAGTTGAACTTGCTTCCCTCAGCATGCATAGGAATGAAATGCATCTGGCTCTAGTACATAAAAGTCAATTGTGCTCCCAAATGTGCTTCTGTACATTACTTAGATTTTTTTTTAGGGGCAGACAGGCTGTCATTTGCTCCAAGGGGTGCTTTGCTTAATTGTGAAATTCAAGTGAGAGTTGAAGTTGGAAGATACTAAATTCCCAACTTCAGACAGAGCCTGAGCAGGCAGAGTTACCAGTGTATAAGTAGCAAGGTTTTCAGTTCTGCAGAGAAAAAAAATTGCATGGGAGAAAATAACCAGGACCATGAAGCACAGTGAGCATGAGAGAGTAACAAATGTCATCCAGGGCAGCAGAGAAGAATTGGGGAGACTGAGGGAAAGTAATGAGGTGAAGCTGAGCATAAAACATCCTCTAGAAGTAGTGGCAGAATCAAGGCACAGGCTAATCACTGAAGAAACAGCAACCAGGCTTTCAGCAAGGAGTTTGGTACACGGAGTCCATTGGGAGGGTGTGATACACAGAAATAAGGAAACCGAGAATAGCAAGGCTATTTTCCTTTGCATCATCCACGCAGTCTTTAAATATGCAGTTTCTTTAAAGACTGTGTATGTTATGCATTCACAAACATAAAGGATAGAAATTTTTTTAGAATTCACCAAAATTTTATTTAATAATCTGGACTCTAATCCTGACAAGTTAGCTTGAGGTAGAAATCCTGACAAAATAAATTATTTCAGGGCCAAACAGACTCAATCACCCTTTTCTATTTCTCTCATTTATTTAGAGAGTGGTGGAAGTGTGACTCTCAAAATATGTTCCATCCCAACCCTAAAACCTGTGGATTTGCAATGTTAAACAGCGTGAGGGGGTTAGGATGCGGTGAAGTTCAGTTCCCTTAAGGCAGAATCATCTTGGTGTGTGTAATGTGGTCATAGGGGACCTGCAACTGGCTGAATATGGGTACCAAGGGGTGCTAAGGAAGCAGAAGGTGAAGAACGTGCTTCACAGAGAAAGGCAAGGGCTCACAGGGTAGTGTCTGGAGACTGCCAAATGCTAGGCATAGACGTTTCAGACCCGATGATAACTTGATTTTAGACTAATAAGACCCACTTTGGAAGTCCTATCTCCATTACAAATAAAACTTGCTTTAATCCACAGTCCATACAAAGTTTCTGGAAGAAAGTAACACATTTCTTACTTTTCTTTTCCTGCAAGGTATTAAAATTAAATTTGCTGTTCTGGAAACTATTGTCAATTTCTTTTTTCTAAACATCTTTTTTTTTTCTTAGAGAAATGAGAACTGGGGAGTAATTAACAGTTTTATTTTACGAGAGATAATTATGCAAATAGGTTGAGCATTAGCAGAAATTGTCTTTGGGGAGGTTAATAAAAACTTTAAATGTCTCTTTGGACTACATGGGGCTTGTGTAATGGAAGAATAATTATGTGGGTACCTTATAATCTTCCTGGAATAGAAAGGCACTGAGACTTCCTTTGAGAATATCATGTTCTGGCATTATTCAACCAATAGTCCCAATGATAACTGGGTTTCTAAGAGCACCTTGGGTTATTTCGATTGAAATCTAGGATATGTGCATTTTAATTTTTCAGTTATTTGTTTACTCACTTATTAGTGATAGATATGGGCGTTGAAGCTAAAGCCTGTTTATGCTAGGCAAGCCTTTACCTCCTGGCTAGTAACAATGCTAGTACAGGAGAGACATTTTCCCCTTTCCATACCCATTCTCTTTATATCAGTTATCAACCGTTCACACTTACCACACGGTGCTCAGTAATGCACAGAGTGAGATGGGATCAGATGGAGCAGGATGCTATGGTAATAGATAAACTTGAAAGGACTACAGTTCAAACACCGGTGCTAGCTGATAATTCTAAGTCACAGAATTCAAAGAAAACATTTGAAAGCTTCAGTTTATTTATGATTACTAACTTTGTCAAAACTAAATGAGCAACAACGTTTTAAAATTGAAAAATGTTCCATTTGATCCAATATCAACCTGAAAAATGTTGTATTTAGGAACCTGAAAAAAGTTATATTTAGGAACATGTATATACATACATATATACATATATATGTAATAACAGTTATTGGAAGAAGAGGCTATGAAATTGGTGGGTTGGTTATGGGTATATGGGAGTGCTTAGGCGAAAAAAGGGAAGAGAGAAAGGTAATGTATGGGAGAAGAATCTCATATATATATATATTCAGTATATATATGTGTGTGTGTGTGTGTGTGCTTTGAGATAACATATATACAAGTAGTATATATAATTTTTAAGATTACAAATATGAACAGTACATATAATGCCAACATGTTAACAGAAAAATATTTCACATTCTCTTCACCAATTCTCTTCTAGGTCATTTACACTGATATTCTTATTTGTATAATTCTCATCTTTATAAAGATTCTCTGAAGGCTCTAGGGTCTGTTCTGTTATTGGAAGTATTCACCATCACCTTGGTCCCTCTGGACTGTTTTCTCTCCACTCATCAGGTCCCAATTGCTAATTCCTGCAGCTGCTTTTAAAATAACCATTTTGAGGCTTAATATTAATTACATACTCTTTGGCCTTTTAGCTCAAGCTTCTTGTTAACTAACTCTTAAATCTTAAATTAACCCATTTCTATTATTTTAGATTTTACCATGAAGCTTGTGGTTTCTTACCTCTTGCTTCTTGTGTGGCTACATGGCATCTGCCTGATTTAGCTTTCTTTCCTCCTATCTTTGCTTGGATCTCCTGCCTTGCTATATTCCGCCTTGCCATAGGCCAAAGCAGTTTCTTTATTAACCAATGGTAAGAAAGCATACTCATAGAGGGCAATCCCACATCACTGTTCCTTCCTTAAAATCCATCAGCGTTCTTCTTCCTTCTATTTCCATTTTGAAAACCTCAGGTGCCACAGTTCTTCTCTAGCATATATTTGAAAATATTCTGAGCTTTATTCTCTACTATTATTAAAACAATTTAGTTCTTTTTCCTATCCCTGTACTCAACTTTTAAATCTTGATGTTACCATGAGTCCATTATTTTCAAAATATTCTTCTGTATAGGTACTGTCTCTATGTAGTTTATTGTATATAGTTGCTAAACTGCCATTTGATAGTACTAGATTTGCAAGAAACCAGGAGATGAATATTACAGACAGATCATGGCTCAGTGATTAAGATTCCAGTCAAAAATACTACTACCCATCAGGATAACTTATCATTTTTGTACCATTTTTATTCTTGGCTTTATGTGTTTAAATATATAATTGAATATATGTATGAAATATTATGACTCCAAAAACATACATGATCTCTTTACTTATTTGGATCACAAATGTCTGCAATCAAGCCAGCATTTCCTATTGCTTGTTTAGTCTTGTTTCTAGCTTTATCATTATCTCCTTTAGTTAACTGTTTAATGTTTGTATGCTGTTTTCTTCTTTTTTTCTTCCTCCGTTCCTCTCTTCCTCTCTCCTTCTTCTCCCTACTTCTTCTCTTATTCAATACAGCCAACCACAGCTTCCCAACCCTCCACTCCTTCCAGTCTCTTCCTACCACATCCTCTGTCTCACAGACTCACTATTCCTGAGTTTCCCTTTAGAAAAAATCAGGCTTCCCAGGGATACAAACTGAATATGTCACCACAAGATACAATAAGACTAGGCACAAAACCCTCATTTCAAGGCTGGGTGAGTCAATCCAGTCATGATCTCAAGATCAGGCAAAAGAATCAAATACACCTCTATTCCCCCTGCTAGTAATTCAATAAAAACAAGCTAACAACTATAATATTTGAAGAGGACCCAGCTTACACCTTTACATGCTCAGAGATTGCTGCTTAAGTCTCTGCGAGCCCCTATGAGCCCTCCTTAGTTGATACTGAGTCATGTTCTCCTGGTGGTCTCAACCCTTCTGGCTCCTAAAATTCTTCCTCACCCCTCTTCTAAGGAGTTCCCTGAGATCTGAGGGGAGGGACCTGATGGAGATCTCAAATTTGGACTCTCTCTCTGACTAATGTTTGCCTGTAGCTCTCAGGATCTGCTCCCATTAGCTGTCAGATGAAGCTTCTCTGATGACAATTGGGCTAGGCATGAATCTATAACTATAGCAGAATATCATTAGGAATAATTTTATTGATTTTTTAAATTTATATTTTGGCTAGTCATGTTTGGTTCTACTCTAGGTCTCTTATCTGGCCTCTGGCTCCTGGTCATCCATGCAGTTTCATTGAGAGACAAGGGCTCCCTTTTAAGGTGTGGGCCACAAATTAAGCTGGTCATTGGTTGGACACTCCCACAAGGAATGAGCCACCATTGCCTTAGCACATCATGCAGACAGGACAGATTGCATGTCAAAGGTTTTTATGGTTGGGTTGGTGTCCCACTACCACCACTAGAAGCCTTGCCTGGTTACAGAAGATCTCTAGTTCAGGCCTTGTAACCTCCATTACTAGGAGTCTTCATAATTCTCCTTAATATATCTTAATAAAAATGATATACCAGGGAAGATGATCTGAGAAAAACTCAACTTTGGCTCCTCTTGGCATCAGAATGGGTGAACATCATTTTTTATGTTATGAACATCATTTTATGTTATGTTCAGAGACTCCACAGTATTTTGAAAGAAATGTTACTTTTCTTCTTTACAAATATATGAGGCATCCATAGTCTCCAAAACTTTAGTGTGGTCTCTGAAATTTATAGATTTGTGTCTTAGTCAAGCTCATGTACGATCTCAAAGATACGGCACTTGAGTGCGTCAGGTTGTATTTCACTGAAAGCCTTTCATTAAGGCAAGGCCATTTCTGTGGGTTCTACTTAAGCCTGACTTTTAAGTACCTACAATTTTTAAATAAATTTTTCCTAACTTCAGAATGGAAAATAGCTACCTAATGGACTCATTATAGGACGTAATTCAAGACTTTCTCCTGGAGGTTGATTTGGTATGTCTTCTATGATCAACAAGATTAGTTTCCTTTTCTTCAGATGCATTGAGTTGCTCAGCATTGAACTACATGTTTAAAACAGAAATGAATAATACCACATTTAATGATGCTTAGCATTAATTAATTAATTCATTTATCTATGATCAAGGTTTTGAGATGAGGTCCCATACCCCAGTATGTCTTCATACGCAGTGCATAGCCAAGGATGGTCTTGAGTTTCTGATACTTTTCTCTCCATCTCCAAGTATCAGGATATCAGACACGAGCTATCATGGTAGACTCTTGATGCTTGGTTCTTAATGGTGAAAACTTCACATGATTTGTCATATTCCACTGAACAAATGTTGGAGAGCAATTTTAGTACTTTGGAATTTGTGTTGATCTTTGCTTTTATTTGTCAAATATAGAAACTGGGTCAGCAAGATGACTCAATAGATAAGAGTCACTTAGCATCAAGTCTAATGATTTGAGTGCTATTTCATAATTTACAGGATTAAAGGAACGAACCTACTTTCACAAGTTTTTTTCAGATCTCCATATGTGTAGTATGGTATGCTATACACACATAAAATAAACATAATTAATGTTTTAATTATAACATTAATTAAACCTTTACTAAAAAAGATTTGGTTTGTTATTTATTTATTTTATTGCTGTTGTTTTTCCAGATAGGATTTCCCTGTGAAGTCCTGGCTGTCCTTGAACATGTTCTGTAGACCCGGCAGACCTTAAACTTAAATATCTAGCTGCCTCTACCTCCAAAGTCCAAGGACAAAGGCATGCACCACCACACCCTGCCAAAGTAAGGTTTAAAACAATATTGTTTAAATTATTTTTACAAACTTATTTGAAAATAATTTATACAAGGTCAGCCTTCAAAAGTGCTATTGTTGCCAAGATTCTTTAAAAGGGTGCTAGCTTCCACTGACATTTCAACCTCTCTATATAAATAAAGTTTACTTTGTTAAAAAAAAAACCACTTCAAATACTTTAAGATCACATACAGTTTTGATGTGATGTCATATTTCATTGAATCTGGCCATTACTATAAAAATTAGTTATAGGATTTAGTGACATAAATTGTGTTGATAATAATTTACTAATTTCAAAAGACTCCTCTCAGAGATAAAGGCATGTACATAAGGACAATGTTAAAGTGAAGTTCCACGATCTAAGCTATTACTCAATGTAAGATCATGTGAGATCTTCTAATAAGAATGTACTATTAATAGAAAAAGAAGTCAATCTACTAGCAGGAACTCAAGAATGAGAATAGGTTCTGCATGTGTTTCTGGTTTACGTTGTGACCCTATAACATGTTGAGAAGAGGAACTGAAGACCTCTCAGCAATGGCCACTTCCTTATCTCACTTGATTCTTTGAACTTTGGTTTTAAAGAGCCATTTAGAGAGGCTGCATGATTATAGGTCAGCTGACTAGAAAGACCATCAACCTGGAAGCTCAGCACATAGTGTCCTTCTGTCAATCGAGACACACTTTGGTGAACAGGTCTGGTGCCAAGAGGAAGCTTTGAGAGGATCTTATAGAGAAAAGCTCCCAAAGCTGCTGCAGAAGACAGGGGTGGAGGCTGGCTGGAGCCATCCTGTGTACAGGACTATAAAGCAATGAAGCAGCAAATTTGAAAGCATTACCTATTTTTGTAGAAATCATTACCTATCCAGGGTGGTTATAAACTGCTAATTGGAGTACAAAGAAATATTTGGCAGGTCTATGTGAGGATTAACCAGTTGATGGTGGACAGAAGAAGATCTAAAAGGTACCTGCAGACAGAACCCAGAGATTTGTTGGCATTGAGGTATTTCTAATGGCAGGAAGCTTCCACTTACTTTCAAGATAGGTGGCCTTCCCCTATAATCAGATTGAGGATTACCTTAGCTGTCATCATAGAACCTTCATTCAGCAACTGATGGAAGCAGATACAGAGATCTACAGTGAAGCTGAAACAAATTACTGGAGACCAGTCCAAGAAAGGGAGGAGTGATAATATGAACAAAGGGGTCAAGAGCATGATGGTGATACCCACAGAAACAGCTGACCTGAGTTAACAGATGACTCTGGACTTATACTTTGGTCTGCATAAGACCAAACTAGACCCACTGAATGTAGGGGACAGTAGCGAGGCTTGGGCAGTCTGTGAGGCCACTGGCAGTGGGATCAGGGTTTATCCCTGGTGCTTGAACTGATGTATAGGAGCACATTCTCTTTAGTGGGATACTTTGCTCAGCCTAGATATGGGGGGAGGGGCTTTGGTGAAGTGTCAGATTTTATTGACTCCCTATGGGAAGCCTTACCCTTTCTGAGGTGTGGATGGGGGGAGGGAGTAAGGGTGGAGTGGAAAGAGGGGAGGGAGTGGGATTGGAGATAGCTGTGTAAAATGAGACAAGATTGTATTAAAAAATTCTTAATAAAAAAGGGACGGGTGTTCTACAGCTACCCAATTCAGTGCTGTTCTATCTGCTGGCTGCTCCAGATGCGAAAGATCTTTCACCAGGTCTCATGATTGTTTGCTCCATCAGATAGAGCAATATGCCGGAGATGATATGAGGATGACCAGTTATTCAGCCACCCTTAAGAAAACCTTTTAAAACCAAAGTCCAAAGAATTAAATGAGATCGGGAAGTGCCCATTGCTTACAGGTCTTTAGTTCTTCCTCTCAGCATATCACAGGGACACAAGAGCAATGTAGCAGAGCCTTTTACAGTTCTTGAGTTTCCATTATGAACATTGATTTTTTTTTTGCAAATGGTATATTCTCATTACAAGACCTCATGTAATGTTACATTGAGGAATAACTTAGCTTAGATACTGAAATGTCACTTAATATTGCCTTTAAGTTTGAGGATGGTCTATGATTCCATCCCACAGAATTACTTGCTTAGTCATCAAAGCATAACCAAGATAACTTTTATTGCATATGACAAAATACAATTTATCGTTCTTTGTTATTGTATATTTTCTTTTTAATGAGAAGACAAAGATGAATACTGTTACATCAAAGTATGATTGTCATTGTCAGTGAAAGACCTAACAAGCTCTGCCTATATACTCCCTGCAGCCCATCATCTCTGTGGGCAGGGGACTACACTGAGTACAACTGTATATGCATTAAGAGTTATTCAACTCTTTAAAAAGTAATAGGCATGAGTAAAAATATTTTCTGTACTTCATTTTATTTTCAAATTTGAAAAATAACTGTTTACAAAAGATTAGAGTAATTGATGACTCTTTCTTGTGGTAAGTGGTAAATGTTGTTTTGTGAGTCATTTAGAATACTTCTTTCTAAGACAAGATCTCCTGAGTAAAGTGGGAGCATGGGGACCTTGGGAGAGTGTTGAAGGGGAGGGAAGAGTCAGGGAGAGGAGCAGAGAAAAATGTAGAGCTCAGTAAAAATCAATAAAATAAAAAGAATATTTATTTCTAGATTTTTGTTTCGGTTTCATAAAAATAAGCAACAAATGCGCCGACTTTCTATTGTGTGAGGAAGGTTGTTAATGTCAATGTTACAAGGAAAGTTAATGGGTTTCTAATTTAGAGATGTCGGGGACAGCATATAGACAATGCATTATTATAACTTGGCATTTAGGAAGCATTGCTCTCCACACACATTATTTCAGGGAGGAAGACTTCATTATTGTCTTTGTTATGAAAAGATGTTGAAAGCCATCTGTTCTTTAACATTTTTACTAAAATATATAGTGTAGCTGGTGTTTTGCATGCCAGTCTTTCCTTAAATATTTGTAATGCCTTTCAAGTAGTGCTATATTAAATTATAAAATCATGCCTGTTAAAAGAATGCTACGTATAAATTTTCAGAAGTTAGGAAAATAATATAGATAGTAAATTTGCCTAAAAAGTTCATTGTGGAACTACTATAAAGTGAATTTATGGAGCTAATTTTTATGGGCAATTAAAACATCAAATAAGAATTTTTAAATGTGTGTACTAAAATAGTTACCTAGTGATTAAATGCAAACACGTATTTAAAACTCACCATAATCAGACATTCATGTATTGCATGCCTCTTTTTTTTTTTCTTTTATCAGGAATTAAAAGATTTCTCCTTTAAGGATCAATAGGCTCCTTCAGGGAGCTGAGGACACACAGACATGTCAAACAGCTTATAATCTTATGAGATTCTCAAAGCTCCTTCAGAAGCCTAAGAGTGACCAAACTATCCCAGATGAAATTTTCTAGGGATTCTAACTACAAGTCATGCAGGGAGCTCCAGGAATGCCTCTCCCATGAAGCATCATCACCTGCGGTCGACTCACTAGTTTGACAGCTGTCTTTCGGTCACTTACCCCAATAAATTCATTGGCTCTTCAACCTGCACATAAGCAGAACTGGTTATTTGATCTGGTGTCAATGTTCCATCTGGAGTGAAAAGATATCTGTTCACATCTCCCTAGGAAATGTCACCCCCCAAAAAATCAAGCAGTATAATCAATGTTTAATATGATTGTTCCACGTTGCTCTTGCCTCTTAAACATATTACCATTTGCTTTTTTTTTTTTAAAGTATTATTTTCTTTTTCTTCAGTGTGAAATCATCATTGCTAGTAAGTGTTTTGGGAGATTATTCATGAATTTCCCTGAAAAACCACAATTCACTTTGGAAATAGCTGGTGATTTTAAAAATTAATGTGAGAATCTGATTGCTTAGACTTCAATAATTTGTAATTTGAAGGTATCCATTTGGCATCAGATAACTATGGATTGATATCCTGGATAGCCTTTTCCTTGTCTCAGCATCATTTTTAGAGGAGCAGTGGAGTACATTTGGATGAAAGAGAACTAAGTCCCAGGCTAGTGAGCAGCTGAATGGAGCACAGACACTGATGTCAAAAGTACTCATCAGGAAGTTTGGAGAATTGTGTGATATTTCTCCAAGTCTCAGCCTTCTCAGTTGGAAAATTTTACCTTCTCTGAGAAGTGAAAGACACAGGAATGTAAGACATTAGTCCAGCAAAATAATGTAAAGTTTAGTAAATTTGAAGTTTTTATTATTCTTAACACAGACATTGCTTTCAGTGTTTGGCTATAACACATCAATTCAGAAATGTCATTACCAGGCTATCAGTCTTTGTGCTCATTTAAGGTGAGGACATTGTGTGACATGGCTTGTACATCTCCCTGTATCTCTGGCATCATGAGTCTAATATGAGTAGGGAAGTGAGTAAGCACTCACCCTTCTTGATAAAGGAAAAAGAGAGAAGGAAAGCCTCAAGGAAGTTGTGTTGTATAGTTGTTTGAACTGATTTTTTTTAAAGAAACAACTACTTTTATTTTCCATGACATGTTTTATCATTCATAAAATAACAATTTGAGATTTTCATTATTTAGTTGTTGCTGTCAAAATCCTTGAAAAGATGAATCTTGAGGATGGGGGATTGCTTTGTTTTACTTTTCATGATTTTAGTTCACCGCTAAAGACCACTGCTCACTTTTTGGCAGTCATGAGGAATGAAGGGTGACAGAGAAAAGAAGTTTCAAGGGACCAAATAAGTACCCCAAAGGCATGTTTCAGAGATCTACTTTATCTAACAAGGTTCTACCATCAAATAGCCTATTCAAAAATTCACTAACTGACATACCCATTGATGAAGTTAGAGCCCCCATAACCCATTCACCTCTCAATTATTCTACCCCCTAGTGACTCCACCGGGAATGAAGGGATAATTTATGTATAAAACATTTAAGGTTAGTCTCTGGCTATAATTCTTTTTGATAGCTATTCCTCTTGGCTGTGAAAAGTTTGTCATTTAATCACAATGTTTTATGTTTAACTGGCATTCAGTATGGGGTTTGAATGCTTTTTTCATGTTTACATTATCAGCCATGTCAGCTCAGGCAACTCAAAATTTATTCATTTCAGGCATTGAGCATTACTCAGATGTGTGAAAACACAGCATCTCTTTTGGTAGTTGTTTTGATGTTTTCATTCATCTGCATAGAAAACAGCATTCAAATGAACACTCAAATATAATATTTCGAACTAAATCAATTTATGTATATTACTTAATATGTGCCCTATGTATTATGTGTTTGAATTAAAAGTGCAGGATTTTCTAACATTCATTAATTTCATTCTAAATTATAACTACATGAATAAGTTTTGTTTTGTGGATGATGAGTTTCTGTTTCAATAAAGTTATAATGTAATAGAAATATCACTTAAATCAAAACCTAAAAATAGTTTAGGAGGTCCTTTTGATGAACTTATATGACTTCTTGAAACTCAGCTCTTATATATTATAGAGATGGCATTGTGTTTTTGGAGCATCAATTTCCCTAAATAACAAGTTAGAAATATTGTTACTGGACAATTTTCTGCTTGATTGAACTCCAATGGGTGTTCGAGTCCACTTTTCAAGCATTTGTAGGCTTAATTGTGTATATTACACAATGATGCAGAACCATTCTGAGGATTATTTAGCAAATGTGTTTTAAGATGATAGACTTTTATATTAATCACCACTATGAGACTCCCAAAGGAAGGCATGTTTCAAAAGTCTGCCCTTGTAAACAGTGTAATTTGTAAATGGGATTTGAGTGCTAATATATTTCCTTAAGAATGTAATTTATTGTCTTTTCATCCACCTCCAACTTTCCATAGAGTTTAAAATGCAATGGCCAGAAGGCAAGGGAGTGTCATTGGAAGGATGTGGACATGGACTCCAGGACTACTGATGTTGCTGATCCTTGGGAGCCAGCAAGGGGATGGGCAAGGTCAAGGTAGGGGCAAGCATGCTCTGAGTCTCTGAAAGCAGAATGTGATTACTACTTTATGATGAAAATATACAGGATTTTGGCCTGATGTTTTAGACCAGTGGTTCTCAATCTGTGGGTCAAGATGCCTTTGGGGCTCACATATCAGATATTTACATGAGGATTCATAATAGTATCGAAATTATAGTTAAGAAGTGGGCACAAAATTATTTTATGGGGGGCACTACAACATGAGGAACAGAATTACAGGGTTGCAGCATTAGGAAGATTGAGAGCCACTGTTTAAGACAGTTTGTTATATCCTTTCCTAAGATTTGTCAAAGCGACGCATAATGCTTCTGAATTGGTTAAACTGTTTGGCAATTGGATGTGAGTTTTTGTATCGAATTTGAACCTACTTTTCTGAAAGAACTTTTATTTTGGTGCAGTAATTAATGGCTACCTGTGTGTGTGTGTGGATGCAGCAATAATGGCCGTGTATGAGTTTTGATGCAGCAGGTTGTGGCTGTGTGCATTTGGGGGCATTTACAAAGCATAGAATCCTTCAAGTTTTTATACTTTTGAAGAGATCTTTTGAGTTTTTCTTTAGTGAGTCACATTTTATATGATTTTAAATCTTGAAAACATATTAAAGGACATGATGTTCTTCAGAAATAACTGCAAATCCAATATTTGAATGTCTCTTACTGTCCTTCATGTGTGGTTTGGGTGAACTAATGATGAAGCAGAGAAGCAGAGTTGAACCATCTGGAAATTAGTTTTGGAGATTAGAAAGTGGCCATAGATTTTGTAAGATGGTTTTCAGTGGACTGTACCACAGGTCATGTTTCTGTCTGCATGCTGTGATCAGTAATGTGTGAGTTTGAAGTGGTTTGTTGTTTAAATGCAGATTGTAATTCAGTATTTCATACTGTCTAAAGAATTCCTCCTAAAAAGCCAGGTGGGTGGGTCACATCTGCAATCCTTGAACTTGCAAAATGAAATTAGAAGGTTTGCTTTGAGTTTGAGACCAGTGTACTACCTATTGAGTTTTATGACAGCTAAGGTTGCTTAGGTTGACCCTTCCTCAAATCAAAAAAGAAAAACACCTGGCTCTTGTGGAATGATTCCCCCTGGAGGATTAGGCATCGTTTCTGTTTGTGTCAAGATTTGAGAAGAAATATCTAAACAGGAAGAGTATAGACAAGTTATATTATTTATGATGAAAGTTGTGTGGTATTATTATATAATTATGATGGAAATGAACTTCTAAGTCTCTCAGTTTCTAAGTATGTGCATTTAAGTAGGCTTATTAATTTTTTGAAAAGTCTTCAAAAAGAACATCGTCTGCCATATGTAATTTTATTCAATGAATTTTTAACTGCAATATGAAAATGTTCATTAAAATGTTTTTTTGTGTGATTAACTATACATGAATATATACATGCAGATTAATTTTTAAAATTAAATGAGTGGTTTGGTTTGCAAACCTTCTGTTATGACATTATGGATTTACATTAGCATCTAGTTAAGTTGACATTTTCTTTTTCTTTTATGGTAATGCATAATATGGAAAATCATATTAACACAGGACAAATATATGTGTTTTTACTAAGACTCTAATATGAAAATGTCATCATCATCATCACGTTTCTTCTGTCTAAGAGAATGGTATATTCTTCCTCGAATGTGTTTATTCACTAGAAAGAGGTCAAGTAACAGTTTTTCTGCAACAGTGAACCAATGAGTAGAGTAAGAACTGGATGGGTTGCCAGGGTCCTTCTTTCCATGTTTGGGAATACCACTTCCCTGGGTAGGGAGTGGTTTGTAGGATATTTAAGATACTTGAGAAAAAATAAGTACCTTCTTTATGTAAGCTCTTTATTTCTTTCATTTTCCTTGCTCCTGAAGGTAAAATCATGGATAGGTACTCTCAGAAAACCCTCATCCTACTCCAAAATGCTTATCTTCACTGCATTTGCAATGTTCATCATAGTGACTTAATTGCTCAAATTTTTGCATTCTTTTAATATATATGTTATTCCTTGAGCAGAAAGTGGGGAAAGAAAGAAATGGGATTGCAGATCTTCTTTCCTTCGATGCTCACCATTATTTATGAAACATGTGCCCTGAAATCAATTCAAAGCTTAGCTTTAGCGAAGCTTCCAATAAAAATTCTAGTTAAGTGATTGTCTTCCTTTACAAAGAATAAATTAAAATAGGCAATGATTTAAAAGGAGAATGACAATCGAAAAGACAATGGAATGCTTTAATATCATAGTTGAGACTATTTGGCTTCCTCTAGCAACTGCATTGAATGACACAGATTTCTTAGGCACAATAAGCCAAGTATTTAGATCAATAAGTTCCATTAAATATTAAATATTAAATATTACTTTCTAACTTCTGGATGTGTAATTAAGCAGAATCACAATGTAAAATATTTACAATTGAACTTTAAATTACTTTGCATCTTTTAAAATAAAAGTATTATTGCTCTAAAGTTACAGTAAATATCTAGAGGTTTCTTTTTTCCATATTAAATTTGGGCCACACTTACAGCAATCTTGTCTAGGAAAACAGAGCCTGAATTCTAAATGAGAATGTTGGCCCCAAATCCCCTAACCACAGCAGGGCTGAAATAAAATGAAAGGAAACGATAGTGGGTTGAAAATAGTCTGATGTTCCAAGTTGTTATTTTTCTATTGTTCAGGAAGATATCCCTTATAATGGCATCCATTAGCTTTTAGGTAGAATAGCACTCCTTAATTTTGCCTATGATAATATGCAGGCTGCTTGTAGGGATTCACACTAAAAACATTTGCTATAATAAAGTGAAGCCAATCATTAAATTAAGAAAAATGGAAGTCATATGAGTCTTAAAAGAAAATTTAGATTACAAGACAAACAAACCAACAAGTAAGATAAATATGCAGATTTATTTTTCCTTTGAAGGAAGTGTTAGAAAATAATTTCATAATTTCCAAGCACTATTAAACACTGGCTTTTTATGTATAATCTTCAAAATGCAGAACTGGCATGCCCTAAGTGTAGATGGTATTAACAGGGCAACAAGCAAAACCAGAAAGTACCTGGGAGAAGAGCAGAGAGAAAGGCATGCAGAGCACAGACTCCAGCCCATTGAGAAACATGGAGAACAGGGACAGGTGTACTTTGAGGTAAAAAATTACCTTCGACCTCAGCAAAACCAATTTTTCCCACTCATATGCTTAAGGAATACGATATGTATTAAGGGAATTAAAAAACGGAACAGTTAAATCACTATGATGAACATTGAAAGTGCAGTAAAGAAAAGTATCTTGAAGTAGGATGAGTGTTTTCTGAAAGTACCTATCCAAGATTTTACTTTTAACGGCAAAGGAAATCAACTGTTAATAAATATGTTCAAATATTTCCACCCTAATATCCTTGTGATAATTTTGTTTTCTTATATCGAATGAAGATGTGTTATTTTTCTAGTCTAAAAAAAGAATACTAAGAAGAAGAATGGAAACAGCATAAATCTATTCTAGAATGTGAATTTTCCAGTTTTCAAACAAGTATTGGGTTAGTATTTGTCAAAACTGATACTGCATTTAAATATAGTGATAAATTTAACAAGTTATAAATATGCAGGGAAATCTAAGCCATTTGGTTTCCATAATGACTATGCTTAAATTCTTAATACCAGCCCTAGTGCTAGATGTGAGAGGCTTTAGAAATTTGAAAAAGCATAGAATGTTTATGCATGTAGCAAAACTAAATATTGAAGACAATTTGATACAATTTATCGTCTGTTTTCATGACCAGATTTCAGGCCAGGCATTAAGCATCCAAGGCAAAATGTGATAATATCTGGCAGCCATAAACTTCTGTGCAAAGTTCTCCATAGTGGAATAGTGTTTCAGTGATCAAGCAGAATTCTGAATTGTGACATTTGGCTATCCTGTTAAGCACCTTTCACTAATTAGGTTGATATGGTATCTTTACGTGTAATTATAATTTTAATAATTACATGTAATTCTTACATGCAATCTCTTGGTTGTATGTTACTTATTCAGTTTTCTCTAGAGGAACCAAGAAGAAAATGTTTAAGCTCTTAAAGGGATGGCTGGGTAAAGAACCTCTCTCCTCCTGTTTCTCCTGGTCTTTCTCCTCCCCTCCTCCTCTTGTCTTCTTAAGCTTTATCTAGTATGGACTATGGCTTTGTTTGTTGTTTTCCTTTCTTATTCAAGCAATTCAAGTGAGTGCATGAATATATACTCTATGAAGTCTTAAACAGAAGGTTTATAAAGGCAGACTTTCAACTGGAAATCTGTAAATTTCTGATTACTGAGATGAAATGCCTGTCATCACTGCTGCCTTCAAAGAACTCATTGCCATCTCAGGTTTATGCTTCTTGTGGTTGCTTTGGGAAGTATATTCTTATTAAAATTGAATAACATTTTGGAGAGGTGAACTCACATATTTGACAGAAAATATTGAGTGATGATTATTTTCTTGCCCCTAAGGGGCATGACCTTAAAAAACCATCTAGCTAAGTAGTGGTAAACTTGAACTCTGCTATATAATAAAGCCTTGTTCTTTCTGACATGCCTTATCCAATATAAAGAATTTTTCATTGTGTAGATAAGAACACAGGCATATGCAGGATAATTTAATCAAATTTGATTTGGTCTATAATATGCTACACAGTTTGTTTTAGTTTGCCATTCAAAGTCATTATACTGATAAATGCACATATCTCATATTTAAAACTCAGCCATCTTACAGATTGCATGCACAATTCCACTTTCATAGCCAATGAGATGCATGCAATAAACAAAAGAAGCAGCAATTTAAAAATGTAAGTAGCTTTATTTAAAGAAAATGAAGCTTTCAAAGAACAAGTTTTCAAAATTTAGATTCTTTAAAAATGCAACTGTGTGGTTTCTTCTCGCATCTCATAGTCTGTTTGGGAACCTGAAGATCTGTTTCTGGAAGTAGCCTAAGTCCTATGTGGCTCTGCACACAATCCAAGTGATGTAGCCTAGAGAGACTTCCGGTTAAGACACAATGCAGAGTGAAAAAAATCATTTTTTTTTTTTTACAGAAAGGATTGTTTTCACAGATTGAGTACTTTTATATGAAATAATTAAATATTATCTTACTCCCGAGTTTCATCACAGATGACATTATTACAGAACCAAAAATCATACTATACAATTACTTTCCGTGTGAGAAGGGTCAAAGTTTATAACCTAATCTTTATGCTTTATGGTTCCCAATGTTTGGGTGACTCTCATTCATAGTATTATTTTAACTTACTATTTCTATGCTTGTTTACCTATTTATTTATTTACCACTTCTTCAATTTAACTTGTTCTTTAAGTATCATCCAAGTATAGTTTCTTATGCCACTTAGTGTTAAATTTATTTAAGAGAGTTATTCAAATTTCTTCCTGGTTGACTCTTCGCTCTTAGAATTCTGTTTCTTCAAAATTGAAGAGTGTAAAGGTACTTCATTTATAAAGTTTATTTTGGGTATTTTAATTGTATTCTTTTCTTTTTCTGGTTACAAGATTTGAGGTGGAGAATAGTGAAAAGTAGTGGACACCAGCATCATATGTTAGCTTGTCCCTCTCTTTCCAGTCAAAGAAGTAGAGAGAAAAATATATTGTATATAGACTAAAGGGATCATATGTGAAGATAAAAACATAATTCTTGAGGTATAGATCAAAATATTTCAAGTAGTTTTTGTTTGGACTAGGGTACTATTGTCTTTGGTTAAAAAAAACTGATTGCTTGTTCTTTTCTTAAAAATATTTCATCAATTCTTCAATTCTTTTATAATTCTATGCAATATATTTGTTAATAATATTCAAACTCCAGTCCTCCAAGGTCCACCCCACTCTCCAACCACCACAACTCTATGCCTTCTTTTCTGTTTGTTTAATAATACAACAGCCACTTTTTGTGCTTCTTAATCTTAGTGTTCCTTTCTGCCTTCCCAACCTTTCTATCACGGCGCATCTACCTCAGCAGAAAGACAAGCCCCAGAATCACCTTTCTGTCACTGATTGAGTTTCCTAAGTGGCTCATGAATTACATATGAATTTCAGTGTTGCCAAGTGATGTTTCAAGGGACTTAAAAACCCATCTGGCACCTTCCCACTAGGAAGCCTGTATGCATGATCACAATGATGATGTAAGGGACACACATTCTTATCTGTCAGCAACTGGGCTTCCACACGCTGCCCTATCTTCTCTAAAATTTAAGAAGTAGTGAGATTAATACATTATAAGACACAATAACATCTGTTCATCAATTGTAGCTTTATTTAACCACAAATTACCTTGAATTCCTATACTTAATTATCTGTGTGACTTAGTAATTGACATGTACCCTGGTTTTTACTTATTCCTAATTTCTTCTTAAATATTTTCCACATAGCAGACTTCTACTTGGTTTTATATGTGTTGCTGTTTTTCTCTTTGTTTGTTTTGAGCCTTGGTCTCACTCTACAGTTCTGCTGGTCTGAGAGCCAGGATATAATCTAGATTGGAACTTACCCTATCTAAGTATATTTTTCTCATATTCAACAGATTAGTTCATTTTCTGGATTTTAAAATAAAAATATTGTATAAAAATCCACCATGTATGAAGTATGTGTGCCAGAGATCATGTATAAAATGAAGAAAGAGGTTAAGGCATGGAAAAAGGTTGTGGAGGTAAAATACCTTGAAAACAACTGTTGAGTGTTGTTGGAAATTGCCTCAACAATATCCAGCAAATAAACATTCAATTCTACTAAAAATAGGTAACAACAGTGATGCTTAAGATGATGTCAGCCTCTTTATAGGCTCCTCATTGGAGTCCAAGAGAATCCATTGTGGATGGCACACATAAATAGGTAAATTTCTCCCCATAGCAAGTTCTTTGTCTGGAAATAATCTTCTTGTTCTTCAGTGCAGTTGCCACCTCCTTTGAGTTCTGTGGTTGACATAGTTTTCCACATACAACAGTATCACTATTTCCCAGTTTACACTATAGCGTAAGTTTCTGAGATTTTTTTCCTTTTTAATGAAAATAATATTTAGGGTATTTACTGATGGATTTAATGACTATGAAATTTTTACTTTAAGATAAGAATTCTTCTCAGTAAAGGAATCTGACCAATAGCTTCAGCATCAGGTAATTGGTATGGTAATGAGTTAAGGGCAGCAGAGACACACAATGAGATAGTGGAAATAACCCTGCAGTATGTACAAGGAATTTTGACAGGGTGAGATTTTATTGTATATTCAAGAAGGGCCACATGGAGAAGCTGGCACTGAAATTTGAAGGTCTTGAAGTTCTGAGCTACAGAGAGATTTTAAGAATGATGGTCCCTTGCAAAGAAAACATCATGCATATGAGCATGAGCAGCATGGTTTTGGTATTTCTTAAAAGAGAGAGTAGAACTGAGGAATTAAAATGGAGGAAAGCAAAGGAAGTGTGAAGTCCCAGCATGCAGGAAAGGGGGGAAAGAAAGGGCTGAACATTGTTTGCCTTTGTGATAGGGAATTTTGACTTTGTTTGGAGAAAGGTAAGGGAAAAATAATGATTTGGAATTTTCCTTTTGGTAACTCATGTTGAGCTTTCAGTGGCTGCCACTTAGAACTTAATAATTTTGTTTTATTATTCTAATAATCAACTAAAAACTAGAATATTAAAATAACATTAAGTTCTAACAAATTGATAAACATGGGCTTTCATCTTTTCCATTACCAAACATCTCATTTTTTAATTAATTTGAAAGCTTTCTAGAATAGTGAGCCAACATAAATTTAGCATAATGCACAAAACATTCTTCTCCAGATTTAGGTTTTTTAATTGAAGATGTTAATTAGAAGGGTCGCTTATTCCACAGGAAGATGTTGATAAAAATGCTTTCAAGCTACTCTCACATCAGTCAAAGCCATGTGAAGTTAAGATTCTGGAATTCCAATGTAGACAATCATAATGGGGTAATAGCTATAAGCACATAAAGTTCATGCCTTTATTCTCTATTATAAAGGATGCATCAAATTGGAAAAGCTTCCTGGCTCCAAATCTTAGAACTAGGAATAGATTGAAATACTTATTTCCTAGTAGAATTGCATTCCTGGAAGAAAAGTGTCTTTTCATAGACTGCCTTATTTTGTCGCTTATAAAAATCTTTGTCCAGATAGAATTTTCTTAGAAAATTAGCATCTCACAATGTAACAAAAGAGAAAACTCCAAGGTTAGAAATTAATGCAGAGTCCAATGAATAAAAAGTTCAAAGAAATAGAGCAATGGGATAAAGAGAGTAAAAAAGCTAACTGATTAGAAAATGGAAATGTTCCCAACCTTGTAGTTGTGAAGAAAAGAATTCCAGTTTCAATGGAATGCATTGGAAGGCCAGAGGTAGTAAGGTATGACCTGAATGCTCTCGGGAGCAGACGACTTAATGCTTTGTATGTAGAGCTCAGATCACAAAGTTAGCAAAAATCTTTCATGTTTAGACGGATCGTGATCATATTTACATTGCCTTACCATGTAGTATGGCAAGTACACTGTCAAGAAGGCACATATAATCATCAAGGAAAATTTGCAGTCTAGGTAACTATTGTACCAGTTCAGGCAAAAGAGGTTGGAGTGACCAAATAACATTGGACAGTAAGTTAGAGAAAAATCACTTGACATGGCTTGTTTTGGGGCATGTAGTCTTGATAGGATTCCCTGATAGAACCACAATGAAGCATGCAGCTATAGAGCTTTGGTGCTCTATAGTCACTATGCTGAGATGGAGAAGGCTTGCTGACATATTGTAAATTGTCAGGGACAGAGATATCTACAGGTGTATGTGTCACTGTGTGATTGGTTTTACTACATTTCCACCTTAAAGAGAGAGGTTTGTTACAGTCAGAGGAAGATACCAACTACGACCTGAGCAGATGGTGTGGCTATAGTGTAAAATGACTGATCTATATGTTAGGATGAAATCATTGTTCTTTCTAGGTCAGGGGTTGGAAAATTATAATTCATGAGCCAGATTGGTTCTTCTACATATGCTTGTATTATTCAGATTCTTTAATTTACTTTTTATATATTTTAAAGTGTGAAATTTAAATTTTTGGTGAGAACAGTTAGTCACACTTTTTTTTTTTTTGTTCTCCAAAGTATACAGTATTTCCTCTGTGGATCAATATTAAACATTTTATTTGCTTTTGGTCTAGATGAACGCTACATGAACAGAGTATTAACAGTGAAGTCAGTAGTAAAGTAAATGGAAAAAGTCATGGTAATACTATATACATGATGGGGACACAAGTGTGGGCATGAATGATTGTTTGCATTAAAAAAAAAAACCCTAGAAGATTATCTATCAGGAAGATCTGTAGAGACCTTTCAATCAAAATGGAATGCCTGATAAGGAACCTAGTCAAACCAAGTCAAAGTATTCTGGATTTGGTGCTCTAAAGAACAGTGAATATTACATTCTCTGTTTGAACAAAGAAACCAAATGTTAGGATTATATTAAACCTTACTGTGATTTTAAAGAGGAGCCAAATTCTTCAATCTTTTAGAATTTTGTTTAGGGAAAGATGGAGTCAAACAGGCACATTGAAGGGGAGAAAGAAACTGTATGCTGGGAGAATTTTCTGGGGAATTCACCTCTGGGAGGGAAGGAGTTGCCTCACATTAGGTATTAATAAAGGGAATCCCTCAGGTACTCAGGGATTCTTGGCAATGACCATATAGAAGAGGAATGTTGACTGACAATAGTTCAGGAGTGGGTGAGAATAGGAACAACAGTGCTCTGTTTAGTGAATATTTAATGATTCTTTCAATGTATAGATGGTCAGGGTAAGAACCTGAAGTGTTTCTGAAAATTTTTTAATTTAGATTTGCGAATCAAACCATGGAGAATATGTCTTTAAAAATATAGAGTAGATCAAAAAATGATGAATAAAATGCTCATTAGGACTCCATAAACCTGAAATGCCACTATGATACTTTGTATTTTGATAGATATATTTTGATTGTTTTTATAGCCATGGGAATGTTGACCACATTTCATGCAAATCCATCTAATTAATATGTTCTGTAATTCAGTCAATAGATTTTTGTCTGAGTTCTTTTATGCCATCACATGTTCTCATCTATTTGTACCTTACAGTAATTCTTCACGTAAAGCATGCTCCTCTGTCCTCATACCCTCTGCATTACACTGTCAGAGAATATGCCTGCCACTCTCAAGCATCTACAGTCTGATGGTATTTATCAAACCAATTTATTTTACTAAGGTGTGTCCTCTCCATGAAGCTGTGCTTTCATGATTTCTTTTTACTATAAAAATTCTTATATTCCCAAAATTAAGCACTTTTCTCCTAATTGGAATATCTATAGTTTTAAGAAATATTCATTTCCAATTTACCATATAGCGGCTAACCTGTTCTACTAAACAAAACCTATTTGTTTTCAGATACCTTTAAATATAAATGTTACTAATGAAGATAATATAGGAGCAGCATCTATAGTCATGTTTTTCTATATAACATACCCTTCATGTTGCTATTAGACTGATATTTGGGGTAGAATAAAACAGCATGAAGATTGTAATAACAGATATATGAAGATAACATACTTCTATGTATGCTGCATTTCCCATTGTTGGGGCCAATACCTATCAAGAATCAACATAAAGGTTAAGAAACTTGTTTTCTGGTTTGAGGAGAGACAATCCATCATGGCAGGGAAAGCATAGCAACGTAGTGGCCTATGGCTATGGTAACAGAAATTTGAGGATGTTTGTTCACATGTAGGATATATAGGTGGATTATGATGTGAAGCATTGAGTTGAGTACAGATCATCAAATGAAAATTAAAAAAAATTCAGTTTGGGGCTCTAATTCATTATATTGTATCACCTACATTCAAGGAACAACTTTTGCTCATAGTTAGTCCCTTGTGAAATTTCTCCTAAGTGATTTCATGTCCTAGTCAAGTAGACAACAGAGATTACCCATCTCAATATATATGTTTTTCTAACATCAGTTATCAAAATGAAAGTCTTGAGTTGAAATAAAGCCTGGTCTGTGTTTACTGATTTTGCTGCAGCGGGAGTCTACTCTCCTTAGGGAGTGGTGTTTATGCCTGCCTCTAGGATTCACCCATTTCTCCCCTTTCCCAAACTTTGGTCCATGGTTCTTTCTTTGTCACATACTTTTATTTTGGGAATACTTCTATTTCGCTCCCTATTAATTGCTATATTTCCAGAAACACACAAGCACCTTTCCCTTTTCATTTGTGAAATGGATCTGTCATGGCCCCTCAGAAGTCAATTTTTAGTATATTGCTTCAACTTAGCACTTATTTGAATTTAAAAATAAAATGGCTACAACATTTGCTGATGCTGAGTTTGACATATTCATTCATTGTGGATCAATAGGAAACTTCCCTCACCTGAAATATTATATTGCTTTATAAACACACAAAAACAAATCATAAGTTATCACTTAATTTTCTTGTCATGGAATATGTTTCTTTTCGTTAAAAAGTATTCATTATTTGAGCAATGTTTTTAGCAGATATTCCATTGCAGCTCCTTCCTCTCACTCCTCTCACATCTCCCTTTTCTCCCTAACCTATCATAACCTCACATTCTCTTTATTTTCTACTGGGTGTGGGGACATATCCTAGAATGTGGTATTCCAACTTGGTTTGACACTAATACGCCCAATGGTACATCATGATCACTCACTTCCTTAGTCCATAGGCCTGTGTGAATACCACTAGAAAATTATCTTTTCTGTAAATCCAGAGTTAATTCTGCTGGAAGCTATATAATTCATTGTAAATTACAGCTGTATTGCTGTCATCCCAGCTCATTTAGAGTTTGGACTTTATGTGCAATGCATTTGTTCTGTTTAATTGTTTCCTGAATGCTATCCAAATAATTTGGAGACAAGTGCCTTGTCCTTGGGAAAGAGCGAAATTGAAGATGCATTAAGAGTAGGCTTGGAATGAGTGTTAGTGGCTTATCACTATATATTCAGTTTTCACGTGTGGGAGTCTGTGTATCAATTGATTTAACAAAAACAATTAAAACTTCATATATATCTCAAATAATAGCATCTCTGAATTTAGTATTATTTATCAAAAATTTATATTTATAAAAAATATAAAATTGAATTACTGTCAATATTTATCCCCCCAGTCCACCAGTTTTCAAGTATTTACACAAGGCATGTCACACCTATGACCTTCTGGTTGCATGGGTCCTAGGACAGGTGTGGCCCAAGACATTTGTAGATAATGTCACTGTGTAAAATCAGTTGTAATTCCTCATTTCCATTGTCAGAACTATTCCCTCCACACTCATGAAATGGCACCTATTAAGAGCAAACTTGCATCAAATGGAGAGAAATTCACCCACATTCACACTGTGCTTTGGACTGTAGAGGAGTGACATGAAAGTAAGCACTCTTCCAAGTCACATCCTACACACTTATTATATTAGAACTCTAAGAGCCTTTTCATTTAAAAGGTGCTGCTTAGTTATAATGTTCCTAAAGTACATTGCAATGGAACAGTAAGTAATTTCTTTTGATTTTTCATACAGTGGAAATTTCCTAAATGTATATTTTCAGAACATTTATTCCTTATCTCCTTCAATTTCAATAAAGCAACTTCTGTGTGTTTGATATTTTCCAGCAAAGAAATCTACAACGAGGCCATCAGTTTTCTTTCAAACATCCTTCCTGCTTTACATGTTCACAACCCATCCTTTTCTGGAAACCCTTTAAAAGGGGTATTTTCATGCATCACCACTCTGGAAGTGTGAGAATGGAACTATAAAAGAGACTGACTAAAGTCTCAGGCAATACCACTTTCATGCAGGGCGTCAGAGAGTTTATACTCTGAATGTTAAGAAGGTCCCGTGAATGAAGTTCTCGCGAGTACAAGCTGTATATGGCGACAAGGACAAGCTGCATGTGGTAAAATATGTTTTTCATTTAAGACATAATTAAATATGAACAACAAGCAATAATGAATATTCTGAAGTAAACTCAGTCCTTATCAACCACACCTGGGAGAAGCACAAAAAACATCGCAAAGTCAATTCTGTGTTTTGACGAAACTGAGGTCACAAGAGTCTTGCCTTGCTTTATCAGAGTGTTCGCTCCAGCACTCAGAATTCTCCTCACATGACTCCCTTCTTAGACCGCGTCCAACACTCATGCCTTCACAATGTTATCTTTTAGTTGGAATATTTAACCTAAAGATTTTTCCTGTCTTCTTTCTTCCCATGTCTTTTTGTGGGTTTCCAGAATAATACACACTTGTTGGGATCTACCATGGCTATTTTGTTTTCTTCTAAGTATTTATAATGATAAGTACGTTACTCTAAAACACTGTGATTAGGGTCAGGTAAATACATATTTTGAAGTTTGTGGATTAATAGCAAGTTTTCTTGCTGGACCACAAAAGGAAGTAAGGTTAGTTTAATAAGCAGACTTTCAAATGGGGACAACCTTTGTAGTGCCAGTTGCCGCTAATACCCGCATTCTTGGGAGTCAGGGCTGTTTGATGCAGGCCTTTCCTACGGGTATGAGTAGACTCACTGCTGTTTGACTTTGTAATTCCTTTACGACATCTGATGACAATCATCTTTTCACCCATGAACTTTGTTATTCTCACTAGAAATAGTCATTCAGATTGTTTTTTTTTTATTGTTTCAGAGGGAGGTGTTTACTTGTTGAATTTTGAGGTTTTTTTTTTTATATTTCAGCTCTTAATCATTTATCTGGCACACATATATATGAATATATATGTGAACCTACACACACACACGTATTATTTCTTTGAGAATATTATGTGGGTATTTGATTATATCCACACCCTTTGCCCAATGCTTCTTAGAACCATGCTCTTCCGAAATCTGAGTTGTCTTTACATGTTCTTTGTTGTCTTTTAGACTAGAGTAGACATTTTAAATTTTGCTGCATGTAACATCAGTTTTACTTTGATTAAGCCCTGAAATCAGAAACTTTCTTATGATGTTAGACAAGGTACTATTCTGAGAGATACAATATAGAGTCTCTAAGACAGTGACAAAATTCAATATCTCTATAACAGAACAAACAACAAATAATAAAGAAATGATTAATACTCTAATATACTTTAGGCTATTGTCCGCTTGAGAACAGATCGCTGAGTTTTTTGAACAGAAACTCTTTGCAATGAATACTTAATGATATTTATTAAATAAGCTTGAATCTACGCCATATTAGATTTTCAATGAAAATATTACTTCTAAGTAAGAAACATTTAAAGTATTTTTATACAGCTCTGTTTTTATGTAGTAGCTTTGCTTCAGTTTTTCTCTTGCAATTTCTGCTTCTTGTTGCTTGCATGATCATATTTATGCCAAGCATTAATGGATAAATTATTTTCCTCAAATACATTGACACTCTTAACTACTGATGTAGTCAACATAAAGGAAGTTTACTTGGAAGAAATCACAAGATGTTTTTCATAGTCAGGAATAATGTGAGATGTCTTTACCCTGTAGGAGCTTCCTTTTTTTCCCATATTTGTTTCCCTGGACATGGGTTCTCCTTTATTCTTCTGGCTTCTTCAGTCCTGTCCTCTCATAGACACTTGCTACATTCAGCATACTGTGTTCTTATAATGCAATGTCATGCTTGAGACATTTCTAAGAAAATGTATTTCTGTTATGTGGAACAGAGAGTCGAAACATAAATTACAGGAAGGCAGTGGTTCTCTTTGCTTGTCCCCAAATTTCTTATTTTATCTCTTAAAACGTAAATAGCTACACCAGAGCTGGTTTTTACCATTGTTTAAAATTCAAGGGAAAGATCAGCCCTACTCTATGTTATCCCACACATTGTTGAAAACTGGTTACCACCCTGGGGTTAACAAAGACCTTTCACTTCAGCCTTGGCAGTTTTCTAAGGATAAAGACCACTTTTAGAGAGGAGATATTCTTGTGTGTCTCCTTTGAATTTCAAGTTCTAAAGAAAACTATAAAATGTATATAAGAAGACCTTACTTCATTTTTCTTCTTTCTGATTTCAAACATTTATGAAAGATAGTTGTTATTATTTTTCTTCAGAGTTAATGTTATGTTATAATGCTCAGCTAATGTATAGGCAAGTCTATACCATAATTCAGATATGAAACTTTAATGTAAAGATACAGATATATTTAAAAATCTATACATAATTTTTGGTTTTCACTTTTGATTTGTCCATTCTGGTGAGGTGGTAAGAAAGTCTAAAATGATATAAAAATTAGGAGAAATAATCCATCATGGGGTCATTATGGTAACATACTAGAGAAAAGCACTTGCCTACAAGAGTCATGACCAGGATGAATCCCTGTGATCTAAATGGTGGAGAGGAAGCCAACTTTACTGAGTTGCTCTCTTGTCTGCATACAAAAAAAGTTGACTTTTGCACACACACAAATAACAGACAAACAAATAAATAATAAATAAATGCAATTTAAAAATTCAACACTGCTACTGTGTAGAAATTGCCAGAAAGAAATACTAGAGGAAGACACTAAATTTACCCTGTTGACACAAATTTGTTTTTGCTAATATAAATAAAAACAAATCCACTTCAAGTTTTACCTGTGGATATATAACTTAGCACTAAATGCAGCAGACACAATATGTGCCAGAGTTTAGATGTAGGTTTAACGTGGTTATTTCATCTATTAGTGTTAATGCCAGTAAAGAATTTCCACTTAAGCTCTTGTTTTCAAGAATAGTGTTTAATTGAATCCCAGAATTCATTTACAATAGAGTTCTGAGTGGGATAGTCATTTCTTTGCCAGACATGTAGTTTGTGGATGTGAATGTAGGAGCAATTTAATGCTGTTATAAACCTTTTCCCAGACTTCTGCTTCATATTCTTAGAAATGGACTAATCTTGTTAAGCTGATGTAGAGGTCATTAAAGAAAGTGCTTGTAAAGATACTCGGCATACGCAAGATGTGCTCAGTGAACGTTGCTTTTGGCATTCTTCCTTGGACTTAGGAGACAACAATTTGCTGGTTATTCAATAGGACTCCGCGTTAGGTTGCTCAGTAAGCAAGACAATGTTACACTGCAATCCTGTTCTTTCATCCGGTGAAGTCCGCTCTTGCTAGCCACTTACCTAACATTATGTAAAAAGTTCTATGATTTAAATATGGCTTTAATGTCACAGGGTTATACTATGGTATGCTACTACATAAGGAAGTTTTGTGTCATATATCATGTTGTATAGATGTGAGGTTGAGGTGAAACCCATTGTTTTTTTTTGCCAATCACAATATTCACCTCACTATATATTTATATTTAGTATTGAACCTGAAGCTAGGAAGTGGTTGATATTCAGAATTAACTTTTAAACCCTAGGGTTTGATTATATTTAATCTGCTTCTTTGGGGGAAAGAATATTTCCCAAAGTACCTTGTTTAGCTATGCATATTTTGACAGCACAACATCTAAATTTGATCTTTCACAATTGTCCTGGGGCTTCCACCTCCTCAAAACTACTCAGTTATTCATTGGGGGGGGGGTCTACATTCTTATGTTTCCATCCAGACTTTGGGTCTTTCTCCAATGCACTTTTCCTGTTAAAATTCACAAGGATGTTTTGTTGGACTGTGAAGTTTTTATGGTGTGAGGTGAAAGGCCCAACTAGATACCAATCCAAAGTTACATGAAATTTCAACTTCTAGTTTTGATTACACAATTTCAAAGTTTCTCCTCTTTTCCTTAGCATTACATTCTAACTTGGCAATTCAAAGATGTTATCATGTACATTGTAATATTCTAAAGAGTATAGTAGTATCACAGAAATATTTGTGCAAATACCAAACATCACAGTCTCTCTGCCCATTGGTGTTGTGAGTACTCCTGAAATTATATACTGTGCATAACCTCCACCAGAATGTACACTGTCAACAATATAAGCCTATGAAGGCAAAGATTTTTTCTTGTCTGTGTTCAAAGCATGATGCTTTCAAATAGCAGTCATTCGATTAATGTCTATTGGATGGATGCATTTCGAGTGGCCGGCATCTTATTTTCCATTGGCTCCTCTAACACCATCAATTCACTTTGACACCCGAGAATATCAATAGAAGGAAATCTGGACAATAAAAACTAAACTTTTCTGATGGAATAAATTTGCATTTCTATTTTCATCAATGTTTTAATTCTTGAAAGCGTGATACTATGGACCTGATGATAACAGAAATATGAAATCAACTTATATTGTTTGCAGTAAAAGATATGTAGTTTGAGTTTTAATTTCATCATTAAATTATTTATTATATTTATAACAGTTTATTATCTTCTTTGCATAAAACCCATATGTAGCTATAAATTCTTAAGGTAAGGAACTTTTAGATTTTAAGCACCTGACATTATTCTTTGACTTCTGTTACCTGCCCACTTATATTTGTATACTCCACAGACATCCATTTACTTTTGCTCTTGCTCGCTCGCTCTCTCTCTCCTCTGTCTCTCTCTCATACACACACACACACACACACAAACATGCAAATTCTCATAGCCTAACTTAACAGAATCTTGGATTATTTTCATTAAGATATTTTAATATAGTGCATATTAAAGTTGGAATTTCAGAGACTAATGAAATTACATACATATACATAGTAAGTGTTCATTTGGTTTTCTTATTTTAAATATTAAATTTCTGCTCCCTGAAATCGAATTAGCTTACAAGATTATCTGCAAAAATAAAGAAAAACTTCATATCTCTTTTAGTATGTCTTATTTTTTGTTTTTATTTTGGATTTTAATTAGGCTACTAAGTAATAAGTTTCCTCATGATCTTTCATATAGTTTATTTTGTTTTACCCTTTTCTTCCCTTCTTCACATTCCAGTTCATTCTCTTCACTTGAACTTTCCCTCTCTATTTTCTCTGGGATTTTCTTTCTATGTTAGTGTCACAGATTTCCCTTGGCCTCTGTCCCTTCATGGGTCCCTTCCAAGTTTCTCAGTTGCTATATACTCACACTCTTTGTGAATGTGCACATAAAAATTATACGATAAAATTGGCATGTGAAAGAAAATGTGGCCTCTTCATCTCACTTGAGTTGCTACGCTTACTATATTTTCCAGTTCAATCCATTTTTAAATTCATCTTATATTGCACTGATTAAAAATTAAACAAGTTAATAAAATATGGAAGGACAAGTTTGTATAGATGTTGCTGCAGGAGAAAGCTTCTCTGATGATTGAGCATGGGAGTAATCTATGAATATAGTAGAATGCCAGCAGGAGTCATCTTATTGCCAAATTTTGTTTGTTTGTTTTTGAGCAGTAGTGTATGGTTTTGATTCAGTTTCCCAGGCTATCTAATCTCAGGTTCTTTAACATCCAGGTAGCATCAGATAGGAGTTCATTTCTCATAGAGTTAAACTTAAGTCAAAACAAAACAAAAAAAAAAAAAACACAAATATTTGTTGCTTGCTCCCAAAATCTTTGTGCCACGATTGTACTAGTGGTTTCCAGGCAGCCCATCATTGTTGACCAAAGCCTTCATATCGGGGCTGGTGTTTATGCTCCCTTGGTAGCATGCAACTTTTCATATCAGTAACAGTAGACACAAGAGTGAAAACACCAGCTTGACTTCTCCATGTTCAGTGAGTTATATAGATATTGTATTTAGCAATGTGTCCTTGCCTTCAGTTTGTGGAGAGCTGAAGCCTGGGTTGTTTAGGGGTCCCATGGAACACCTTTGAACAATAATAGAATTAGATATGATCCATTTCTGGTACTGGAAGCTTCATATGGAGACAAAGGATGTCTAGTTTGTGTCTCTGTATCTGACATTATTTGGCAATTTCATTTAGATTGTGTTCATATATTTTAGGAAGCTTCATTTTTAAATAACTGAGCACTATTCCACTCTGTTAATGTAGCACATTTATTATCTATTCATCTGTTGGGGGACATCTAAATTGTTTCCAATTCCTGGCTACTATGATTAGAACAGCAATGAATATGACTGAGCAAGTCTCTCTGTGGTAGGATGAAATATGTTTTGCGTATATTTCCAAGAGTGGTATAGCTGGGTCTTGAGATAATCTTTTCCTGTCTTCCTGAGGAATCAGCACATTGATTTCCATAATGGCTGTACAAGTTTGTACTCTTCCCTAGTGATGGATAAGTGTTTCCCTTACTCCACATCATCACTATCAGGAGATGTTTGTTTTGTTTATCTTAGTCATTCTGACGAGAGTAAGATGGAGTCTCAAAGGAGTTTTAAGTTTCATTTCCCTGAAGGGTAAGAATGTTAAGTGCTTCTCAGCCATTTGAGTATCATCTTTTGAAAAAATTTTGTTTAGATATGTACCCCATTTTAAAATTTTATTTATTTTTTTGATGTCCTCTTTTGCAAGTTCTTTACATATTTTGGATGGTATCCCTCTATCTTTCTCCATTCTGAAGGCTGAAGATTTCTCTGAATGATGGTGTCCTTTATTGTGCAGAAGCTTTTCAGTTTCATAAGGCCCCATTTATTGTTGAGTTTAGCCCCTATGTTATTGGTGTTCAGTTCAGAAAGCCTTTTCCTGTTTCAATGAGTTCAAAGCTGTAGCCTGCATTCTCTATCAGGTTCAGTATATCTGGTTTGATATTGGAGTCTTTGATCCATTTGAAGTTGAGTATCATGTAATGTGATAACTTTTAAGGAACATAACAAAATAATTATTAAAACTTGGAACTTCTTAAGCTTTTTTTCTCTTCTTTAAAAGTATCTCAAAATGAAATGACTGTCAGCCGGATGAGGCACATGCCAGTAAATACTGCCAGCTTGAGATGGTTCTTATCCCAAGACTTTTTTTTAGAATTGTTATAAGCCAATCTTGAGAAAATCTTAGTTACTTTCAGGGTTTTTTTCTGTCGTGAGTTCAGTCCTTATCTTGATCTGGCCATTTTCTAAAAACAACACAACTTATTTGGTAGTTATGGTTAAATAACTCATTTTTCAAATAATCTTATTGTCACTTGTATATACAATGGAAAGCATAATCATTATTATATCATTTAAATATACGAATATATGGTACTTAGGTTTTCAGGGTCTATGTATATGTGTCTATATATAGTCTTTATTGTAGAAATTTCACATTGATACTATATGAATATCTTGTTTTGAAAGCAACAAATTATCTAAATGACATAAGAATATAAAGAGAAGTCTTAGATATTGTCAGTAACTATTGGTTAATCACATTATTAGTGTTAGCCAAAACAGGATGAAGGAGATTTATCTGAGGAGTCATATTGTCCACCCAGGGATGGAGGATGTTTTAAGGAATCACGTTTAAAGCATGCTTGAAAGTAGACATTAATGAAAACAATATTTGGAGCTTATCCTTTGAAGTAATATTGACTTGGGGAAGCTTCATTGCCCCCAAAGTGTTCCTGGCATGCAAAAAATACTAACTTGCAATATCAAACAACAAAGAAATATTTAAAATGTTTAAAACAACAAATCTAAAACCCTATGAATTTTAGGTGAAATTGGTTTGCATACGAAATATGGAGTTGCTTTTATTTTGTTGTAATGGTGATTTCCAAGTTCAAGCATTCATTTGTGATAAGCAAAACACTTTCTTAGCATGACAGGTGATGGAGTTGAGGTTTCTCTGCCTGCTTTGGTTTAATAATGCACCAACAACATGCTTAAGCTAAAAATTTCATGGTTTGTTTCACTGTGTATGATAGAAACTTTATTATGTGGACAGAAACTTTACCAGTGAGTTTATGTTTACTAGATTAGCTAGTTTGTCTTTTATATGTTCAGTCTTTGCTTTGTTTCTATTCTACTTTATTTTTTAATTTTTATGAATGTATGTGTGCATGGGGGGGGTGTTGTATCCATGAATTCAAGTGTCTGAAGAATCCATGAGAGGGCCAAATTCCCTCGAGTTGGAGTTGTTGGCTATTAAGATCCACCTGACATACTCAGAACCACAAATTGGATGCTGTGCAAGAGTAGCAAATAAGTGTTCTTAACTTCTGGGCCAACTCCTAAGCTCAACTTCTGCTTCTCTAATGGCAACGAAACAATTATAAATCATTTATCTTTTATTGTAATTTTTGAGGGTTGTGAATTTTAATCTATATATCAAATTTTAATTTTTGCAGATTTATTTATTTATTCAGTATGTGTGCTTGTGATTATGTGCCTGCCACGGAATGCATGTGGTGGTCAGAGGACAACTTGAAAGAATCTGTTCACTCCTTTTGCTATGTATGTTCCAAGGACTGAACTCAGGTTGTCAGGCTTGTCAGCAAGCTCTCTTAGGCACTGAGATATTTTGGCAGCACCATATAATACATTTGTTTATCATTGCTATAGGATGTCTGCATGCATAACCTCACTTTTATTGTGCATATCTGAGTAATGCAATGTGATACTTTTATATAAATATGCATATGACATTATGACCATGCTAAGCAAATTGGCATATCTATGACCTCCCTTTGTTGCTCATGTTTACAGGTTATGTAAGAGCTTATAAAGATATCTTTAAGATATGTGTGTATTATATGATATTCTAGCTTCTACATTGTATGGTACAATAGTCATTTAGTGTTTTTAGTATTTTAATTGTTTATTTATGGGTATATCTGCATATGAGGACAGAGGATTATCAGATCACCTGGAGCTAGAGTTACAGGCAGTTATAAGTTTGTCTTGCATGCATGCTGGGTATTGACGTTGGGTTCTCTGCAAGAGCAAGATGTGCTTTTAATCACTGAGTCATCTCTCCAGCCTTGTTATTTAGTATCATTCATCTTGTATGGATGCAATTTTAGTTCATTAGATATCTTTCTATTTCCCTTTACCCTCCCTATCCTAGTAATATCTGCCCTTTTTCATATGTTTACTTGCTTCTGGATTCAACATAAAGGCAAGCATCTCCTTTTCTTTCTAGATCTTATTTATACCTCTCAGTGACACTGTCTCCAGATTCCTCCCATGTCCGTGAGGCGATACCTCCTTTTATTTGAAGACTTGCTTATGTTACTGGGATCATGTGTCCACTGTCTTTATTGATCCATCAATGGATACTTGTGTTGGTTTCCACAGCTTGTTTATTGTGAACACAAGGCAATTAACACAGGGGAGGAGGAATTTTAGCGTGGTGTGGATGCCATTTCCTTTGGGAACACATGCAGCTGGGGGATTATTGTCCCATTCTGGCTCTACTTTTCATGGTTTGCAGAACCTCCACTCTCTTTTCTGCAGTACACACGAACAGGTGTACATAAACAAAAAATGTAAACCAAAAAAGCAAAATGCAAAATGATACAAAGATTGTCAACTTCGCATATATGCAGTTGTACTGCTTCAGTACATAAAACTGTCAATACAGGATCGATAACTGCATGAGAGGAAAGAAGAATAAAAATTAATTCGGTAGAGAATGTGCTAAACTGATCTCACATTGGCAGATTAAGGGACAATCAGGATGACTGTCAGTTTGCATGTCATATGTTTGTTGGAGTAGTCTCTAAAGCCTGACACTGATAGATATCTTGTCCACAACATTTAAACATGCTAGCTTAAGTATATAACTGAGTCACTGACACCTTTTTTAACCAAAACAATGGCAGCGGAATATGTGAACTTCAAATGAAGAGCAAATGAGGAGTATTACTTTAAAAGTCCAACCTATATAAGGATGATATCAATAGAAATGCTAACGTGTCCCGGGTTAGCACAAAAGGCCTCAACTCTAGACAAAAAAACAAGAGGCAACTAATGCTGATGTGGTAGAAATCATCTTTGCCAATGAAGAACACACCATTATCTGTTATTATATGAGCCCTGGAAACAAACATACAAGTAATATTATACAGATCAAACAGATTGCATTTATGTATTTAGGGGTAAACACACACACACACATACACACAAAACAGAAATTAAAATAAAAGTGACATTCAATTTGAAAGGTCTTGGAGAGAGGAATAGGAAAGGGGTATAATAAAATTATATTATCTAAAAATTCAAAAAGAATTAAAGGACACAGTGAGATAATTAAACTAAATGCTCTCTTTTATGAAAATGTTCTATTCCCATAAAAGCATAAAATTCTGTTTATATATAATCAATAATCAAAAGTATCTTGGCTCAAACATACTCTGAATGCAGTGGTGGGTTCAGATCTGCTGTTGTAAAAACCTATGACCATAGAAGTTACAGGGAAAGGGGAGACTCTATGTTGTTTTCTAACAGTCATGCTGTCAGATGGACTTCTAAATAGTCATGTTCATCTCCATGGTTTGTGCTGTGTTCTACTTTGTCAGAGAAGACTGCTATCACAATGCGTAGTAGTTAATGCACAGATGCATTAGTAGTTGGAGGGCTGAGACTTACTGACTGACTGCTCAGCTCTAGACAGAAAATGTATATCAATATTTTCTTCTACCCATGGGACTCTGGGACCATTCCAGTGGTAGGATAGAAAGAATGTAGGAGTGTAATTGGCTAGAGCATGGGGAGGGGTTCTGTGAAAGGCAGATCTCTGGACTTGATTATTGCTGCGGTACACATGAGCTCACAGCCACTGTGGTTACCTAAGACCTGTACAAGATCAATTTACTCAAGAATTCCAGTATGGAGGGGAGCACGGCTCCCCCAAAGGTCCATCCCCTGTATGACACCTGTTGGCAACTGATTCCTGGAAGTAGAAAGAGATTGCACCTTTCCTTTAGGAATGTGGCCACCAGTAGCTTCTCTATGACCAAGTACTATAGTAAGCTTATGGGCAGTACTAATTGAACTCAATGGTTTTAATAAAGATAAATAAATCAATACTAAATGAAGACAGATTGTAGGGAGGGAGTGAAGTGGGGTTTCTGGGGAGAGTTGGAAATGAAAATTGAGGTGTGAATATGATCATTGTGCATTGAATACCCATGTGAAATGTCAAAAGAATAATTAAAAAAGAATAAACTCAATGGGATTATACAAGGTGTTGGAACATTTCCCACCATGGACTAGGTTTAGATGTTTCAAAATACACACACACACACGGACACACACACACACGAACTTAGAGGTGATGTAATGTCTCCTGTAGGCATGACAACATTAGGCTACATATAAAAGAAGTAAGTGTGTACCCAACCCATTAGTGTATAGGTGATAAAAAGGAAGGGTGCTTTGTCAATCTTAGAAATAAGGAAGATTTCATGGAGGCAAGTTCAAAACACTTTTTGTCATTGAATGAATGGAATATTAAATATAATAGTTTTAATTAACTTTTGGAGCTAGGGAATTTAAGTGTTGATATAAGGCCTATGCAAATCAGTAAAGTACAAGGTATTCATATGTCATCAGGTAGAATGTGGCCTTTTCTGATTGTCAGATATGTTTTTGTTCACCTTTCTTAATGACAAACCTTGAGTGATAGATCTTAGCCAGACTAAGATTGAATGATCGAGAGAAAGTACATAGATATTGCAGTGTCAATACAGAGTCCTGCTTTTAGTAAGCCTAAATGACTGTATTACATGTAATGAGCAATGGGAAAGAAAAATCATACTACAGCAACGACAAGAGCTTAGGAATTGTAAATGAATGTCAAAGAGGAATAAGTTACGGGGCAGAGAGACCTTGAATAAGTGAAAGGACAGTGGAGGGAACAGACAGCAAACAGCCCGAATGAGAACCTCAGGGGAAAGGAACGGGTGAAACAATGCTTAGGAAGAAGGAAATTTGAAAGCCAGGATCAGGAAAGCAAACTGATTTATAAAGAGGATGTTAGCAGTTGGTTTTACATTAGTTAGGAATGACAGCAGGCCATGGAAATGAAGCAGCTACGCGGCAGATGGAAATCCTGATGAGAAGTTCTGGATGGAATGCTTTCAACGTCATTTAAGTAGAAACAAAATTCCAGATTTTAGAGGTGGAGAAATGAAGCAGAAGATCAAACTGGCATTAAGTGCTAGAGAAAAACATTATGAGGGAGAAGCTGCAGACAGAGTGGCTTGGTGGGGAAGCTAATGTCAAGGGATTACGCGACAGGAAGAGAGAGGAAGAATGAGGCCATGCTTGCAGTTCTTGAGGCAGTATAGGAAGAAGGGCTTATTTTAATGGACAAAGCAAAAGGTGCAACCTAGCATTCCCAGTGCGATAGAAGGTTGCAGTTTGCGGAAACTGCAAGGCCACTAGTGTGGATTGGAAAGTCATATTACTAACATACAAGGTACTTTGTAAATACAAAGCATAAAGGCTCAATGAAGTATGTAAGGTTATTGAAACATGAGATATAATAGGGGCCAGCACTTAGTAAATGTGTAAATTAATGTTTGAAAAACATGAAACTTGGAAATAGCAGGTTTAAATGAATGGTTTCGACTCCAAGGCGATTGGTTAAAAAGAGAAACCATGTTTTCTCGTGCAATCATTATCCGTATAATGAAAGATAGTATAAGACCCTTGATTTTAGAGGTAAATATGCTTGGGTCACTGCATTTGGGCCAGTAGGAGGCTCAGTGGGTACTGTATTCGTCATTTTTTGTTGATACTATAAAATACCGTTTTTAAAGTAATTAATGGAATAAATCATTTTTTTTCCGTTTATGGTTTCAGAAGGATAGTCCAAAATAGCAGTGCAGATGGCAATGTAGGAAGCTAAGAGATCGTTATCTTCAACCACAAACATGAAATAGAGAGTGAACTGGATATGGAATGAAACTATGGATTCTGACTCCCAGTGCTTTCTGTCCACCACCAAGGCTACTTGTTGCAAAAGTTCCATAATCTCCTGAAACAATGCTGTCCACCAGGGACTTATTGTGACTAATGTCTTCATGGATGGTCCTGCATTGAAATCTATGATTTCAAATCAATGCTTTTAATGTAGGACTTAAGTCAGTAAGTGTCAATGCTTATTTTACTGTTACTTAGTATTTTAATAATTTATCTGTTTAATTATTATCTCAATGTACAATTGGTAGTACTTTCTAAATTATGACAAAAATTTACAATAAAATATTTCTTAAACATTCCACATTACTAAATAAATGTAAATTATCACGAAATTTCAATGAACTGTTATGAAATTAAAGGAGGAAAAGACATCTGAAAACTTTCAAAAGAAAATAGAAAATAGTTACATATATTTGAAATGAAGTTTTTGGTGTGTAGTCAATTAAGTGAGGGCAATCCTTAAGAGTTTCTGGTGAATTTTAACTCTCAATAATAGTGGAACTGCATTGTTGAAGGCATGGCATGTGTAAGAAAACACAGTGTCATTGTGACTACATGCAATCCTCAGGCAAGATGACCCTCATACAATATAGATGACTGTGTACATCAATTATCTCGTTTAAACGGGTTTTGCCTGAAATTAGTGGCATTTCCTTATCAAGCACAGGTTTTATAAGTTAGCATCTCTGACTGGGTTCAAACCCAGTGCAGTGTGAAGCATGAGTGTTTATGTGTTGTGTTGTCTTCACTAGCCCTACCTCCACTCTCAGATCATGCCTGTGGTTCTACATGTGGACAAAACAGCAGAGTAGGTGCTTTCTCTTTAGTGAAAGCATCATAGCAACTCCTGGCCCTTTAAGTGATCATACACACCAAGAGGAGTTCAATCATAATATAGACTCATTTAGCAAATCTATGGACGTTCTGAAAACCACAAGTGTTTGTTTTACTTCATAAAATATAGGGGTTAATATGTGTCATAGAGCTACTTCTCTGTGGGTCAACTCATAGTAAGTAAAAAGCTTTAAAGTTTTTATATTTCATAAGTAAATTTAAATTTTTTATCAAATGAAATTTTAGACATTTTATGTTACAAAAGTGTAAGTCCATGAAAAAGAAAATACTTAACCATCTTTAGAATCTGAACATTTCCCAAGCATTATTTATTTTATCAATCTTTGATGAAAACATTTGTGAGGATAAGTAAATTTCACTTTAACTTGTTGCCAAATGTATATTATTTAAAAAAAAACCTGCTCAATATGCCTTGTCACACATATTCTTGAAGTTATCCAACCAGTCTAAGGATTAAAAGGGATGAAATACCTAAAAAGAAAAATCCTTCAAATTTGTTTTTGAGAATGTTCCAAGCATCATTAGCCAGGCTATGGAAGAAGAGTACTCACGTGAAATAGTTTTCTGTAGCCAAAATTCTACAAAGATTGCTGTATTTGGCTCCTGCTATAAATTCCACAAGTCATAGAAGTAAGGAGCTCTCTAAGGTTTGAACACTTTCTAGTCACTCAAATTGGAGACCATGATCTGATTAGCTAATTAAAAAATTCCAGGTGAATGTATGGTGATCAATAGCCATAATCCCAGCAATGAGGCTGATCAGGGCAGGAGGATTTCTATAAGTTTAAAGCAAGCCAGGGCTACCTAATAAGACCCTGTCTCCAAACTCTCATTCACTGAAGAAACACAGAAATAAATGCCCAGTGGAGTAGATGTGCTTTTCGTATATCTCATGCAAGTTTATGTTTTAGTTCTTAAATTCCAACTCTTAGTTGATTAATAAAGGCTGACCTACAGCTTAAGTAACTTATGTCAGATTTGTAGCTTAAGTCAGATTTGTGTTCTGGAGAATAAACCTTCCTAGGGGGAATGAAATGTTCCCTCATTCTTTTGACACTTGTTGGGGAGATTACCTGCTAGCCAACTTTCAACCTTGCCAGAAAATCCAATCAGCTTGAGAGCTTTTTAATGTACCTAGGGCAGTCCTCAGAATGTAAGGTTAGGGGAGGGAGTAGGTCTTCTGACCTTCATAAGTGCTATACCATGGGAATGATAGAATTAGCTTAATTTAAGCTACAGTTTGATGGAAGAATTGTCCTGCTTAAAAATGAGATACTCTGCTGGTGTCCACGATGTGAGGAAGGCTGGATGCTATGAGTTTCTAACGCGAGAGAAACACAAGTGGGTCCAGCAAAGTCATTTTGTCATCAGTAATCAGCATGAGGTTGCCCTAGATGCTTCGGTTTCCAATCTTTAATTTAACAGGAAAGCCTAAGTGTGGAGTAGTGTGGAGTATGTACGACTCAGCTTTTCCTTAGAAAGAGAGTGCAGTACTTTGCTTCCTCTGACCTTGAGTCAAAAGCTTTAGAAATGCATGAAGAATGTGATTCTAAGTGGATTGGGGGGGTGATATGAATTGAAAAAGAGGGAAGAACTGCTTTTAACATGACCAGATGGTAATTTTTACTAGTTGGCAGTGTGCTGAAAAGCACATTTTCTGAAGGAAAGTATATATTTTAGACTGGCACAACTGAATGTGCAAAAGCATCCAAAAATAGATAAAATATTCTCTAGCTCTGAAGGAAAGTTATGGGAAACTGGTACAGAGCATGAAACACACTATTTAAGGTAAAGACAGCAGTGATACTCATTCGAAGAATTCAAAGTGACAAGAACTTGCCTAACGTGACATTATACCCTCTAAAACCTGATTTCTCACCACAGATCCTTTGTAGGATAAATGGAAAGCTGGGTGATATTCCTGTTAATAGTTCCTCCCTTCTTCTGCTGCCTAGGGCATCACTGGCCTTTCAACTCACAGTCCATATTTTACAGCTGTAAACCAGCTGAACTCGAGCCATCCCAAATGTGTCAAGTGAAAGTCTCCTGCTGCACACTAAAGGGCTTGATCTCCTGCTCTTTTCTCATAAGAAAACTTATACTGGTGACATGAACTGAAAACCGTCACAACCCATCTACCAAGATTCCAGCTATTAAAGCCTCACCTCCTTTTACATTTTTGCTTCAATGCTAGGTTAGTACTCTGAACTATTTGTCAGCTTCTTATCTATGCAGAAATCTTTAATAAAATAAATAAAATAGCAAAAAATAGCAAAAAATATAATCCTTAGACCATAAAAAAGAAATAATTGATTTTTAATTTAATTAAATTTGCTATTTGGCTATTTTATAATGTGTATAGTGAGTTCTGGTTACATTAATGGCCCACATTCTCCTTTCTTCTCATCCCTGCCGAGCCTTCCTTTGGCTACAAGTTTCTTTGTCACATTCATGTCTTATTTTGCTTAATGGCCCATTGAATTAATTAAGATGACCTGTGTGACCACTGATTTGAAGCTCGCCCCTGAAGCCTGATGAGCTCACATGTGAGTATACTACTAAAGACAATAGCTACCTCTCACCCAGAATCCTCCAGCAGCCACTGTTCAGCATGGAGAAGGAGGGCCTCATGAGTTCCTCCTCCTTCCATGACTGACTAGTGCCAGACTCAGTTTCGTTCAGGTCCCATAGAGTCAAGCTCAGCAGTTATGGGATCATGGTTATACTGAAAATGTCATCACTAGAAGACAGTATTTTTTCAGCCCTTCGCTCTGTCTCTGGCCCTTACATTTTTCTTCCACTGTTCTGTAACACTTGGACAAGTATTATGTATATTCTATTTATAGCTGAGCACTGAACCATCCATAATCTTAGTTCTTAGAGCAACAGGGTGTGCACTCATTGCTCTTCACTGTGCAGAATACCTGCTTTGATTAAAGCTGAGATTAACATTTGTGTATGGGTATAAACATAAATATTTAGAAGGTACTTTAAGTAAATGCCAATGTATCTAGAGTTTATAAACTCTTCCACCTTGAGGTTTTTTTTTTTTATTCTTTTTTAATTAAAATTTCCAACTGCTCCCCGTTTCCCATTCCCCTCCCCCTCCTCCCACATATTGCCCCCTCCCCCCACTTCCCACCCCCATCCCCACTCCTTTTCTCCTCCCCCCAGTCCATTCCCCCTCCCTCTCGATACTGAAGAGCAGTCCAAATTCCCTGCCCTACAGGAAGACCAAGGTCCTCCCACTTTGACTAGGTTTTCAGTACCAGTAATGAATTCTGTGGTGCAGACCAGAAGACTGGTTGGTTCCCTTGGCAACTATTATTCTATTATTACATCATTTGAAACATCAGTTGTCTAATGGGTTGTCACTGTAGTTTATAGATCTGGCATTTTGTTAAGTTCATTGACACTTTTTTCTTTCGCAGCCTGCATAATACCTTTCAGGAATGTGAAATGAGACAGCAAGAAGGAAACTGCCCACCCAGTTTTGATTTCTTTGTCTTATAATGAAGGTATGTGGTGCCTTCATTAATAGAGCTTTATAGCCGGGCGGTGGTGGCGCACGCCTTTAATCCCAGCACTTGGGAGGCAGAGGCAGGCGGATCTCTGTGAGTTCGAGACCAGTCTGGTCTACAAGAGCTAGTTCCAGGACAGGCTCCAAAACCCCACAGAGAAACCCTGTCTCGAAAAAACCAAAAAAAAAAAAAAAAAAAAAAAAAAAAATAGAGCTTTATAAAGTATTCCTGAGGGGCAACCACAACAAATTATAATAGCCAGCATAGCTTTGGAGGTCTCTGGACTGGGATGTCCTTGACCAACAATTCATAATGAGATAGCCCGTATTTGATGCTGCTATATTTTCTTAATGGCCCTTGAGTTTTCAGAGAAGTATTATTGGCCTTTGCAGGTTATCGCTCTTCTTTTTTTTAAAAAAAAAAACATATTTATTTAATTGGCCTAAAAAGGAGTACATATCCATATTTTTTTCATGCGACCTATGTTTTGGTTAGCTCTGCCATCTTCCTCCTTCATCATCCTCATGGTCAACATACATATCCCTGCTAAAATATAGATGCAAATATTTTTCCTACATGATTTACTAAGTAAGATTATCATCAACTGTTGGTAAATTTAAAGTTATCGAAAGCTATAAAATCAAAAACGTTGAGCAGCCTGTTTCATTGCTAATTTCTAATCTACCAATTGAAAATACTTAAGATTCTTTTGCCAATCTGTGTTATTTAAAATGTATTGTAAATTAAAAATGTATATGACAACAAGAGTCCTGAAACCATCTTTTCTGTGGTTTTTATTCCATGACCTTTCCTTGTATTCTGACCATATTAGGTTTGCATCCTTTGTGGCCTTTCTAGGTCCTTCTCCCACCCAGTTCACCAAAGACCAATTTAATGTCTATGACACTTGATACTCATGGAAATTCCTAACAATAAATAGAACTATCATTTGTTCTTTTCACTTGTTTCCTACTTTTCCTTCATATTGTGTATCCTTTATATATGACTGTGAGTTAAATATTTCTCCTCGGCTTGGTGAAATTGGTTGCTTCATTTATTGTTTCACATATACAAACTCCATACCCTTTGGAACATATTCCAAATAGCATTTTCATTGATTATGCCAGATTACATGTCCTCTTACATATCTTGAGCCTAATCTTTGTCATATTATCATATCTAGTAGAATTTTTAGTATTTTTCTTTCCTTTTTCTTGTTTTTTTCTGGGGGGGATTGAAACATGGTTTCTATGTCTTGGTGTCCAGAAACTCACACTCTAGACCAGGCTGGCTTCAAACTCAGGCTGCCTCTGCCTTTTGAATGCTTAGATTGAAGGCATGCACCACCACTACCCTGTATAGCATTTTTTATTTAATGTTTCTCTGGGACTGTGTGCCTGTAGAAATTAACATTGTGTGGAACATTTACTTTGATTTTTCCAAATATATTATTTAAATATAGCATTACTTAAAATATAAACACTTAAGGCTTATTCACTCTTAAAAAGTTATCTTTGCCTTAGATACCATCTGCTCAGAAACATGCTTGTTATAAAAACTATCGTAATAACCTCTTTACCATTTAACCATCCAACAATCAGTATACAATAAAAATAACTGGCTACAAAACATTTGGTTTAAAGATGCGTTAGAACCTAAATCTATGAAAACCATACTGGGTCGCGACTTTCCACAGAGAAATAAAGCCTATATGTGTAATGGTGATATATTTCTGCTAATCCTTATGAAAATAAGCATATTGCTTTCTGACATTAAATGTCTAGGTGCATTTAGAAAAGATCATAGAACTTAAATCAAATAAGTGGAAAAATTATAGATAATATTTTTTTCAAGAGATTAGTAATCTCCTACATAATTTCATTAGGACATACTTGTCCTTTACAAAAGATCTGGTGTTTTAGAAAACTTGAACATCTAATTCTATGAAATATATGAGTACACGTGTGAATATTTATAATATGTATATGTATTTGAATTTATCTCTCAGCTTTGAGAACTAGTATCCAAATGACTTAAAATTCCTTTGTCTAGACATTCTTTAGATTCTCAGGAATTTGTGGAACATTTGTTATTGTATCAGTGCACATGAGCAGGGACTCCTGAATTCTCAGGTTACTAATTACATCAAAGACACATGGCCTTTATATGTGACACTTAATTCAGTGCCTATCTTGTAGGGAGAGTTAAATGTTGAAGTAAAGACCTAAAAGGATAATATTCACCTTAGTCATTGAAGAAACCATATCACAACAAGTAATTCTAATTCAGCTCTAACTTTTAATTAAAAAACAAATAATACAGAGGACATTTCCAATTTATAACAGAGTTTAGGAAATTTTTGGCATAGTAAATTTACCAATTTGTTAAAGTTTGTGCCTAAAGGTATAACCCCATCTCTTTTAGCATGGTCAGTTCCTGAGATGAAAGGTCATTAAACCTATTCACAAGAGGTAGACCTGAAATTGGGAGAAAAGTTTCAGACAAAATTTACTCTGGTGTTCAAGTAGGAAGACAATGAGTCTTTTAACCTAATGCTTATGTATCAAGTTATTAGATAATTTGTACATTTTTCATTGATTTTAGGATTTAGTCATTTCTGGTTTAAAACCATTTTTCTTTCAGTACTGCCTTTATTTTCTGCCCATTTGCCATTATCTCCATGCTATGTAATATTAAGAGCAAATAACAGATAACTATTCTGGAAACAATGAGCCTGGATTGAACCTTATATTTCCTACTTTCAAATTTTGGGATTTAGAGCTAGCTAATTATTTGCTGATCCTCATATTCTGGATTAGGTTAGAGATAAAAATGTTTCAAATAAAATGTAAGAGTAAATTTGTCACAGTCTTTGGCACATTAAAATGCTGAAAAAATATGTTCTGTTGTTAGAACTTTAGAAATTCAATGAAAATAAGTAGTGATATCTCTGATGGGTCTAAGATCAAATAGGAATTCTCCTTTTCATAACAGGATGTTTAATAGAGAACATTTAGACTGTGTAAAAGGAGAAATTGCTGTTATGCTTCAAATTAGAAACCCATTCTTAATAATTTATTTGTTATGAAGACTCATGTTTCCAGATAGATAGGAAATATGCTTGAGACTTAATTATTGGTAAATGGAAATGGCTAGATTATATAAAATGAATACACTGCAAGATTTTTGTTTCTTCTACACTTAAAATTAGCACTTTAATTCACTGAAATGAAGGAAAACAGATAGATATGAAATCAATCATTGCTTACATGGGGGGGCAAAAACATGAGTTGGCAACAAATAAACATAATTTCTTCATTTTATATAATGGGATAAAATATTGCTTAAAATTTTTCATGTAGTCATAGAGAAATGCTGAAGAGAATTTAATGGGAAGAATAATTCATTTACTATCTGAAACTACATAAGGCCTCAGTAAAAGTGATGTTAACCTATAATGTATCACTAAAATTGGAGAAGAGAAAACTATAGCCAACCAGAAGCATAATAGTGGTAAATGTAGGAACTGAAAATGAAAAGATCACAGGATGTCAACTCCTGTAAAAAACTGCTTTCATCACTTTTGGGAAACCTGAGTGGTAGAAATAAGATTAATTCATGATAATTTTGAATCACCATGCTATATATTTTCTACCTTATATTTCATGAGGAAAATCTAAGACAACCAATAATTTACTTCAATAAAGAAAAACTTATAAAGAAAAACCTATGGATATAATAATATCATGAAAACTCAGAGCAGTTCTTCACTCTCATTAATAACTATGCATGCCTTAAGAAAGAAGTTTCTCCCACCACCATGATTTCAGATCTTAGCTTCAGAGCAATTTCTTTCTGTTGTTTGATCCATTTGGTTTGAGGAATTTTGTAGAGAAGTCCTGGAAACTAATATATATATATATATTTTCTATACACAGAATCAAAGCCAGAAGTAAATAGGACCTTGAGCTCATTAAAAAATCACATTAAAAATCACAGTGCTGGTCAGGACATGGATGTAACACTCCATCTCTTCATTATCATCTCAAATCCATGGCCTCTGAGTAAACAGAGAACAATGAACATAGTCAACAATATGTTCGATTTCTCTACAATTATATTTTATAAAAACACAGAAAAAAGAAGGAGAAAATGCCAAAATATTACTGGTAAACTGCAGCCTCATGACAATACATAGATTAATAGAAATGGGTTAATTTAAGATGTAAGAGCTAGCAAGGAATACACTTAAGCCACTAGTCAAACAGTGTTGTAATTAATATAGTTTTTGTGTGATTATTCAAATCTGGGTAGCTCAGTTTATGCAATGGAGCCCAAATATTTGGCAAGAATTCCCACATAAAGCCTGAGAAAGCTTTAAAAAAGGATTCTAGACAGACAAAAACAGAGTCAAGCACAGTTTGTTGGTAACCATCTTTCTCCCAGTATTCTCTGTTTGCTGGTAACTAGTAGAGGTGTGGCTTCTGACTCAACGTTTGTGGCAAAAACTTTGCAGGTATTTTAAGAGGTTTTGCCACCCAACACTTAAATGGTGTTTATGAGCATTTGGTATCAGGCTTCTTGGCATGGTGACCTAGAAACTCCACAGAGTTGTGGCTCACAAGGCTTGAAGTACCTCCCAAGATTGAAAATCCTCTGCCTGGAAGCTAAACTCTCAAAAAGCTAAGGAATGGGGTGGAGTCAGCCATCAAAGCTGCAGCTTTAATCCTAGCCTTATCTCTTATCAGATTAAAGGCTCCTGTGGCCAGAAAAAGACAGAGATTTATAGTAAAAATAGAGTTAGACAAAAAAAAAAGTCCCTCTAAATGATTTACAGTGTGTTTAAAATTATATGTAGACTTGGGAGAGAAAAGAAAAAGGCTAGAAAGTTCTTTTAAAAATGAGAATAATCAGGCATGGTGGCACATGTCTTTAATCCTAGGCTTTGAAAGACAGAGGCAGGCAGATCTCTGTGAGTCTAAAGCCAGCATGGTCTACAGAGTGAGATCCAGGACAGCCAAAGATACATAGAGGAAACCCTGTCTCAAAAAAATTAATAAAAATAAAAGAAATAGAGTAAAATATAAAAGCCATATAAAGATGGAAAATACACAGAGTATCTCGATGATACTGTATGTTATTGTGTTGTCTTTGAATTATTTGACTGCTGAGGAACGAGCAACAGCTGCTAGAAGACATTTGATTATAAATGCTGCTGGATTAATCCAACCTGTATATTTTGATAATGTCTTGACTTCAAAATTGAAGTCAAAAGATATGTTACTTTGGAGAAGAGTTTTGTTTTTGTTTCCATAGGAAATAAGAGGCTATAGCTTCATTCTTGGTTAAGAAAAATAAGGTTTGACCAAGGAATACCCCCTAAAAATTTACAATAAGAATGGATTACCCAGATGATTCAACATTTCAGAGCACCTCTGCTGCAGTTTCTTCTGAGTTCTGCATCTAGAACAGCTTTAAGGCAGCTGCCAGAGTACTCTAATCAGGACTTTACCATCGTCCTAATTTTTCTTTGGGTTCCTATTAGATTATCAGTGCCCTGAATCAGCAGGAAGTAGCCTAGAAAACTATACCCACATCCCCAAAACATGGACTTTGGATGTTTGTCTTTGTTTATAGTGTTGGTACCAAGTTTTTATGGATAATGGTTAGAAAAAAAGCTAAATAAAGATTAGATTGACAGTTTTTGTTTAGAAAATAAAAAAATGGGAAATTCTTTGGGGTAATATTCTTGTACTGTAAAGATTTGTACTTGTATTAGTTTAATAAAATGCTGATTTGTCAGTAGCCAGGCAGGAAGTATCGCTGGGGTGACCAGACTAAGAAAATTCTGGGAAGAGGGAAGGCAGAGATGCAGTCATTGTTAGATGCAGAGGAAGCAAGATGAAAGTGCCTGACTGATAAAAGGTACCAAGCCATGTGGATAAACATAGATGCAAATTATGGGTTAAGTTAATAAGATCTTTTTAATAACCAAACTGAGCTAGTAGACCAAACAGTTTGTGTTTAATATAAGCAAGCCTCTGTGTGATTCTTTGAATGACTGAGGAATTGGGAAGGACAGAAACTTCTGTCTATAATGGTGCTGGAGAGTAGCTGACAGTTCTACATTCAGGTGAGCAGGCATCAGGAAGAGAGAGACACTGGCACAGGTTTCTGGATTTGAAAATCCAAAGGCCACACCCAATGACACACTGTCTCCAACAAGGCCATACCTACTCCAACATTGCCAAACGTCCTAATGACTTTCAATTATCACTATTCCCTAATGACTAAGTATTCAAGTCTATGAATCTATAGGGGACACTTTTATTCAAACCAACACATGAAACATTGATCTTCAAAAGAGGAAAGTCAAAGAATTTAGTTAGTGAAAATAAAGATTAGATCCATAATTCCATTTCCACATATTGGTGCTTCTAACTTATGGTTATACAATAAATTAAGACAAGTGTATGGGTATCATATTTTAAATGATACCATCTCATTAAAAACTAAAATAGCAAACATTTAGGTTTTTGTTTTATTGAAATGTATGCTTTAAATTTCTTGAGATAAGGCCTCGTTTTCTCATTCTTTATCCCTAGCCAGCTCTGAATTCATGATGTAGCTAATTCTGGTTTTGAGTTTAAGGTGATATTCCTTCAGTTTTGCTCATAGTAATATTAACTCCATGAGTCCTCATGCATTCGTTTCGAATGTGAGTTGTGTTTCAGATTTTTAAAGCTAAAATAATCTATCCCATAAGAAAAAATCTTTCAAGTAAAAGTGTATAAACTTCACTCAATTTTAAAAATAAAGTCTAGGATCAAATCAAGGTGTCCATTAATGAATGAATGGATGAAGAAAATATATAGCATCTAAATAATGGAATATTATTTAGTCATAAGAGTAAAATCCCATCATTTACACCAAAATGCATGGAACGCAGCGATAGACGTGGACTGAAATAAGCCAGATACAAAAGACAAAGCGTGTGTTGTTCTTCATATATGGAAGCAAAGTTTGTTTTAAAGTAGAAGAGAGCAGAACAAGAAATGTACACACAGCCATTATAGCTTTCTGAATGAGGTGATATGACTTCTTGTTGTATGAACCTGGGAGAAAAGCTGAAATTGTTCTACTTGCACAGCCCATCTACCCTCTTACAGGAACCACAACGTGACATGCACAAGGAGAAAAACTTTTAGGAACTCCCTTGCTAATTAAAATTTTTGAATACAAAAAAGATGTTTTTATAGATAATTTATGAGTTCCCTCTTTCAGGCATCATTCTGATAGGTTTAAGTATGATCATAGTTGTGAAGTCCTTCACTGCAATCAAACAAAACAAAACAAAAATGTCACAGAGAAATGAACTTGGAAGAAGGTAGGAATGGGGAGCTGACAGGAGTGGAAGGAAGTAAGAGGAACCAGAAACCATTATATACATATATGAAATTATCAAAGAACAAATTCGACAAAAATATAGCAGTTTGCAGAATGGAAAATAAACTCTAAGAGCATTTTCATTCCCCAGCACATCCCTCTACTCTCCTGGGCTCTGCCAGTGACTGCTGATTTCTTTTCCTATAAGAACTTGGGCAACTCTTCCCAACCGCAATGAATAATCAAGTTGCAAAGGTCCTAAGCATGTTTTCAGACTCAGTTTTTCTGGATTTTATGTCTAAGATGGACTACTTCAAATCATTCTATGTATTGAAAAAAGTTGACTTCCTTCGCTTTTTGGATTGTCGGTGTAGAGAATAGCTTTTTGTTTGTTGTTTGTTTGTTTTTAATTTTTTCATCTATTTCTAGATTCTTGACCAAGGGACTTAAAAGCAAAATACAAGCTTATCAAGGGAAAAAACATATGTTTTAGTTTGTGTAAGTGAATCATGGCATGTGACCTTCAGAAATGGAGACCTTAAGAGGCAGGGTTACCTGTTCCCTTTTGCATCATACTTGATAGGGACAGGACACCCATGCAGGAGGAGGATGGGACAGAGTGGAGACAATCCAATGTTTGTTCAGATGCTTCTGTATCTCGTTGACATGCCATCCTTTTGGGTATAAGGCATATGTCTTCTAGCATGCTTCATGTGAGAATAAGGAAAAGCGTTAAGGGTTGGTTTCATGGGAGAAAAGCGGGGAAAGCTCATATTTTTCATTTCTGCTTTTTAAAAGATAACCAGGGTACATACTGTGATGTAGCAAGTTCTGTGATATATCATCAATGTATGGGAGGGTAAACTTCCACATCCATTAGTTCGGAGACTCTCTAGTTGTGTATACTTATTAACTGTAAGATATTCAGTTGGTATCTGCCTATTAACTATACTTTCATGTCCTACCACTTAGATTCTTAGTTGGAATATGCAATATTTCTAACAGCTCAGAATGAGATGTAAATATGATTTAATTCCTGAGATTTAATACAAAGCTACCAAATTCTTAAATCATGTTAGCTTTCTATCGTCTTCATAGTTAGCAAAAGATTTTTTGCTTCTTATTAAGATGTTATTCGTAAAGGTATTCCCTTACTTGTGTCTAATACAAAGTTGGTTTTCATTTTCTGAGAAGCAAAGGCATTTGTGAAACATCAGGAAAGTATTATTTCCTGATCTTTTTACAAAACTGAGACTAGAAAATCTGAGGCATAAAACATGTAGTCTGATTTTATAAGAATTTCTAAATTTAGATTAATACATAAAAAGCCCTTCATGTTTTGTACTTAAAAAATGTGCACAGTAAGAATGTTGACTGCTGAGGCCTTTGTATTCCAGAAAAGGCCATGGGTCTTTTCCCTAAAGGTCACTGTCCCAGTGGAAAATTTGTCTTCAGCATTTTAACATTTAACCCGGCACTATGCTCATTTCTCAATTAGACAAATTAGTCTTTCACTGGGTATTTACAGAAAATGGGTGCACTTATTCCCTGAGAGGCTTTAGTCTTTTCATTTTTCTTTTGCTGGTCATTGATTCCTTCCCATTTACTTTCTATACCTCTTTAACCGCTCACAGTTTTTAAATGCTCAGATGCGCATTGAATGGAGCGTTGCTCCAGTTGGAAACCCACTCAGACCTATGCACTTGGAAAAAGCTACTCTGCAAACATATCTGGAAATGTAAATAAAGCATCAACTTGAAAGATACGAACCAGGGATTTGGTCCAGAGGAGACTAGTGCCATATGAGATCAAATGGGAGGTACATCCGAGGCTGCATCATCATGAGGACCCATTGGGAGTTTCATAAAATAGGACAGGGTCTCCAACAAAACTTACTGACTGCTCTCTAAGTGTAACACTTCTACCTGTCCGCCATCATCGTTATCTCAGCAAAAGCAGTTTTCCGTGCACTGACAAAGGGGTCACACATTCAGTATGACTTCTCTTGACATTGCTGCCAACTTTCTGTCACTGTCTCCTGGGTTCCGAATTAGCATTCAGGGCCAGCAGCTGCTTAATTTCCCCAGGGTCACTGAACACAAAGACTTGGCCCCACCCAGCAGAAAGCATATGGCGGGGAGTGCTAATGTTTTCGTGTTATTCCTAAACACATCCACCCGGCTGATTAACTAGCTGGCCAGATGCTCACCTTGAATGTGAGTGTTTCACATAAAACTTAAAGCACTTTAAAAACATAGTTTTAGACCGTGATTAACTTCATCCAGTCAAGAAGTTGACAGAGTGAGGAAGTAGCTTAGCTTCCCATTGGCAATTGTAATTCTGTAATACAGAATTGTATAACTCCAATTGTTGGAGAAATGTACCCGGCAAACCATCTTACAGGTACAGACATATATACAGCTGAAATTATATTCAGAAAAACTAGCAGTGTAAAAGTTCCGTGAAATATCACAACAAAGAATAGACCTGACTCCCTTGAATTTTGAAATAACTCTGTAAAAGTATGAGCTTAATACAAAATGTTGTCCCCAAACACATCGTAGAATATATAATATCCTTCAGGTACCCATTATTAAGTAGAGAATGCAAAAGGATGGTATATATTTATATATGTATGCATATATGCATGTACATAAATGTATACATATGTATACACATATGAATATTTGCAGGAGGAAGAGAAAGGAGAACTTAAGTACAGGAGGGAAAAAAATTAAGACAATGACACACACACACACACACACAAACAGAGAAAGAGAGAGAGAGAGAGAGAATTCAGAAAGCCCCAAAAGTAGTACTAGAGGGTAACATGTGCTTTTCCTTCAAGCCAGCTCTTTCTCATTGTCCCCTTTCTGTGAGCGGGATGAGGCTAGTATAACTTCAAGGCATGACTTAATGACATCCGCAGTTCTGCTCTGAGCAAGTGGTTTTAGTCTGGTTGAAACTTACTGGTCCAACTAGAAAGCAGTGTTTACCAAGTTTTGTTAATGCCTTTGTAGTTGGTCTTTCGACAAACTCTTGCTAAACAAAGAATCTGAAGTTTTCAGTGTTGTGTTTTATTTTCTATATAACTAGACATAGAGAAGCAGTCTATGGGGCTACAAATTGGGATGAGAGCCAGCATTCATTCACAGCAAATGGAAGCTTTTCTTTATAATGAGTTATTTGTCACAACTCTAAGATTCAGTATGTTTTAGAAATTATAAATATAAATTATCCCATATTTGTAGAATATAATGTGAAACTATATCAATAAGATAAAATGATGTTTAAAGCACAACTGTAATAACAGTACTATGTATACTAGAAAGGGATTTATTGGATAACATTTTCTATATCCCTGCAAAGTAAACAATTTTAATATACACATTTTCTTAGGCTCGTTCATAACAGTTTGATGAAATAGAAATTACGAGCATTTGACAGGGCCATTTCCTTCAGATTAGATTTTTACTAACTTTTTTTTTTTTTTTTTTGGTTTTTCGAGACAGGGTTTCTCTGTAGCTTTGGAGCCTGTCCTGGAACTCCCTTTGTAGACCAGGCTGGCCTCGAACTCACAGAGATCCGCCTGCCTCTGCCTCCCGAGTGCTGGGATTAAAAGCGTGCGCCACCACCGCCCGGCGATTTTTACTAATTCTATAAACATTCACTGAAAATATTTTGCACTCAGTTCATGTTGATAATACTAGACTTACTTGGGTTTATTCCAAGGTAATAGATCTTGGTATTAATATCTCTGTGTGTGATATGTGTGATATGCTAGATTTGAGAGGCTTTTTAATTTTCATATGTGAAACAAAGAAGTAAATGGATAACAACCCAACTTATTAAAATCTAGGAATTATTATTTTGAGTGGTATGTAGCTTCCCTAAGTTTTAAAATTTTTTCATTGGAAAAAATTCTCCAAGTTTTAATTATATCAAGTAATATATATATAAGAAAGTAGTGCATACTTGGAGTTAGTAAATTGAGTTAATAAGAATATGTAATGTCAAAGTTTTTATTATTGTGTGTGCTTATAACCTGTAGGCCAGTTTTACATTCTTCATACTTTCTTCTTTGGATTCTTTTGCCATGACTTTATAAATACATATTCAATTTGGATGAGACCAACCCTAATTTTGGTTCTCATGTTTTTTATAATGATTTTCTGTGCTGACCATATCATAAATTACTAAATATAAACGTATACCTTGTTGGAAAGTTACACTTTTAAAGGTTCAGCTTTGACATATAGCGAACACATATGTATTCACATAAGATGATATAAAATGTGCATATGTTACTTTATAATAGCTATTTCAATCACATCAACCAAAACTTCAAGTTTCCAGGGCTGCTACACATATTTAGAGATGCAAATAGGCAGACATCTATAAGTAAAGTTGGGTTTATATCTTAGAAATCACAATCCCTCGTTAGTAAAGTGGGTTTTCAATAATTTTTAGGTTGCATGTAATTAGAGTCTGTCTAATTTTAGCTGCCAAAACTGATAGTCAAGACTAAAGTTAAACATCAGCTTAAGCATGACAGCAAATTTCCTATGTTCTGGTGTGAGAAGAAAGACATTTTTAGTGTAAAATTTACTACGCAGCACAAAATGGCCAGATGGTGCACGCAATCCATTTGCTTAAAGGCTTCTAGTTCTTTCTGTGTGTTGGAAGCAAACCAGGTGACAAGTTAAGCAACAGTTTTTAGCTAAGACATTTTCAAATTGCTTATACTCTGAGAATAAAGATGTGGAAAGTAACTTCCAACTAAAACAAGCCGTCCATCATCAACAGCACAAGGACCTCACTGCCCAGTTTATAATCATGAGATATTTTGTCTTCTCAAACTTAAAAATCTATTCTCTTCTGATATTTTCTGCTAATTTTAGCAAGATTATATACATAACTTTATATTTTATTTTCCTTGTTGAATGCAACTGGTAGCAAATGGAAAGCTAACTCATGATAGTTGATTTTTTTCTTTTTTTGTTAATAAATATGCTATTTGGTTAGGATAAAAGCAAGAATAGTCACTATTGAGTGCCTAGAAATGAACAACACTACAACCAAGATGAAAATAAAAACATCCCCAATTTTACTATCTTGGCTGTCTACCATAGTGAACGTGGACTCATATTTAAGCCTGTGATCAACAGGATCAATAGGATCATATTTAAGCCTGTGATCAATAGGATCAACAAAATACTTGTGCTTCCTGTTTTGGCAACCTGCATCTATTCCCCTAAAAGGAGCAACTTCATCCTGCCCTAAGGAATTCTGGGGAAGTGTGCTACCTGAACTCACTTAAACTTGGTGTTTCATCATGAATCTGTTCACGAGCAATTCTTGAATAGAGTTTTCCATAGAAACCACAGTACTATACTTTATATTGGTACCAGGATATTGATTCATAATATAATTATTTGGCATGTCTAGCATTAAATATATTTTTGAAGCATGTCTGCCTTTAGCTAAAAATTCTTCACAAAATAGATTTATAAAACAGGTATATACATTATATACATTTACTTCAAGATGGTACTGAACATAGACTGCATTCACATTAATATTGGCATTATCTCAGTTTCTCAGAAAAACAGCATGCTGGACTATGCACACTCTGCATATAGTAGTACACATTTAGAGGGTAAATAATGGAAGTAAAATATTCAGTTGTTACTAAAGGAACTTTGAAACCAGATGTCTTTATTAC